>NC_091297.1:16565489-16615489 GCF_038502225.1 Cherax quadricarinatus | reverse complement strand
CCTGATGGATACCTGATGGATACCTGATGGATATCTGGTGGATACCTGATGGATACCTGATGGATATCTGGTGGATATCTGATGGATACCTGATGGATATCTGGTGGATACCTGATGGATACCTGATGGATACCTGATGGATATCTGGTGGATACCTGGTGGATACCTGATGGATACCTGATGGATACCTGATGGATATCTGGTGGATACCTGATGGATATCTGGTGGATACCTGATGGATACCTGATGGATACCTGATGGATATCTGGTGGATACCTGATGGATACCTGATGGATATCTGGTGGATACCTGATGGATATCTGGTGGATACCTGATGGATACCTGATGGATACCTGATGGATATCTGGTGGATACCTGATGGATACCTGATGGATACCTGATGGATACCTGATGGATATCTGGTGGATACCTGATGGATACCTGATGGATATCTGGTGGATACCTGATGGATACCTGATGGATATATGGTGGATACCTGGTGGATACCTGATGGATACCTGGTGGATACCTGATGGATACCTGATGGATGTTTTTGAAAATCAGTGCCCCCCCCCCTCTCCGGGGCCCAGTCCCAGACCAGGGCCCCTAGGGGATCAAGACCTGATCACCCAGGCTGGTACTGCTGGTCGCACACAGTCCAGCGTATGAACCGCAGCCCGGCTGGTCAGGAACTTGTTAAGTTCTCTCTTAGCTTACTCATCCCTCCCTTGCGTTTTGTGGTCATAAGGAGTGATTTCTGTGTGTAAATTTGGGACCAATCCCTCCCTGATTTTCCAGGTGTAAATAATGATTTACATTGGTCACCAACGTTCCAAGGAATACAGGTGAAGACACTTCAGACGTTCTCGGTAATTTGGATGTTTGAGTGAATGTATACAAGCAGTGAAGGTTCTCTGCACATTTTCCAGCTCGGTAATTTCGACTGCCTAGAAGGGAACAGTTAATATACACTAATATCCCTTATCTTGAAAATTATAATTATCCAGCCTATTATTTTCTTTTCTGTACCAATAAGAACAATGTGGTGTCCTTACATGTGAGACCTTCCGATATCAACACTTCCATGTCTCACACACGGAACATTCCCTCTACTGAATGATTTGAGTTTGTCCTGAATTCCATTCCAGTCTTTATTTCCTTCATTCATCAATGGCAGAGCACTAATACTTGTCCTCACTGTCTGAGGCTCACTGTAAGACTTTATATCCTCTTGAAGATTCGTCATGTCTTCAACTTCAGAAGTGACTAAATATCGAAACAGTAGAATTAGTGAAGAGATAACGATGGTGTATCAATCCATCAACGTTGAAGTAATTCTGAAGCAGTCAGTCCCTCGGCAACGTGAAGTAAACTACTTTGACGGAAAGAACAGAGTAATAGTAAACAGATCAAAATAAGAATGATCGAATAAGCTCAGTACCCCAAGGCACGATCCTGGCGCCTCTACCGTTCCTTATCCTCATAGCAGACACAGATAAAAACACATAGGCAACAGTTAGGCAACTTTATTCCGAAACGTTTCGCCTACACAGTAGGCTTCTTCAGTCGAATACAGAAAGTAGGCAGGAACAGCAGAGATGTGAAGACGATGTAATCAGTCCATCACCCTTGAAGTCGTAGAATTTTGAGGTTGTCAGTCCCTCAGCCTGGAGAAGTTCAGTTCCATAGTCAGGAACTATCTGAAGATCAAGCGACAGTGCAGAGACTTAAATACTGTCGGAAGGAGAGGTGCAGAGTAGTAGTGAGAATGTAGCCATTGAGAGGTCAGGTCCCTCTCAGATCCAACCTGACCTCTCAATGGCTACATTCTCACTACTACTACTCTGCACCTCTCCTTCCGACAGTATTTAAGTCTCCGCACTGTCGCTTGATCTTCAGATAGTTCCTGACTATGGAACTGAACTTCTCCAGGCTGAGGGACTGACAACCTCAAAATTCTACGACTTCAAGGGTGATGGACTGATTACATCGTCTTCACATCTCTGCTGTTCCTGCCTACTTTCTGTATTCGACTGAAGAAGCCTACTGTGTAGGCGAAACGTTTCGGAATAAAGTTGCCTAACTGTTGCCTATGTGTCTTACCTACCAACCTGTCGGTATTGTATACCATTTTGATGTTCACAGATAAAAACACTCACCATAGTTTTGTAACTTTATTAGCGGATGATAAGAAAATACGAATAAAAATCACCTCAGTAAAACTCACAGAAAATTGCAAGAAAATAAAAGCACTGTTTTCCAGTGAGCACTGGAGAGTAATATGCTGTTTACTGATAAATTCCAGCTGCTTAGATGTTGAAACAGTGAAGAACCCAAAATGGACACTGAGGATTATCAAATAGAATGAGAAGAACACATGAGAATCTTTTGAATAAGTATGTCAGCAGACCTTTCTTTGCGAGAACAAAATAATCAAATGATGCTACAGCTAAGAAAATGTCGGGATGGATGATGAGGATTTTCATAACGAGACAATAATGACAGTAGTGACGTGATTCAAGGTGCTCGTGCTCTGTCGTTTGCAGTATTGTTCAGCGATGACAGCTTTGTTTAGAACAGGGGAGATATCAGAACTGGAACAGATACAGAGATCGTGTACGGCCTTAGTGTACTCGTTGGAACGGAGGGAGAGATACATGTTAATATATACTGTATGTATATATTAACATGTATATCTTGTCCCAAATCAACACACTGCCATAACAACATACTGGAGAGAGATATGAGAGGAAATGTGCAACAAACCCGGTGACAAACAGGAGTGCCGTGGGAACAATATGAGAACATTGTATCAACATCCGTGGTCCCAGATTGTTTAACATATTACCAGAAAATATCGGAAACACTGTTGGGACAAGTGTATAAATCTTCAAGAGGACACTGGACAAGTACATCTACAAAGTACCACTTTAACCAGGCTGTGATGGATATATAGTCAGCAGGCCAGAAGGTCAGCAGGCCAGCAGGCCAGCAAACCAGCAAGCCAGCAGGCCAGCAGGCCAGCAGGCCAGCAGGCCAGCAGGTCAGCAGGCCAGCAACGGCAACAACAGGGTTGGGCTCTGGGAGCAGGAAAATTCTCGAAACTCATCAAAGGTATTTCAAACGGGTACTTCTCCAAAGCACAAAAATCATCAGCCCAAAAATAAACACACTGGTAGTCGTGTTACTACAACCATTAAAAAAGGTAAATATATATATAGGAGGCCTGGTCACAGACCGGGCCGCGGGGGCGTTGACCCCCGGAACTCTCTCCAGGTAAACTCCAGGTATATATATATATATATATATATATATATATATATATATATATATATATATATATATATATATATATATATATATATATATATATATATATATATATATATATATATATATATATATATATATATATATATGATATAGATGATAGAGTGGGAGAGGCACTGTCAAGAAATTTTAATGAAAATAAGAAAAAAATTTGGAGTTAAACAAGTTAAGAAAGCCTAGGGAAAGTATGGATTTGTCAGTTAAAAACAGAGTAGGGGAGTTAGTAGATGGGGAGAGGAAGGTATTAGGTAGATGGCGAGAATATTTTGAGGAACTTTTAAATGTTGAGGAAGAAAGGGAGGCGGTAATTTAATGCACTGGTCAGGGAGGTATACCATCTTTTAGGAGTGAAGAAGAGCAGAATGTAAGTGTGGTGGAGGTACTTGAGGCATTACGTAGAATAAAAGGGGGTAAAGCAGCTGGAACTGATGGGATCATGACAGAAATGTTAAAAGCAGGGGGGGATATAGTGTTGGAGTGGTTGGTACTTTTGTTTAATAAATGTATGAAAGAGGGGAAGGTAACTAGGGATTGGCGGAGAGCATGTATAGTCCCTTTATATAAAGGGAAAGGGGACAAAAGAGATTGTAAAAATTATAGAGGAATAAGTTTATTGAGTATACCAGGAAAAGTGTATGGTAGGGTTATAATTGAAAGAATTAGAGTTAAGACAGAATGTAGGATTGCGGATGAGCAAGGAGGCTTCAGAGTGGGTAGGGAATGTGTAGATCAAGTGTTTACATTGAAGCATATATGTGAACAGTATTTAGATAAAGGTAGGGAAGTTTTTATTGCATTTATGGATTTAGAAAAGGCATATGATAGAGTGGATTGGGGAGCAATGTGGCAGATGTTGCAAGTATATGGAATAGGTGGTAAGTTACTAAATGCTGTAAAGAGTTTTTATGAGGATAGTGAGGCTCAGGTTAGGGTGTGTAGAAGAGAGGGAGACTACTTCCCGGTAAAAGTAGGTCTTAGACAGGGATGTGTAATGTCACCATGGTTGTTTAATATATTTATAGATGGGGTTGTAAAAGAAGTAAATGCTAGGGTGTTCGGGAGAGGGGTGGGATTAAATTATGGGGAATCAAATTCAAAATGGGAATTAACACAGTTACTTTTTGCTGATGATACTGTGCTTATGGGAGATTCTAAAGAAAAATTGCAAAGGTTAGTGGATGAGTTTGGGAGTGTGTGTAAAGGTGGAAAGTTGAAAGTGAACATAGAAAAGAGTAAGGTGATGAGGGTATCAAATGATTTAGATAAAGAAAAATTGGATATCAAATTGGGGAGGAGGAGTATGGAAGAAGTGAATGTTTTCAGATACTTGGGAGTTGACGTGTCGGCGGATGGATTTATGAAGGATGAGGTTAATCATTGAATTGATGAGGGAAAAAAGGTGAGTGGTGCGCTGAGGTATATGTGGAGTCAAAAAACGTTATCTATGGAGGCAAAGAAGGGAATGTATGAAAGTATAGTAGCAACAACACTCTTATATGGGTGTGAAGCTTGGGTGGTAAATGCAGCAGCGAGGAGACGGTTGGAGGCAGTGGAGATGTCCTGTCTAAGGGCAATGTGTGGTGTAAATATTATGCAGAAAATTCGGAGTGTGGAAATTAGGAAAAGGTGTGGAGTTAATAAAAGTATTAGTCAGAGGGCAGAAGAGGGGTTGTTGAGGTGGTTTGGTCATTTAGAGAGAATGGATCAAAGTAGAATGACATGGAAAGCATATAAATCTATAGGGGAAGGAAGGCGAGGTAGGGGTCGTCCTCGAAAGGGCTGGAGAGAGGGGGTAAAGGAGGTTTTGTGGGCGAGGGGCTTGGATTTCCAGCAAGCGTGCGTGAGTGTGTTAGATAGGAGTGAATGGAGACGAATGGTACTTGGGACCTGACGATCTGTTGGAGTGTGAGCAGGGAAATATTTAGTGAAGGGATTCAGGGAAACCGGTTATTTTCATATAGTCGGACTTGAGTCCTGGAAATGGGAAGTACAATGCCTGCACTTTAAAGGAGGGGTTTGGGATATTGGCAGTTTGGAGGGATATGTTGTGTATCTTTATACGTATATGCTTCTAAGCTGTTGTATTCTGAGCACCTCTGCAAAAACAGTGATTATGTGTGAGTGTGGTGAAAGTGTTGAATGATGATGAAAGCATTTTCTTTTTGGGGATTTTCTTTCTTTTTTGGGTCACCCTGCCTCGGTGGGAGACGGCCAACTTGTTGAATATATATATATATATATATATATATATATATATATATATATATATATATATATATATATATATATATATATATATATATATATATATATATTCAATTTTTTTCCAGTTTTCAAAACGACTTTTAAAACTTTAAATGAAGATTATTGTGAAAGTGTTGGAAGGATCACTTCCATTTTTAATGTAACAAGAAATTATTCTAACTTATATTTTCGTCATTGGCTTTTGTTTTGTCTTCAGATTACTTTTTCATCTTATAAGTCTGTAATTAGTAGTGAGTAATGACCTTGGCATCTCAGAGAAATTAGGTAATTTAATATTTAACTTGCCTGGGTTATTAATAACCCGTTGAGACATAAACATCCCCTAATATATAATGAACATAGTTCAGCTCACTGGAGTTGGACTCTTCTCCAGGCTGAGGGACTCACCACATTGTTCCACACTATGGAGTTGAACTCTTCTCCAGGCTCAAGGACTCACCACATTGTTCCACACTATGGAGTTGAACTCTTCTCCAGGCTGAGGGACTAACCACATTGTTCCAGACCATAGAGTTGAACTCTTCTCCAGGCTCAAGGACTCACCACATTGTTTCAGACCATGGAGTTGAACTCTTCTCCAGGCTGAGGGACTAACCACATTGTTCCAGACCATAGAGTTGAACTCTTCTCCAGGCTAAGGGACTCACCACATTGTTTCAGACCATGGAGTTGAACTCTTCTCCAGGCTGAGGGACTAACCACATTGTTCCAGACCATAGAGTTGAACTCTTCTCCAGGCTAAGGGACTCACCACATTGTTCCAGACTATGGAGTTGAACTCTTCTCCAGGCTGAGGGACTCACCACATTGTTCCAGACTATGGAGTTGAACTCTTCTCCAGGCTGAGGGACTCACCACAACTCTTCTCCAGGCTGAGGGACTCACCACTTTGTTCCAGACCATGGAGTTGAACTCTTCTCCAGGCTGAGGGACTCACCACCTCAAATACTTTTTCTCCAAGGTTGACGGACTAATTACATCATCTTTATGTCACTACTACTCTCCCCTTTGTATTTGACTGAAGAAACCTACTGTGTAGGTGAAACGTTTCATTAGTAAAAATACCAAACTGTTGCACATGTTGTGCAAGACAGGTATACAATACCGACAAGATGAAAGTTAAGACACTTGTGCAACATCTGGTTATCTTTATTGTAGACGTTTCGCCATCCAGTGGCTTTATCAATACAGATTCTTGGGCATAATAGAAAACTGAAGAACTATGTACAGAAGATGAGGTAATCAGTCCCTCAGCCTTGGAGATGGTGTTCACAGCACCGTGGTTGTAGAGATTCTGAAACACAAGTAAGGAGACTGGCGCTTATATAGGCGTCAGTGAACAGGGACGTGAAGCAGACGAGGGCATAGTCACTAGTATTGTATACCTGTCTTGCACAACTTGTCAGGCACTGCAGCATCATGGAATCTTGGTTCAGAGGACATCTGCATGACCTTCATCACGGCTTCTAAAACTAACCCATCAATTTGGGTAGGACCTACTTCCACTGGGGAATCCCGCCTACCAGTGACTATGCCCTCGTCTGCTACACGTCCCTGGTCACTGACACCTATATAAGCGCCAGTCTCCTTACTTGTGCTTCAGAATCTCTACAACCACGGTGCTGTGAACACCACTTTCAAGGCTGAGGGACTTATTACCTCATCTTTTGTATATAGTTCGTCAGTTTTCTATTATGTCCAAAAATCTGTATTGATAAAGCCACTGGATGGCGAAACGTCTACAAAAAAGATAACCAGATGTTGCACAAGTGTCTTAACTTTCATGTTGCACATGTGTTTTAATTCTCTAGACTCATCACAGGACACAGCTGACTGACGTCTCCACCATCTACCTAATGAACCATGGGCTCTCTAACTTATCTACAACAATAACATGTGTAGTGATCTACAAGTTTAGAGACAATAGTGTACGTGATAGAACTATCAAACAATAGTGTATTCAGTAACAGTGTTCAAACGTGGCTAAAACGACGAACAGGAATACGTTGTCCCATGAATCATAGTCGTGGAACAGACAACTTATCTTCAATCAAGCCATCGAATATCATTGTCCAGAAGACATGGTAGCGCCACAGCTCAAAGTTACACTAAGTTACTCTTAGAGGAATACTGCAAAAATCCCATCAGGACTGCTACAGAATTTTGTGCAAGTATCGTTGGGAAGTTATGGTTCGATTTCACCCAAAACAGGTAGTCACGTGACTTCTTTCCTGAGATACATCTGTATAGCGGTGGAATATATAACCGGTAAGCCATATTCTTAACCCCTTATATATTCTAACCCATATACAGCTAGGGGAACAATGTTCACCAGTCTTTGTTGGTGGAATGAGTCCAGAGCCCAGCTGCTGGAGCCTTTAGACGTTAGTTCTTAACATAAGTAATTTATTGTTATTAACATTTGCTTAAAGTCGCAGAAGTGGTCTTTGGACCTAAGCAAAGTCACCACACTATCCCCTCTCATTATGTATACAATCACCAGAAGATCGCATTTATCAGATACCTTTGCGAAATCCGTGTGCATCAGATTTGTATTCTGATTTTCATCCATTGCCATCGTAATTCATCAGAGTGACTCAGTAGTTGTATCAAGCATGATGTCCCAGTTTTACATCCATGATAGTTTGGGTTGTGCTGTTCCATAAAATTTGAAATTTTGCTTCTCATCGCTCTTACCAAGACTTATATAATGTGTGATGTTGTGGCTACTGGTCTTTATTTTTAGCTTGAGCTCAACTGCCTCCGTCACACAAAGGAACTATATCTAAGCTATGTCTACACTCTTTAAGGTCTCTGGGATATTCCCTAGATCTAAGCTCTGTCTTCAAAGAATGTTGAGTGCTGCTCAGGTTAGTGTATTTTGCACTTATTTATGAGTAATGAATTCCACGATATCCTGTCCAGGTGCTGCACGAGTGTTTTTTTTTCGAATTACGGGAGTTATATGAACTATGTAGCCTTCAAAAGCAATGAGAAATATCTACATTCTCCAGGCTAATATTCTGAATGTGTTGACGAACATTAATTTATATTATTAATGAGTGTGACGTGATGGAAGGTGACACATTAGCGAGAGGATGTTGTAACAAGTGATATCATTGTTAAGCTTTAATAATAATAATAATAATAATAATAATAATAATAATAATAATAATAATAATAATAATAATAATAATAATAATAATAATTACAATAATTATAAAATAATCTTTATTTCTACAAGTACATGATACAACTACTGCAGACCAAAGTAGATGAAATTGACTGCGGAGTCGGAACAAAAAAAAAAATACGACTCCTGTATTAATGACACCTCCGCCTCCGACACCGACTCGGACACCGACTCCACAGCCCTAAATTGGAAAACCACCAGTGATGCACGACATTTCTGGCAACTTAAGTTAGCTAATCTTCTCCCCCAGGATGCCACTTACAAGAGTCAGCTAACACCCAGGTACCTAGGTTTCACCCGTGCCGGGGATCGATTCCAGACCCTTCAGTGTGTGAGCTGAGGAAGATACCAACCAAGTCACGAGCACCCATCAACCAAGCAAAGAAAGGATGGCTGAAAACGATGGTAGGAACGTATGGTGGGAAGGTATGGTGGGAAGGTATGATAGGAAGGTATGGTAGGAAGGTATGGGAGGAAGGTATGGGAGGAAGGTATGGTAGGAAGGTATGGTAGGAAGGTATGGTGGGAAGGTATGGTGGGAAGGTATGGTAGGAAGGTCTGGTAGGAAGGTATGGTAGGAAGATATGGTGGGAAGGTATGGTAGGAAGGTATGGTGGGAAGGTATGGTAGAAAGGTAAGGTAGGAAGGTATGCTAGGAAGGTATGCTAAGAAGGTATGGTGGGAAGGTATGGTAGGAAGGTATGGTAGGAAGGTATGGTAGGAAGGTACTGTAGGAAGATATGGTGGGAGGTATGGTAGGAAGGTATGGTGGGAAGGTATGGTAGGAAGGTATGGCAAGAAGGTATGGTAGGAAGGTATGGTAGGAAGGTATGGTAGGAAGGTATGGTAGGAAGGTATGGTGGGAAGGAATGGTAGGAAGGTATGGTAGGAAGGTATGGTAGGAAGGTATGGTAGGAAGGTATGGTAGGAAGGTATGGTAGGAAGGTATGGTGGGAAGGTATGGTAGGAAGGTATGGTAGGAAGGTATGGTAGGAAGGTATGGTTGGAAGGTATGGTTGGAAGGTATGGTGGGAAGGTATGGTTGGAAGGTATGGTTGGAAGGTATGGTAGGAAGGTATGGTAGGAAGGAATGGGAGGAAGGTATGGAAGGTATGGCAGGAAGGTATGGTAGGAAGGTATGGTAGGAAGGTATGGTAGGAAGGTATGGTTGGAAGGTATGGTGGGAAGGTATGGTAGGAAGGTATGGTAGGAAGGTATGGTAGGAAGGTATGGTGGGAAGGTATGGTAGGAAGGTATGGTAGGAAGGTATGGTGGGAAGGAATGGTAGGAAGGTATGGTAGGAAGGTATGGTAGGAAGGTATGGTGGGAAGGTATGGTAGGAAGGTATGGTAGGAAGGTATGGTGGGAAGGAATGGTAGGAAGGTATGGTAGGAAGGTATGGTAGGAAGGTATGGTGGGAAGGTATGGTAGGAAGGTATGGTGGGAAGGTATGGTAGGAAGGTATGTTGGGAAGGTATGGTAGGAAGGTATGGTAGGAAGGTATGGTAGGAAGGTATGGTAGGAAGGTATGGTGGGAAGGTATGGTAGGAAGGTATGGTAGGAAGGTATGGTAGGAAGGTATGGTGGAAAGGTATGGTGGGAAGGTATGGTGGGAAGGTATGGTGGGAAGGTATGGTGGGAAGGTATGGTAGGAAGGTATGGTAGGAAGGAATGGGAGGAAGGTATGGCAGGAAGGTATGGTAGGAAGGTATGGTAGGAAGGTATGGTAGGAAGGTATGGTGGGAAGGTATGGTGGGAAGGTATGGTAGGAAGGTATGGTAGGAAGGTATGGTAGGAAGGTATGGTGGGAAGGTATGGTAGGAAGGTATGGTAGGAAGGTATGGTGGGAAGGAATGGTAGGAAGGTATGGTAGGAAGGTATGGTAGGAAGGTATGGTGGGAAGGTATGGTAGGAAGGTATGGTAGGAAGGTATGGTGGGAAGGAATGGTAGGAAGGTATGGTAGGAAGGTATGGTAGGAAGGTATGGTGGGAAGGTATGGTAGGAAGGTATGGTGGGAAGGTATGGTAGGAAGGTATGTTGGGAAGGTATGGTAGGAAGGTATGGTAGGAAGGTATGGTGGGAAGGTATGGTAGGAAGGTATGGTGGGAAGGTATGGTAGGAAGGTATGTTGGGAAGGTATGGTAGGAAGTATCGTAGGGGTTCTTAATGGAGATATCGAGGGTTGAAGGTAGACACACTTGTTGGATGGTAACATATATTCTCAGACTGTGATGATGAACGTGGAGCCCAGCCTCTGCCTGTCTACGCCTGTCGAGGCCTACACGCCGTCTGAGACCGGGGTAGAGGTACGAACGCACACATGCGCATCTCGTGACGTCACACAAAGTCACAGGCTTAAAAGGGATCTCCTATCTAAAGCACATGGATGATACTATATGCTATACAACACAGGGATCAGCAACTATGCTGACAGGAAGATATGGTAGGAAAGTATGGTAGGAAGGTATGGTAGGAATGTATGGTAGGAAGGTATGGTAGGAAGGTATGGTACGAAGGTATGTTACGAAGGTATGGTGGGAAGGTATGGTGGGAAGGTATGGTGGGAAGGTATGGTGGGAAGGTATGGTAGGAAGGAATGGTAGGAAGGAATGGGAGGAAGGTATGGTGGGAAGGTGGTGGTGGGATGGTATGGTAGGAAGGTATGGTAGGAAGGTATGGTAAGAAGGTATGATAGGAAGGTATGGTAGGAAGGTATGGTAGGAAGGTATGGTAGAAAGGTATGGTAGTAAGGTATGGTAGGAAGGTATGGTGGGAAGGTATGGTAGGAAGGTATGGTAGGGAGGTATGGTAGGAAGGTATGGAAAGAAGATATGGTAGGAAGGTATGGTAGGAAAGTATGGTGGGAAGGTATGGTGGGAAGGTATGGTAGGAAAGTGTGGTAGGAAGGCATGGTAGGAAGGTATGGTAGGAAGGTATGGTAGGAAGGTATGGTAGGAAGGTATGGTAGGAAGGTATGATGGGAAGGTATGGTAGGAAGGTATGGTAGGAAGGTATGGTAGGAAGGTATGGTAGGAAGATATGGCAGGAAGGTATGGTAGGAAGGTATGATGGGAAGGTATGGTAGGAAGGTATGGTAGGAAGGTATGGTAGGAAGATATGGCAGGAAGGTATGGTAGGAAGGTATGATGGGAAGGTATGGTAGGAAGGTATGGTAGGAAGGTATGGTAGGAAGGTATGGTGGGAAAGTATGTTAGGAAGGTATAGTAGGAATGTATGGTAGGAAGGTATAGTGGGAAGGTATGGTAGGAAGGTATGGTAGGAAAGTATGGTAGGAAGGTATGGTAGGAATGTATGGTAGAAAGGTATGGTAGGAAGGTATGGTGGGAAGATATGGTAGGAAGGTATGCTAGGAAGGTATGGTAGGAAGGTATGGTGGGAAGGCAGGGTAGGAAGGTATGGTGGGAAGGTATGGTAGGAAGGTATGGTAGAAAGGAATGGTAGGAAGGTATGGTAGGAAGGTATGGTGGGAAGGTATGGTAGGAAGGTATGGTAGGAAGGTATGGTAGGAAGATATGGTAGGTAGGTATGGTAGGAAGGTATGGTGGAAAGGTATGGTGGGAAGGTATGGTGGGAAGGTATGGTGGGAAGGTATGGTGGGAAGGTATGGCAGGAAGGTATGGTAGGAAGGTATGGTGGGAAGGTATGGTAGGAAGGTATGGTAGGAAGGTATGGTAGGAAGGTATGGTAGGAATGTATGGTAGGAAGGTATAGTGGGAAGGTATGGTAGGAAGGTATGATAGGAAGGTATGGTAGGAAGGTATGGTAGGAAGGTATGATAGGAAGGTATGGTAGGAAGGTATGGTAGGAAGGTATGGTAGGAAGGTATGGTGGGAAGGTATGGTAGGAAGGTATGGTGGGAAGGTATGGTAGGAAGGTATGGTAGGAAGGTATGGTAGGAAGGTATGGTAGGAAGGTATGGTAGGAAGGTATGGTAGGAAGGTATGTTGGGAAGGTATGGTGGGAAGGTATGGTAAGAAGGTATGGTAGGAAGGTATGGTGGGAAGGTATGGTAGGAAAGTATGGTAGGAAGGTTTGGTAGGAAGGTATGGTGGGAAGGTATGGTAGGAAGGTATGGTAGTAAAGTATGGTAGGAAGGTATGGTGGGAAGGTATGGTAGGAAGGTATGGTAGGAAGGTATGGTAGGAAGGTATGGAAAGAAGGTATGGTAGGAAGGTATGGTAGGAAGGTATGGTGGGAAGGTATGGTGGGAAAGTATGGTAGGAAAGTATGGTAGGAAGGTATGGTAGGAAGGTATGGTAGGAAGGTATGGTAGGAATGTATGGTAGGAAGGTATGGTAGGAAGGTATGATGGAAAGGTATGGTAGGAAGGTATGGTAGGAAGGTATGGTGGGAAGGTATGTTAGGAAGGTATGTTGGGAAGGTATAGTAGGAAGATATGGTAGGAATGTATAGTAGGAATGTATGGTAGGAATGTATGGTAGGAAGGTATGGTAGGAATGTATGGTAGGAAGGTATAGTGGGAAGGTATAGTAGGAAGGTATGGTAGGAAGGTATGGTAGAAAGGTATGGTAGGAAGGTATGCTAGGAAGGTATGCTAGGAAGGTATGGTGGGAAGGTATGGTAGGAAGGTATGGTAGGAAGGTATGGTAGGAAGGTATGGTAGGAAGGTATGATAGGAAGGTATGGTAGGAAGGTATGGTTGGAAGGTATGGTAGGAAGGTATGGTGGGAAGGTAGGGTAGGAAGGTATGGTGGGAAAGTATGGTAGGAAGGTATGGTAGGAAGGTATGGTAGGAAGGTATGGTAAGAAGTTATGGTAGGAAGGTATGGTAGGAAGGTATGTTGGGAAGGTATGGTGGGAAGGTATGGTAGGAAGGTATGGTAGGAAGGTATGGTAGGAAGGTATGGTAGGAAAGTATGGTAGGAAGGTATGGTAGGAAGGTATAGTGGGAAGGTATGGTAGGAAGGTATGGTAGGAAGGTATGGTAGGAAGGTACGGTGGAAAGGTATGGTAGGAAGGTATGGTAGGAAGGTATGGTGGGAAGGTATGGTAGGAAGGTATGGTAGGAAGGTATGGTGGGAAGGTATGGTAGGAAGGTATGGTAGGGAAAGGGTGGGTGGGTGCTGTGGTCTAAGGGTGACGGGTGGGTGGGTGGAGGCTGTGGTCTGAGGGTGACGGGTGGGTGGGTGCTGTGGTCTGAGGGTGACGGGTGGATGAATGGGTGGAGGCTGTGGTCTGAGGGTGATGGGTGGGTGGGTGCTGTTGTCTGAGAGCGATGGGTGAGTGGGTGGGTGGAGGCTGTGGTCTGAGGGTGACGGGTGGGTGGGTGCTGTGGTCTGAGGGTGACTTTGGAGGCTGTGGTCTGAGGGTGACGGGTGGGTGGGTGCTGTGGTCTGAGGGTGACGGGTGGGTGGGTGGAAGCTGTGGTCTGAGGGTGACGGGTGGGTGAGTGGGTGCTGTTGCTTGAGGGTGACGGGTGTGTGGGTGGGTGCTGTGGTCTGAGGGTGACGGGTGGGTGGGTGCTATGGTCTGAGGGTGACGGGTGGGTGGGTGATTGCTGTGGTCTTAGGGTGACGGGTGGGTGGGTGAAGGCTGTGGTCTGAGGGTGACGGGTGGGTGGGTGCTGTGGTCTGAGGGTGACGGGTGGGTGTGTGGGTGCTGTGGTCTGAGGGTGACGGGTGGGTGGGTGGGTGCTGTGGTCTGAGGGTGACGGGAGGGTGGGTGGGTGCTGTGGTCTGAGGGTGACGGGTGGGTGAGTGAGTGCTGTGGTCTGAGGGTGACGGGTGGGTGGGTGGAGCTGTGGTCTGAGGGTGACGGGTGGGTGGGTGGAGACTGTGGTCTGAGGGTGACGGGTGGGTGGGTGGGTGCTGTGATCTGAGGGTGACAGGTGGGTGGGTGGGTGCTGTGGTCTGGGGGGTGACGGGTGGGTGGGTGGGTGCTGTGATCTGAGGGTGACAGGTGGGTGGGTGGGTGCTGTGATCTGAGGGTGACAAGTGGGTGGGTGGGTGCTGTGGTTTGAGGGTGACGGATGGGTGGGTGGGTGCTGTGGTCTGAGGGTGACGGGTGGGTGACGGGTAGGGGAAGAGGGAGGGGGAGAAGGGGAAGGACGGAAGGTCGGTAGGGGTGGAGGGCTGGGAGGGGAGAAAAGAGGGAGAGTGGGAGAGAAGAAAAGGGTGGGAGGGAGGGGGTGAAGTAGAGAGACGGGGTATGGGAGGATGGAGGGGTTGGGGCGGGATAGGGACTTTGTGGGGGAGGATGGATGGGTGTGGTGGAGTGGGTGGAGTGGAGGGGTTGGGGAGTAGAGGGGTGGGGTGAGGAGTGCTGGGGTTGGGGTGGGAGGATGGGGGTTGTGGGGTGGTGGTGGGTTGGGTTGGGAGGGGTGGGGGAGAGGAAAACGTGTAACTTGAGGCCAGACAATGTTCACTTGATATGCCAGGGAGGTGCTGACTCCCCCCCAGACACCCCAGCTTGTTCCCCCTCACCATTATACACTGCACCCCAGCTTGTGTTCCCCTCACCATTATACACTACACCCCAGCTTGTTTTCCCCCTCACCATTATACACTACACCCCAGCTTGTGTTCCCCTCACCATTATACACTACACCCCTGCTTGTGCTTACACTCACCATTATACACTACACCCCAGCTTGTGTTTACACTCACCATCATACACTACACCCCAGCTTGTGTTTACACTCACCATCATACACTACACCCCAGCTAGTGTTTACACTCACCATCATACACTACACCCCAGCTTGTGTTTACACTCACCATCATACACTACACCCCAGCTAGTGTTTACACTCACCATCATACACTACACCCCAGCTAGTGTTTACACTCACCATCATACACTACACCCCAGCTAGTGTTTACACTCACCATCATACACTACACCCCAGCTAGTGTTTACACTCACCATCATACACTACACCCCAGCTAGTGTTTACACTCACCATCATACACTACACCCCAGCTAGTGTTTACACTCACCATCATACACTACACCCCAGCTAGTGTTTACACTCACCATCATACACTACACCCCAGCTAGTGTTTACACTCACCATCATACACTACACCCCAGCTAGTGTTTACACTCACCATCATACACTACACCCCAGCTAGTGTTTACACTCACCATCATACACTACACTCCAGCTAGTGTTTACACTCACCATCATACACTACACCCCAGCTTGTGTTTACACTCACCATCATACGCTACACCCCAGCTAGTGTTTACACTCACCATCATACACTACACCCCAGCTAGTGTTTACACTCACCATCATACGCTACACCCCAGCTAGTGTTTACACTCACCATCATACACTACACCCCAGCTAGTGTTTACACTCACCATCATACGCTACACCCCAGCTAGTGTTTACACTCACCATCATACACTACACCCCAGCTAGTGTTTACACTCACCATCATACACTACACCCCAGCTTGTGTTTACACTCACCATCATACACTACACCCCAGCTAGTGTTTACACTCACCATCATACACTACACCCCAGCTTGTGTTTACACTCACCATCATACGCTACACCCCAGCTAGTGTTTACACTCACCATCATACACTACACCCCAGCTAGTGTTTACACTCACCATCATACGCTACACCCCAGCTAGTGTTTACACTCACCATCATACACTACACCCCAGCTAGTGTTTACACTCACCATCATACGCTACACACCAGCTAGTGTTTACACTCACCATCATACACTACACCCCAGCTAGTGTTTACACTCACCATCATACACTACACCCCAGCTTGTGTTTACACTCACCATCATACACTACACCCCAGCTAGTGTTTACACTCACCATCATACACTACACCCTAGCTAGTGTTTACACTCACCATCATACGCTACACCCCAGCCAGTGTTTACAGTCACCATCATACACTACACCCCAGCTAGTGTTTACACTCACCATCATACACTACACCCCAGCTTGTGTTTACACTCACCATCATACACTACACTCCAGCTAGTGTTTACACTCACCATCATACACTACACCCCAGCTAGTGTTTACACTCACCATCATACGCTACACCCCAGCTAGTGTTTACACTCACCATCATACACTACACCCCAGCTAGTGTTTACACTCACCATCATACACTACACCCCAGCTAGTGTTTACACTCACCATCATACACTACACCCCAGCTAATGTTTACACTCACCATCATACGCTACACCCCAGCAAGTGTTTACACTCACCATCATACACTACACCCCAGCTAGTGTTTACACTCACCATCATACACTACACTCCAGCTTGTGTTTACACTCACCATCATACACTACACTCCAGCTTGTGTTTACACTCACCATCGTACAGGTGACACTAGAAGATGTATAAGAGTGTCGTACACAGAAGACACAGCGAGTCACCAAGGTGATATAAACCAAGTCTTCCGGTGGACCGCTGACAACAATATGTTGAATGAGAACAAATTTAAGTTATTACGTCACGAAAGAATGGAGAAAATAAAACAAAATCAGATTACAAGACAAACTCAAACCACTCAATATAACGATAGTCAAACGTGAGAGACCTGGGAGTGATAATGTCAGATCTCATCTTCAAGGATCGTAATGACGTTATTACCGCAGCTGCAAGAAAAATGATAAGCTGAATAACTTGAACCTTCGAAAAAAGGAGATGGTAAACCACTGATAATACTCTCCAGGTTATTTGTTCTCTCTAGCATTGCTGTGCATTAACACCCTCTTAAAAGGATGGCAAACGTACAGAGGAGGATGACAAAGATGATCCCATGTATCAGAAATCTTCCCTATGAGGATTGACTGAGGGTCCTGAATCTGCACTCTCTCCAAAGGCGTAGAATTAGGGGGGATATGATCGAGGTGTATAAATGGAAAACAGGAATAAATAAAGGGAATGTAAATAGCGTGTTGAAAATTTCCAGCCAAGACAGGACTCGCAGCAATGGTTTCAAGTTTGAAAAATTCAGATTCAGGAAGGATAAAGGAAAGCACTGGTTTGGTAACAGAGTTGTGGATGAGTGGAACAAACTCCCCAGTACAGTTATTGAGGCTAAAACGTTGTGTAGTTTTAAAAATACGTTAGATAAATACATGAGTAGGTGAGGGTGGGTGCGAGTTGGACCTGACTAGCTTGTGCTAGTGGGTCAGATGCCGTGCTCCTTCCTTAAGTGGATGTGACGTGACTAGGTGGGTCATTGGTCTAAGCCGGGGGGTGACATGGACCTGCCTTGCATGGGCCAATAGGCCTGGTAGAGTGTTCCTTCTTTCTTATGTTCTTAAAACTGCAGATCTGAAGAATGTACAGAGACTAGATAGATATCCATCCTGATATCCAAATGATATATATCCATCCTGTGGAGGGTAGCGCAAGAACATGTGGATACACACAAGGCCTAGGAACTAGGCCTCAAAACAATTAACAGGAATACATTTGCATTTATTTCAATAACTGACTTACCTGTTACAAGCAAATTTAGCAAATTTGCTGAATATATCTGGCATCTTCTTTTTCACAAATAAGATATATTAAAACATCACAAAGGATATTATAATGAGAACCTTCATTGTCTACATAAAATTAGTCAAGAGTCGAATTTTTTGAGAATGTTCGGGGGAGCTCCTTGAAAGACGTTCCTTCAAACGTACGAAAAATATTTACTAAAATTCACACTTGGAGAACTGAAGAGGAAGGTGATGCAAAATGCCTCCAGTGAAAAGCAGGTGTATCATGAATGCACAGCGAGATAACAGGTGAAGTGTAAGGGGACCAAAACTTTTCAACACCCTTCCCATCATACATAGATCAGGGCATCAACCAGAACGTCAGGTCATCAGCCAGGACGCCAGGTCATCAACCAGAACGCCAGGTCATCAACCAGGACGCCAGGTCATCAACCAGAACGCCAGTTCACCAACCAGGACGTCAGGTCATCAACCAGAAAGTCAGGTCATCAATCAGGACGCCAGGTCATCAACCAGAACGCCAGGTCATCAACCAGAACACCAGGTCACCAACCAGAACGCCAGGTCATCAACCAGAACGCCAGGTCATCAACCAGCACGCCAGGTCTGGGACTAGGACGCCAGGTCAGGGACCAGGACGCCCAACAGTGACCTCGAAGTTGTGAAGAAGCCTGAGAAAATTAAAACATCCGAGGCTTTAGTTTCTACAAGCTTAACAACAGCAGTAATAACTGTAATTGTAACCTGCACAAGCTTAACAACAGCAGTAATAACTGTAATTGTAACCTGCACAAGCTTAACAACAGCAGTAATAACTGTAATTGTAACCTGCACAAGCTTAACAACAGCAGTAATAACTGTAATTGTAACCTGCACAAGCTTAACAACAGCAGTAATAACTGTAATTGTAACCTGCACAAGCTTAACAACAGCAGTAATAACTGTAATTGTAACCTGCACAAGCTTAACAACAGCAGTAATAACTGTAATTGTAACCTGCACAAGCTTAACAACAGCAGTAATAACTGTAATTGTAACCTGCACAAGCTTAACAACAGCAGTAATAACTGTAATTGTAACCTGCACAAGCTTAACAACAGCAGTAATAACTGTAATTGTAACCTGCACAAACTTAACAACAGCAGTAATAACTGTAATTGTAACCTGCACAAGCTTAACAACAGCAGTAATAACTGTAATTGTAACCTGCACAAACTTAACAACAGCAGTAATAACTGTAATTGTAACCTGCACAAGCTTAACAACAGCAGTAATAACTGTAATTGTAACCTGCACAAGCTTAACAGCAGCAGTAATAACTGTAATTGTAACCTGCACAAGCTTAACAACAGCAGTAATAACTGTAATTGTAACCTGCACAAGCTTAACAACAGCAGTAATAACTGTAATTGTAACCTGCACAAGCTTAACAACAGCAGTAATAACTGTAATTGTAACCTGCACAAGCTTAACAACAGCAGTAATAACTGTAATTGTAACCTGCACAAGCTTAACAGCAGCAGTAATAACTGAAATTGTAACCTGCACAAGCTTAACAACAGCAGTAATAACTGTAATTGTAACCTGCACAAGCTTAACAACAGCAGTAATAACTGTAATTGTAACCTGCACAAGCTTAACAACAGCAGTAATAACTGTAATTGTAACCTGCACAAGCTTAACAACAGCAGTAATAACTGTAATTGTAACCTGCACAAGCTTAACAACAGCAGTAATAACTGTAATTGTAACCTGCACAAGCTTAACAGCAGCAGTAGTTACTAGTTGTCACTTCTACAAGCTTAACAGCAGCAGTAATTACTAGTTGTCACTTCTACAAGCTTAACAGCAGCAGTAATTACTAGTTGTCACTTCTACAAGCTTAACAGCAGCAGTAATTACTAGTTGTCACTTTCAAGCTACAAGCTTTACTAGTTGTCACTTCTACAAGCTTAACAGCAGCAGTAATTACTAGTTGTAACTTCTACAAGCTTAACAGTAGCAGTAATTACTAGTTGTCACTTCTACAAGCTTAACAGCAGCAGTAATTACTAGTTGTCACTTCTACAAGCTTAACAGCAGCAGTAATTACTAGTTGTCACTTCTACAAGCTTAACAGCAGCAGTAATTACTAGTTGTCACATCTTCAAGCTTAACAGCAGCAGTAATTACTAGCTGTCACTTCTACAAGCTTAACAGCAGCAGTAATTACTAGTTGTCACTTCTACAAGCTTAACAGCAGCAGTAATTACTAGTTGTCACTTCTACAAGCTTAACAGCAGCAGTAATTACTAGTTGTCACTTCTACAAGCTTAACAGCAGCAGTAATTACTAGTTGTCACATCTTCAAGCTTAACAGCAGCAGTAATTACTAGTTGTCACTTCTACAAGCTTAACAGCAGCAGTAATTACTAGTTGTCACTTCTACAAGCTTAACAGCAGCAGTAATTACTAGTTGTCACTTCTACAAGCTTAACAGCAGCAGTAATTACTAGTTGTCACTTCTACAAGCTTAACAGCAGCAGTAATTACTAGTTGTCACTTCTACAAGCTTAACAGCAGCAGTAATTACTAGTTGTCACATCTTCAAGCTTAACAGCAGCAGTAATTACTAGCTGTCACTTCTACAAGCTTAACAGTAGCAGTAATTACTAGTTGTCACTTCTACAAGCTTAACAGCAGCAGTAATTACTAGTTGTAACTTCTACAAGCTTAACAGCAGCAGCAGTTACTAGTTGTCACTTCTACAAGTTTAACAGCAGCAGTTATTACTAGTTGTCACTTCTACAAGCTTAACAGCAGCAGCAATTACTAGTTGTCACTTCTACAAGTTTAACAGCAGCAGTAATTACTAGTTGTCACTTCTACAAGCTTAACAGCAGCAGTAATTACTAGTTGTCACTTCTACAAGTTTAACAGCAGCAGTAATTACTAGTTTTCACTTCTACAAGCTTAACAGCAGCAGTAGTTACTAGTTGTCACTTCTACAAGCTTAACAGCAGCAGTAGTTACTAGTTGTCACTTCTACAAGCTTAACAGCAGCAGTAGTTACTAGTTGTCACTTCTACAAGCTTAACAGTAGCAGTAATTACTAGTTGTCACTTCTACAAGTTTAACAGTAGCAGTAATTACTAGTTGTCACTTCTACAAGTTTAACAGCAGCAGTAGTTACTAGTTGTCACTTCTACAAGCTTAACAGCAGCAGTAGTTACTAGTTGTCACTTCTACAAGCTTAACAGTAGCAGTAATTATTAGTTGTCACTTCTACAAGCTTAACAGCAGCAGTAATTACTAGTTGTCACTTCTACAAGTTTAACAGCAGCAGTAATTACTAGTTGTCACTTCTACAAGCTTAACATTAGCAATAATTACTAGTTGTCACTTCTGCAAGTTTAACAGCAGCAGTAATTGCTAGTTGTCACTTCTACAAGTTTAACAGCAGCAGTAATTACTAGTTGTCACTTCTACAAGTTTAACAGCAGCAGTAATTACTAGTTGTCACTTCTACAAGCTTAACAGCAGCAGTAATTACTAGTTGTCACTTCTACAAGCTTAACAGCAGCAGTAATTACTAGTTGTCACTTCTACAAGCTTAACAGCAGCAGTAATTACTAGTTGTCACTTCTACAAGTTTAACAGCAGCAGTAATTACTAGTTGTCACTTCTACAAGCTTAACAGCAGCAGTAATTACTAGTTGTCACTTCTACAAGCTTAACAGCAGCAGTAATTACTAGTTGTCACTTCTACAAGCTTAACAGCAGCAGTAATTACTAGTTGTCACTTCTACAAGCTTAACATTAGCAATAATTACTAGTTGTCACTTCTACAAGCTTAACATTAGCAATAATTACTAGTTGTAATTTCTACAAGCTTAACATTGGCAGTAATTACTAGTTGTAACTTCTACAAGCTTAACGTTAGCAGTAATTACTAGTTGTAACTTCTACAAGCTTAACATTGGCAGTAATTACTAGTTGCAACTTTTACAAGCTTAGCAGCAGCAGTAATTACTAGATGTAACTTCTACAAGCTTAACAGCAGCAGTAATTGCTAGTTGTAACTTCTACAAGATTAACAGCAGCAGTAATTACTAGTTGTAACTTCTACAAGCTTAACAGCAGCAGTAATTACTAGTTGTAACTTCTACAAGCTTAACAGCAGCAGTAATTACTAGATGTAACTTCTACAAGCTTAACAGCAGCAGTAATTACTAGATGTAACTTCTACAAGCTTAACAGCAGCAGTAATTACTAGTTGTAACTTCTACAAGCTTAACAGCAACAGTAATTACTAGATGTAACTTCTACAAGCTTAACAGCAGCAGTAATTACTAGATGTAACTTGTACAAGCTTAACAGCAGCAGTAATTACTAGATGTAACTTCTACAAGCTTAACAGCAGCAGTAATTACTAGATGTAACTTCTACAAGCTTAATAGCAGCACCTCAATTACTGGAAACGTTTGAAGTTCCTCGACCTGTATTCCCTCCAACACAGGCGAGAAAGATACACGATAATATACACTTGCAAAATCCTAGAGTGATTAGTATGAAACTTGCGCATGGAAATCACTCACTACGAAAGCAAAAGACTCAGCAGACGATGCAACATTCTCCCAATGAAAAGCAGAGGTGCCACTAGCACGATGAGAGACAACATAATAAGTGTCAAGAGCCCAAGACTGTTCAACTGCCTCCCAGCATACATAAGGGGGATTACCAATAGACCCCTGACTGTCTTCAAACACGCACTAGACAGGTACCTAAAGTCACTACCTGACCAGCCTTGGCTATGGTTGGTACGTCGGGTTGTGTGCGGCCAACAGTAACAGCCTGATTGATCAGGTCCTGATCCACCACGAGGCCTGGTCACAGACTAGGCCGCGGTTGCAACTACCTGGCGTATACCCTCTCCAGGTATACTACAGGTAGTTGGAACTTCTACAAGCTTTACAGTAGCAGTAATAGGCGTAGTTTTAACTTCTACAATGTTAACAGCAGTAGTACGTGCAGGAAAGTGCAGAGTTTGTAGCACAGGGATCCAGTTATTATTTGCAACAAGTATTGCAACACCCTGAGTCTACTCCACCACCCTGAGTCTACTCCACCACCCTGAGTCTACTCCACCACCCTGAGTCTACTCCACCACCCTGAGTCTACTCCAACACCCTGAGTCTACTCCTGAGTCTACTCCACCAGTCCTCCACCACCCTGAGTCTGAGTCTACTCCAACACCCTGAGTCTACTCCACCACCCTGAGTCTACTCCAACACCCTGAGTCTACTCCACCACCCTGAGTCTACTCCAACACCCTGAGTCTACTCCACCACCCTGAGTCTACTCCACCACCCTGAGTCTACTCCAACACCCTGAGTCTACTCCACCACCCTGAGTCTACTCCAACACCCTGAGTCTACTCCACCACCCTGAGTCTACTCCAACACCCTGAGTCTACTCCACCACCCTGAGTCTACTCCAACACCCTGAGTCTACTCCACCACCCTGAGTCTACTCCAACACTCCACTCCACCACCCTGAGTCTACTCCACCACCCTGAGTCTACTCCACCACCCTGAGTCTACTCCAACACCCTGAGTCTACTCCACCACCCTGAGTCTACTCCACCACCCTGAGTCTACTCCAACACCCTGAGTCTACTCCAACACCCTGAGTCTACTCCACCCTGAGTCTACTCCACCACCCTGAGTCTACTCCAACACCCTGAGTCTACTGAGTCTACTCCACCACCCTGAGTCTACTCCAACACTACTGAGTCTACTCCACCACCCTGAGTCTACTCCACCAACCTGAGTCTACTCCAACACCCTGAGTCTACTCCAACCACCTCTGAGTCTACTCCACCACCCTGAGTCTACTCCAACACCCTGAGTCTACTCCACCACCCTGAGTCTACTCCAACACCCTGAGTCTACTCCAACACCCTGAGTCTACTCCACCACCCTGAGTCTACTCCAACACCCTGAGTCTACTCCAACACCCTGAGTCTACTCCACCACCCTGAGTCTACTCCAACACCCTGAGTCTACTCCAACACCCTGAGTCTACTCCACCACCCTGAGTCTACTCCACCACCCTGAGTCTACTCCAACACCCTGAGTCTACTCCACCACCCTGAGTCTACTCCAACACCCTTAGTCTACTCCAACACCCTGAGTCTACTCCACCACCCTGAGTCTACTCCACCACCCTGAGTCTATTCCACCACCCTGAGTCTACTCCACCACCCTGAGTCTACTCCACCACCCTGAGTCTACTCCACCACCCTGAGTCTACTCCACCACCCTGAGTCTACTCCACCACCCTGAGTCTACTCCACCACCCTGAGTCTACTCCAACACCCTGAGTCTACTCCACCACCCTGAGTCTACTCCACCAGTCTACTCTGAGTCTACTCCACCACCCTGAGTCTACTCCACCACCCTGAGTCTACTCCACCACCACCCTGAGTCTACTCCACCACCCTGAGTCTACTCCACCACCCTGAGAGTCTACTCCACCACCCTGAGTCTACTCCACCACCCTGAGTCTACTCCACCACCCTGAGTCTACTCCACCACCCTGAGTCTACTCCAACACCCTGAGTCTACTCCAACCCTGAGTCCCTGAGTCTACTCCACCACCCTGAGTCTACTCCACCACCCTGAGTCTACTCCACCACCCTGAGTCTACTCCACCACCCTGAGTCTACTCCACCACCCTGAGTCTACTCCAACACCCTGAGTCTACTCCACCACCCTGAGTCTACTCCAACACCCTGAGTCTACTCCACCACCCTGAGTCTACTCCACCACCCTGAGTCTACTCCACCACCCTGAGTCTACCTGAGTCTACTCCAACCACCCTGAGTCTACTCCAACACCCTGAGTCTACTCCAACACCCTGAGTCTACTCCACCACCCTGAGTCTACTCCACCACCCTGAGTCTACTCCACCACCCTGAGTCTACTCCACCACCCTGAGTCTACTCCACCACCCTGAGTCTACTCCAACTACTCCACCCTGAGTCTACTCCACCACCCTGAGTCTACTCCACCACCCTGAGTCTACTCCACCACCCTGAGTCTACTCCACCACCCTGAGTCTACTCCACCACCCTGAGTCTACTCCACCACCCTGAGTCTACTCCACCACCCTGAGTCTACTCCAACACCCTGAGTCTACTCCACCACCCTGAGTCTACTCCACCACCCTGAGTCTACTCCACCACCCTGAGTCTACTCCAACACCCTGAGTCTACTCCACCACCCTGAGTCTACTCCACCACCCTGAGTCTACTCCACCACCCTGAGTCTACTCCACCACCCTGAGTCCTCCACCACCCTGAGTCTACTCCAACACCCTGAGTCTACTCCACCACCCTGAGTCTACTCCACCACCCTGAGTCTACTCCAACACCCTGAGTCTACTCCACCACCCTGAGTCTACTCCACCACCCTGAGTCTACTCCACCACCCTGAGTCTACTCCACCACCCTGAGTCTACTCCACCACCCTGAGTCTACTCCACCACCCTGAGTCTACTCCACCCTGAGTCCTCCACCACCCTGAGTCTACTCCACCACCCTGAGTCTACTCCACCACCCTGAGTCTACTCCACCACCCTGAGTCTACTCCACCACCCTGAGTCTACTCCACCACCCTGAGTCTACTCCACCACCCTGAGTCTACTCCACCACCCTGAGTCTACTCCACCACCCTGAGTCTACTCTGAGTCTACTCCTACTCCACCACCCTGAGTCTACTCCACCACCCTGAGTCTACTCCACCCTGACCTGAGTCTACTCCACCACCCTGAGTCTACTCCACCACCCTGAGTCTACTCCACCACCCTGAGTCTACTCCACCACACCCTGAGTCTACTCCACCACCCTGAGTCTACTCCACCACCCTGAGTCTACTCCACCACCCTGAGTCTACTCCACCACCCTGAGTCTACTCCACCACCCTGAGTCTACTCCACCACCCTGAGTCTACTCCACCCTGAGTCTACTCCACCCTGAGTCAGTCTACTCTGAGTCTACTCCACCAACCTGAGTCTACTCCACCACCCTGAGTCTACTCCACCACCCTGAGTCTACTCCACCACCCTGAGTCTACTCCACCACCCTGAGTCTACTCCACCACCCTGAGTCTACTCCACCACCCTGAGTCTACTCCACCAACCTGAGTCTACTCCACCACCCTGAGTCTACTCCACCCTGACCCTGAGTCTACTCCACCACCCTGAGTCTACTCCACCACCCTGAGTCTACTCCACCACCCTGAGTCTACTCCACCACCCTGAGTCTACTCCACCACCCTGAGTCTACTCCACCACCCTGAGTCTACTCCACCACCCTGAGTCTACTCCACCACCCTGAGTCTACTCCACCACCCTGAGTCTACTCCACCCCCCTGAGTCTCCTCAACCGCCCTGAGTCTACTCCACCAGTCTACTCCACCACCCTGAGTCTACTCCACCACCCTGAGTCTACTCCACCACCCTGAGTCTACTCCACCAACCTGAGTCTACTCCACCACCCTGAGTCTACTCCACCACCCTGAGTCTACTCCACCACCCTGAGTCTACTCCACCACCCTGAGTCTACTCCACCACCCTGAGTCTACTCCACCACCCTGAGTCTACTCCACCACCCTGAGTCTACTCCACCACCCTGAGTCTACTCCACCACCCTGAGTCTACTCCACCACCCTGAGTCTACTCCACCACCCTGAGTCTACTCCACCACCCTGAGTCTACTCCACCACCCTGAGTCTACTCCACCACCCTGAGTCTACTCCACCACCCTGAGTCTACTCCACCACCCTGAGTCTACTCCACCACCCTGAGTCTACTCCACCACCCTGAGTCTACTCCACCACCCTGAGTCTACTCCACCACCCTGAGTCTACTCCACCACCCTGAGTCTACTCCACCACCCTGAGTCTACTCCACCACCCTGAGTCTACTCCACCACCCTGAGTCTACTCCACCACCCTGAGTCTACTCCACCACCCTGAGTCTACTCCACCACCCTGAGTCTACTCCACCACCCTGAGTCTACTCCACCACCCTGAGTCTACTGCACCACCCTACTCCACCACCCTGAGTCTACTCTGAGTCTACTCCACCAGTCTACTCCACCACCCTGAGTCTACTCCACCACCTCTGAGTCTACTCCAACACCCTGAGTCTACTCCACCACCCTGAGTCTACTCCACCACCCTGAGTCTACTCCACCACCCTGAGTCTACTCCACCACCCTGAGTCTACTCCACCACCCTGAGTCTACTCCAACACCCTGAGTCTACTCCACCACCCTGAGTCTACTCCACCACCCTGAGTCTACTCCACCACCCTGAGTCTACTCTGAGTCTACTCCACCACCCTGAGTCTACTCCAACACCCTGAGTCTACTCCACCACCCTGAGTCTACTCCACCACCCTGAGTCTACTCCACCACCCTGAGTCTACTCCACCACCCTGAGTCTACTCCGCCACCCTGAGTCTACTCCACCACAAGACACAAACCTTGACAAACTCTTATTGTATAAGTCAAAATATTTAATATTTATTTATTGTGCAAATATTTAATGCTACATAAATATTTAATACGGCATAAAAATTTAATTCTGCATACATTTTTAATGCTGCATTCATATTAAATATTTAAAATGGGCGTCAGACTGGCTGGATGATTCCCGTTATTTACCAGGAAGATTTTTTTTTTTTTTTTGAGGCGGTAATTGTTGACTTTTGACAAATTATCAATATTTCCATCTTTAAAATATTTCCTTGGCAGTGAATACTTAATGCAGCGAACCAGTGGAATATTTTGATCAGCAATATTCCAAGTTTGACCTGAGGTGGTTACTTGACTCTCACCTGTGTGAGGTGACCAGTGACTACACCCCTGGTATTCCTGTAGCCAGGTACCTTCACTAGTGTGTGTCACTGTACCAGGTACCTTCACTAGTGTGTGTCACTGTACCAGGTACCTCCACTAGTGTGTGTCACTGTACTAGGTACCTTCACTAGTGTGTGTCACTGTACCAGGTACCTCCACTAGTGTGTGTCACTGTACCAGGTACCGCCACTAGTGTGTGTCACTGTACCAGGTACCTCCACTGGTGTGTGTCCCTGTACCAGGTACCTTCACTAGTGTGTGTCACTGTACCAGGTACCTCCACTGGTGTGTGTCCCTGTACCAGGTACCTCCACTGGTGTGTGTCCCTGTACCAGGTACCGCCACTAGTGTGTGTCACTGTACCAGGTACCTTCACTAGTGTGTGTCACTGTACTAGGTACCGCCACTAGTGTGTGTCACTGTACCAGGTACCTTCACTAGTGTGTGTCACTGTACCAGGTACCTCCACTGGTGTGTGTCACTGTACCAGGTACCTTCACTAGTGTGTGTCACTGTACTAGGTACCTTCACTAGTGTGTCACTGTACCAGGTACCTCCACTAGTGTGTGTCACTGTACCAGGTACCTTCACTAGTGTGTGTCACTGTACCAGGTACCTTCACTAGTGTGTGTCACTGTACCAGGTACCTTCACTAGTGTGTGTCACTGTACCAGGTACCTTCACTAGTGTGTGTCACTGTACCAGGTACCTCCACTAGTGTGTGTCACTGTACCAGGTACCTTCACTAGTGTGTGTCACTGTACCAGGTACCTCCACTAGTGTGTGTCACTGTACCAGGTACCTTCACTAGTGTGTGTCACTGTACCAGGTACCTTCACTAGTGTGTGTCACTGTACTAGGTACCTTCACTGGTGTGTCACTGTACCAGGTACCTCCACTAGTGTGTGTCACTGTACCAGGTACCTCCACTAGTGTGTGTCACTGTACCAGGTACCTCCACTAGTGTGTGTCACTGTACCAGGTACCTCCACTAGTGTGTGTCACTGTACAAGGTACCTTCACTAGTGTGTGTCACTGTACCAGGTACCTCCACTAGTGTGTGTCACTGTACCAGGCACCTCCACTAGTGTGTGTCACTGTACCAGGTACCTCCACTAGTATGTGTCACTGTACCAGGTACCCTCACTAGTGTGTGTCACTGTACCAGGTACCTTCACTAGTGTGTGTGTCACTGTACCAGGTACCTCCACTAGTGTGTGTCACTGTACCAGGTACCTCCACTAGTGTGTGTCACTGTACCAGGTACCTCCACTAGTGTGTGTCACTGTACCAGGTACCTCCACTAGAGTGTGTCACTGTACCAGGTACCTCCACTAGTGTGTGTCACTGTACCAGGTACCTTCACTAGTGTGTCACTGTACCAGGTACCTCCACTAGTGTGTGTCCCTGTACCAGGTACCTCCACTAGTGTGTGTCACTGTATCAGGTACCTCCACTAGTGTGTGTCACTGTACCAGGTACCTTCACTAGTGTGTGTCACTGTATCAGGTACCTCCACTAGTGTGTGTCACTGTACCAGGTACCTTAGTGTGTGTCACTAGTGTGTCACTGTACCAGGTACCTCCACTAGTGTGTGTCACTGTACCAGGTACCTCCACTAGTGTGTGTCACTGTACCAGGTACCTTCACTAGTGTGTGTCACTGTATCAGGTACCTCCACTAGTGTGTGTCACTGTACCAGGTACCTTCACTAGTGTGTCACTGTACCAGGTACCTTCACTAGTGTGTGTCACTGTACCAGGTACCTCCACTAGTGTGTGTCACTGTACCAGGTACCTTCACTAGTGTGTCACTGTACCAGGTACCTCCACTAGTGTGTGTCCCTGTACCAGGTACCTCCACTAGTGTGTGTCACTGTATCAGGTACCTCCACTAGTGTGTGTCCCTGTACCAGGTACCTTCACTAGTGTGTGTCACTGTATCAGGTACCTCCACTAGTGTGTGTCACTGTATCAGGTACCTCCACTAGTGTGTGTCACTGTACCAGGTACCTTCACTAGTGTGTCACTGTACCAGGTACCTCCACTAGTGTGTGTCACTGTACCAGGTACCTCCACTAGTGTGTGTCACTGTACCAGGTACCTTCACTAGTGTGTGTCACTGTATCAGGTACCTCCACTAGTGTGTGTCACTGTACCAGGTACCTTCACTAGTGTGTCACTGTACCAGGTACCTTCACTAGTGTGTGTCACTGTACCAGGTACCTCCACTAGTGTGTGTCACTGTACCAGGTACCTTCACTAGTGTGTCACTGTACCAGGTACCTCCACTAGTGTGTGTCCCTGTACCAGGTACCTCCACTAGTGTGTGTCACTGTATCAGGTACCTCCACTAGTGTGTGTCCCTGTACCAGGTACCTTCACTAGTGTGTGTCACTGTACCAGGTACCTTCACTAGTGTGTGTCACTGTACCAGGTACCTCCACTAGAGTGTGTCACTGTACCAGGTACCTCCACTAGAGTGTGTCACTGTACCAAGTACCTTCACTAGTATGCCATTCATCACTGTTGCTGTTGCAGTGGTTCACTGAACCATCAAGTACCTACGCACCAGTGCCAAGCATCTCCCACCGTGGCGTCAGCACTGAAGAGGTCAACGTCACGACGTTCTGAAGTTAATCTCTCAGATTCAGACGAAAACATTGACTTTCTTTTACAAATAACTTTTCCCTATATTCATGCTAATTATACCTAGACAAAGTAAAGCAAATTAGTCTTTTTCTAAGTCTCATCAATAAAAAAAATCTTACAACGGTTTTACACAGTAAATTATTCGAAACTAATGTACAATAATAAGTCAAATATTGTGAGGAAGAGAGAGTTACTGCGTGACTCTAAGATCAGCTCTTTAGTAGCACTGGACATTGTTGGTGGTGTCGACCCAGTGTGACTCCAGCGACTCTCTTGTTCTGCACTATGTCTCCTTAGTGATAACCTTCAAGGTAGATCTCTACCTGGAGGGTATTTCGGGGATCAACGCCCCCGCGGCCCGGTCCACGACCAGGTCTCCCGGTGGATCAGGGCCTGATCATGTAGGCTGTTACTGCTGGCCGCACGTAGTCCAACGTACGAACCACAGCCCGACTGATCTGGCATTGACTTTAAGTATCTGTCCAGCTCCCTCTTGAAGACAGCCAGGGGTCTATTGGTAATTCCCCTTATGGCTGGTGGGAGGCTCTTGAAGAGTCTTGGGCCCCGGACACTTACTGTGTTTTCTCTTAGAGTACTAATGGTGCCCCTACTTTTCATTAGGGGTATGTTGTATCGCCTGCCAAGTCTTTTGCTTTCGTATGAAGTGATTTCTGTGTGCAGATTAGAGACCAGTCCCTCTAGGATTTTCCAGTTGTATATTATGATGTATCTCTCTCATCTGCACTCCAGTGAGTACAAGTCAATTGCTTCCAAGCATTCCCAGTAGTTAAGATGTTTGATGGAACTGATATGTGCAGTAAAGGTTCTCTGTACATTCTCTAGTTCTGCGATTTCACCTGCTTTGAATGGAGATGTTAATGTACAGCAGTATTCCAGCCTAGAGAGAACAATTGATTTAAAAAGGATCATCATTGGCTTGGCATCTCTTGTCTTAAATGTTCTCATTATCCATCCTATCATTTTCCTCACAGATGTGATAGTGGTACTGATATGATTCTTGAGGGTGAGATCCTCAGACATTACCACTCCCAGGTCCTTCACATTACTTTTCCTCTCTATTGTGTGATTAAAGTTTGTAGTATACTCAGTTCTAGCTATTATTTCCTCCAGTTTTCCATAAAGGAGTAATTGAAATTTGTCTTCATTGAACATCATATTGTTCTCAGTTGCCCATTGAAAAACTTGGTTCATATCTTCTTGGAGCTTTGCTGTGTCCTCAAGGGATGACACTCTCATGCAGATCCTAGTATCGTCTGCAAAAGGATGATACGGTGCTATGGTTTACATCTCTATCTATGTCTGATATGAGGATGAGGAACAGGATAGAGGCGAGTACTGTGCCTTGTAGTACAGAGCTCTTCACTATGGCAGCCTCCAGTTTAAGTCTGTTTACCACTATTCTTTGTGTGCAATTGGTTAGAAAGTTGAAGATCCATCTGCCCACTTTGCCAGTTATCCCTTTAGCATGTATTTTGTGTGCTATTACACCATAATCGCACTTGTCAAGGGCTTTTGCAAAATCTATGTATACTACGTCTACATTCTGTTGGGTTTCCAGTGCATCCAAGACCATATCATAGTGGTCCAGTAGTTGCGAGAGGCAGGAGCGAAATGCTCTGAACCCATGTTGCCCTGGATTGTGCAATTGTTGAGAATTCAAGTGGTTTGCAATCCTGCTTCTTAGAACTCTTTCAAAGATTTTTATTATGTGGGACGTTAGAGCTATTGATCTATTGTTCTTAGCTTTTGCTTTGCTAGCACCTTTATGAAGTGGGACTACATCCGTTGTTTTTAGTGACTGGAATCTCACCTGTGTCTATGCTCCTTCATAGCATACTTAGAGCCCGTGAGAGGAGTTTCTTGCAGTTCTTAATGAACACAGAGTTCCACGAGTCTGGGCCTGGGGCTGAGTGCATGGGCATGTTATCAATGGCTTTCTCAAAGTCTAGTGGAGTTAGGGTTATGTTAGAAATTTGACATACATTGACAAGATTTTAAGGCTCATTCATGAAAAAATTATTTGAACTGTCTATCTTTAGACTGATTAGTGGCTCCCTAAACACAGAGTCATACTGAGATTTTAGTATCTTGCTCGTTTTTTTGTTGTTGCCATCTGTGTATGATGCGTCATGTTTGAGCAAGGGCCCTATACTAAATGTGATTTTTTGCCTTGTTTTTGGCATATGAAAAGAAATATTTCGAATTTCTTGTCTCCTCCTGTCTCTCCTGGATCCTGTATTAGTCCTTTAACTTAAGTTCAATATTTTCCAGTTCCCTGGTTAGCACTTCCTACCATGTTTAAGATAATCTAGCATTCTTGAGGAGCTCGGTGATTCTTCGCCTTCTCCTGTAGAGTCTTTCTCTCTCCAGTTTCCTTTTTCTCTTCAAGACACCCTGTTGTTGCAAGTGTTCCACAAGGAAGTGTGTTTGAGCCATTATTATGAAATGTGTTCTTCAATTCATCCCAGAATCCCATGTAAATACAGACGACTGTACTCTGACATTTACTTAACCAAGAGAGGAAATGCCAGCTGCATATCAACCACTAGCTTACAGTTATATCAGCCTGGGGTAAATATGGCAGGTCACATTTGGTCACGAGAAAACACAAATGATGATGATCTCTAGGCACCTCGATGGTAATGCTAGAACAGTGGTAAGAATGAATGGTAGAGTATTGGTACCTGAGGATAAAGTTGATATCCTTAGGGTGAAATTTGACTACAAACTGACTATGAAGAACCACGTTGTAAATCTTATAAACAAAGTGACCAGGAAGCTTACAGCACTTAGACGTATCTCGCATCTGCCTGACAGCAGAGATTGCAAGAATCTGTACAAGGTACAAGTACGCTTACACCTTTAGTATGTTCCACTGTCTTGGATTGCCTCTTCCCCCGACACCCCGTCCTCCGTATCAACTGCGACTTCTTGGCAGAATAGAGAACATCTATCGCCTGGACCCAGCCTGGATAGATCTGTTATTTCAGAAGAGCCTTCAACACAGAAGAGATGTCACCGGATGTGGGTGGCTTTACTGTTTTGTACAAGGCCAATATTGTCAAAGTACCACACTTGGCTCCACTCCGAGGACAGCGAAAAGAGACCTTTACACCACAAGACGGGCAGCCAGCAGCAACTTCACTCTGGCTGTACCCTTCTCCAGAACATCACTTCATCTGAGATCATTTATCCCCAGGATGACTCGAGTCTGGAACACATTCGTACAGCATTCTGATGTCAACGAGATAAAGTCAGTTGATCAAATGAAAATACTGGCCCACAGATGGCTCCAACTTCATCCTCTTCTCTGTTTGTATGTTCCATAATGAGTGAGCTGATGTAGGTAACAGCTCTTAGCTTGTTAATAAAGTTAGGAACCTTAACCTAACCTTGTAAAACCCTGCAAAAGAGAGAGAGAAAGAGAGAGAGAGAGAGAGAGAGAGAGAGAGAGAGAGAGAGAGAGAGAGAGAGAGAGAGAGAGAGAGAGAGAGAGGGAGAGGGAGAGGGAGAGAGAGAGAGAGAGCTGAGGGAAGTATGGTAAGGTGTCAGGTTACTGGGATGCTCACCTACTTATTTTTAAACCAGTGTCAACCACTTCCAGCACCACCATCACACACACTCCTTCACACACTCTACCCACTCTAACACACACTCCACACACACTCTAACACACACTCCACCCACTCTAACACACACTCCACACACACTAACACACACTCCACACATTCCTTCATTTACTCCACCTGACAATGTTATCAATACATAAAGAATGTTGAACCTACAATGAGGGAAATACAGAAGTTATAACAGTCTTCACACTGTCTCTGAGAGAGCCATTAGTCACACTAAAGATGGAGGATTCAAATGACTTCTTCGCAAAACTCAGCCAACATGTACAAAATTTTCGCCGTAGTGAAGAGCTCTGTCCCACAAGGCACAGTACTCGCATCTATCATGTTCCTTATTCTCATATCAGACATAGACAGAGATGTAAACCACAGCGCTGTATCATTTGCAGATGATACTAGGATCTGCATGAGAGTGTCATCCATTGAGGACACAGCAAAGTTCCAAGAAGATATAAACAAAGTTTTCCAATGGGCAACAGAGAACAATATGATTTTCAATGAAGACAAATTCCAACGACTCAGTTATGGAAAACTGGAGGAAATAATAACTAGAACTGAGTATACTACAAACTCCAATCACACAATAGAGCGGAAAAGTAATGTGAAGGACCTGGGAGAGGTAATGTTCGAAGACCTCACCTTCAAGGACCACAGTAATGCTACTATCACATCTGCGAGGAAACTGATAGGATGGATAATGAGAACATTCAAGATAAGAGATGCTAAGCCAATGATGATCCTTTTTAAATCACTTATTCTCTCTAGGCTGGAATACTGCTGTACATTAACATTCCCATTCAAGGCAGGTGAAATTGCAGAGCTAGAGAATGTACAGAGAACCTTTACTGCACGTATAAGTTCTGTCAAGCACCTTAACTACTGGGAGCGCCTGCAAGCACTTGACTTGTACTCACTAGAGCGCAGGCGAGAGAGATATATCATAATCTACACCTGGAAGATTCTGGAGGGACTGGTCCCTAATATGCACACATCAGTCACTACATACGAAAGCAAAAGACTTGGCAGGCGATGCAACATACCCCCAGTGAAAAGTAGGGGCGTCACTGCTGGTACACTAAGAGAAAATGCAATAAGAGTCTGGGGCCCAAGACTGTTCAACAGCCTCCCACCAGCAATAAGGGGCATTACGGGAAGACCCCTGGTTGTCTTCAAGAGGGAGCTAGACAGATACCTAAAGACGTTGCCGGATCAGCCGAGCTGTGGTTCGTACGTTGGATTGCGTGAGGCCAGCACTAACAGCCTCGTTGATCAGGCCTTGATCCACCGGGAGGCCTGGTCGTGGACCGGGCCGCGGGGGCGTTGATCCCCGGAATGCCCTCCAGGTAGACTCCAGGTAGCATTAAGGCTACTCGACTTCGCAGAAGCCATTAATAACATGCCCTTGCACTCTGCTCCAGACCAGGCTGCTGGAACTCCATCTTCATCTAGAATTGCAAGAAATTCCTATCACGTGATGTAAACATTCTGTGGAGAAGGAATTTGCACACAGGAGTCATCAAACTAGCATTAAAAACACTAGATATAGACCCGCTCTACAAAAGTGCCACCAAAGAAATAGCAAAAAAAAAAAAACCTAATTAGCAAGAGTTCATTATTAAAATCCTTGAGAATTCTATGAATGGCTCATCAGAAGGATACACAACGTCTGGATAATCCAGCATATCCTGGGATGGCAGCAGGTCGCTCCTTCCTCTCGCAACTACTGGATCCTTACAACTTGGTGTTAGGTGCACTGGAACACAAACAAACTGCAGATGTAATGTACACACACTTTGCAAAAGCTTTCAACAAATGTGACTATGGTGAAAAAGTGCAAGAAATGCGTCCACATAAAAATAACTGGAAAAAAAAGGGCAGATGGATTTTTAACTTCCTAACAATTAGAAGACAAAGAGTAACAGTGAACGAAGTACCATTGATCAGCTCAGTTGTTAAGGGACAGTTCTCGTCCCACTACGACTCATCCATATATCTGACACACACACATAAACCTTACCACCTTACTGTCCTTTGCAGATGATGATAGAATTTGTTGGAGAGCGGCATTGTTGGAGAGCGGCACTGTTGGAGAGCGGCATTGTTGGAGAGCGGCATTGTCGGAGAGCGGCATTGTTGGAGAGCGGCATTGTTGGAGAGCGGCATTGTTGGAGAGCGGCATAGTTGGAGAGCAGCATTGTTGGAGAGCAGCATTGTTGGAGAGCGGCATTGTTGGAGAGCGGCATTGTTGGAGAGCGGCATTGTTGGAGAGCGGCATTGTTGGAGAGCAGCATTGTTGGAGAGCGGCATTGTTGGAGAGCGGCATTGTTGGAGAGCGGCATTGTTGGAGAGCGGCATTGTTGGAGAGCGGCATTGTTGGAGAGCGGCATTGTTGGAGAGCGGCATTGTTGGAGAGCGGCATTGTTGGAGAGCAGCATTGTTGGAGAGCGGCATTGTTGGAGAGCGGCATTGTTGGAGAGCGGCATTGTTGGAGAGCGGTATTGTTGGAGAGCGGCATTGTTGGAGAGCGGCATTGTTGGAGAGCGGCATTGTTGGAGAGCGGCATTGTTGGAGAGCGGCATTGTTGGAGAGCGGCATTGTTGGAGAGCGGCATTATTGGAGAGCGGCATTGTTGGAGAGCGGCATTGTTGGAGAGCAGCATTGTTGGAGAGCGGCATTGTTCTAGAGCAGCATTGTTGGAGAGCGGCATTGTTGGAGAGCGGCATTGTTGGAGAGCGGCATTGTAGGAGAGCAGCATTGTTGGAGAGCGGCATTGTAGGAGAGCAGCATTGTTGGAGAGCGTCATTGTTGGAGAGCGGCATTGTTGGAGAGCGGCATTGTTGGAGAGCAGCATTGTTGGAGAGCGTCATTGTTGGAGAGCGGCACTGTTGGAGAGCGGCATTGTTGGAGAGCGGCATTGTTGGAGAGCAGCATTGTTGGAGAGCAACACTGTTGGAGAGCAGCATTGTTGGAGAGCAGCATTGTTGGAGAGCAGCATTGTTGGAGAGCGGCATTGTTGGAGAGCAGCATTTTTGGAGAGCAGCATTGTTGGAGAGCAGCATTGTTGGAGAGCGGCATTGTTGGAGAACGGCATTGTTGGAGAGCGGCATTGTTGGAGAGCGGCTTTGTTGGAGTGCAGCATTGTTGGAGAGCGTCACTGTTGGAGAGCAGCATTGTTGGAGAGCAGCATTGTTGGAGAGCAGCATTGTTGGAGAGCAGCATTGTTGGAGAGCAGCATTGTTGGAGAGCAGCACTGTTGGAGAGCAGCATTGTTGGAGAGCAGCATTGTTGGAGAGCGGCACTGTTGGAGAGCAGCATTGTTGGAGAGCAGCATTGTTGGAGAGCGGCACTGTTGGAGAGCAGCATTGTTGGAGAGCAGCATTGTTGGAGAGCAGCATTGTTGGAGAGCAGCATTGTTGGAGAGCAGCATTGTTGGAGAGCGGCACTGTTGGAGAGCAGCATTGTTGGAGAGCAGCATTGTTGGAGAGCAGCATTGTTGGAGAGCGGCACTGTTGGAGAGCGGCACTGTTGGAGAGCAGCATTGTTGGAGAGCAGCATTGTTGGAGAGCAGCATTGTTGGAGAGCAGCATTGTTGGAGAGCGGCATTGTTGGAGAGCGGCATTGTTGGAGAGCGGCACTGTTGGAGAGCAGCATTGTTGGAGAGCGGCAATGTTGGAGAGCGGCACTGTTGGAGAGCGGCACTGTTGGAGAGCAGCATTGTTGGAGAGCGGCACTGTTGGAGAGCGGCACTGTTGGAGAGCGGCACTGTTGGAGAGCAGCATTGTTGGAGAGCGGCACTGTTGGAGAGCGGCACTGTTGGAGAGCAGCATTGTTGGAGAGCGGCACTGTTGGAGAGCGGCACTGTTGGAGAGCGGCACTGTTGGAGAGCGGCACTGTTGGAGAGCGGCACTGTTGGAGAGCGGCACTGTTGGAGAGCAGCATTGTTGGAGAGCGGCACTGTTGGAGAGCGGCACTGTTGGAGAGCGGCACTGTTGGAGAGCGGCACTGTTGGAGAGCGGCACTGTTGGAGAGCGGCACTGTTGGAGAGCGGTACTGTTGGAGAGCGGCACTGTTGGAGAGCAGCATTGTTGGAGAGCGGCACTGTTGGAGAGCGGCACTGTTGGAGAGCAGCATTGTTGGAGAGCGGCACTGTTGGAGAGCGGCACTGTTGGAGAGCGGCACTGTTGGAGAGCGGCACTGTTGGAGAGCGGCACTGTTGGAGAGCGGCACTGTTGGAGAGCAGCACTGTTGGAGAGCGGCACTGTTGGAGAGCGGCACTGTTGGAGAGCGGCACTGTTGGAGAGCGGCACTGTTGGAGAGCGGCACTGTTGGAGAGCGGCACTGTTGGAGAGCGGCACTGTTGGAGAGCGGCACTGTTGGAAAGCGGCACTGTTGGAGAGCGGCACTGTTGGAGAGCGGCACTGTTGGAGAGCGGCACTGTTGGAGAGCAGCATTGTTGGAGAGCGGCACTGTTGGAGAGCGGCACTGTTGGAGAGCGGCACTGTTGGAAAGCGGCACTGTTGGAGAGCGGCACTGTTGGAGAGCGGCACTGTTGGAGAGCGGCACTGTTGGAGAGCGGCACTGTTGGAGAGCGGCACTGTTGGAGAGCGGCACTGTTGGAGAGCGGCACTGTTGGAGAGCGGCACTGTTGGAGAGCGGCACTGTTGGAGAGCGGCACTGTTGGAGAGCGGCACTGTTGGAGAGCGGCACTGTTGGAGAGCGGCACTGTTGGAGAGCGGCACTGTTGGAGAGCGGCACTGTTGGAGAGCGGCACTGTTGGAGAGCGGCACTGTTGGAGAGCGGCACTGTTGGAGAGCGGCACTGTTGGAGAGCGGCGTCCTCTGAGAACACAACTAATCACCAAACAAATATTAACGAAGTATTTCAGTGAGCGTCAGAAGACAATGTGATGTTCAATAAAGATAATTTTAAGTTATTCTGGTATGTTAAAAAATGAAGAAATTAAAACTGAAATAAAATATAAACAAATCAAACCATCTGAGTAGAAGACTAACATGGCGGAGCGAGGAGAGATAATGTCTGACGAGGATCTTACACTCCAGGGTCACATCTCTGATTCTCACAACACCAGGGAAAATTATAGGATGGATAATGAGAACCTCACAACAGGAGGGAAAATTATAGGATGGATAATGAGAACCTCACAACACGAGGGAAAATTATAGGATGGATAATGAGAACCTTCAAAGCATGAGATGCCTAATAATGATGATATTTTTTAATCATTTGTTCTCCCTGAACGATAATATTGTATTTACAGCCTCTTTAAAGCAAGCGAAGTTTGGAGACCTGGAAAATTTACAGAGAACCTTCAATGCTCATTTAAAATCAGTCAGGCACCTAAATTACTGGAAATGCTTGAAGTCTCTTGAGCTGCAACCCTTAAAAATAGGCGAGAAATATACATCATAATCTATAACTGGAAAATTCTAGAGTAAATGGTCCCATATCTGCACAAAGAAATCACTCCCTACGACAAGAGGCAGATGGTGCAAAACATCTCCTATGAAATGTAGTTGTGTCATGACTACACTAAGTGTTTAGGGACCAATACTGTTCAATACTCTCCCTTCCTTCAGGGAAATTGCCAAAAATACCCCTGGCGCTCTTCAAGAAGAAATTTGATAGGTTCCATGAGTCATTTCCTGAGCAACCAGGTTGTGTGCATACATTAGACTGCATGCGGCTAGTACCAACAGCCTGAATGATCAGGCCATCTACCAGAAGTCCTGGTCAGGGACCGGGCCTCGGGGGCGCTAATCCTCGGAACACACTGCACGTAAATTCCAGGTAGACTACAGTAAAGGGGCTGTAGAAACATCACTACAGTAAATGTCTAAAGGACCACAGTAAGCGACTAAGGGAACGTCGGTAATGTTGCTGCCAGCTGGTGGACAAGCACAAACAAACATTTAGGTGTGTTTGGACCAGATCTGTCATCTTCTATGCCTCATCACCACCTCAGCCGCTGTGTGTGTGTGTGTGTGTGTGTGTGTGTGTGTGTGTGTGTGTGTGTGTGTGTGTGTGTGTGTGTGTGTGTGTGTGTGTGTGTGTGTGTGTGTGTGTGTGTGTGTGTGTGTTTGTGTGTGTTGTGTGTGTGTGTGTGTGTGTGTGTGTGTGTGTGTGTGTGTGTGTGTGTGTGTGTGTGTGTGTGTGTGTGTGTGTGTGTGTGTGTGTGTGTGTGTGTGTGTGTGTGTGTGTGTGTGTGTGTGTGTGTGTGTGTGTGTGTGTGTGTGTGTATGTGTGTGTGTGTGTGTGTGTGTGTGTGTGTGTGTGTGTGTGTGTGTGTGTGTATGTGTGTGTGTGTGTGTGTGTGTGTGTGTGTGTATGTGTGTGTGTGTGTGTGTGTGTGTGTGTGTGTGTGTGTGTGTGTATGTGTGTGTGTGTGTGTGTGTGTGTGTGTGTGTGTGTGTGTGTGTGTGTGTGTGTGTGTGTGTGTGTGTGTGTGTGTGTGTGTGTGTGTGTGTGTGTGTGTGTGTGTGTGTGTGTGTGTGTGTGTGTGTGTGTGTGTGTGTGTGTGTGTGTGTGTGTGTGTGTGTGTGTGTGTGTGTGTGTGTGTGTGTGTGTGTGTGTGTGTGTGTGTGTGTGTATGTGTGTGTGTGTGTGTGTGTGTGTGTGTGTGTGTGTGTGTGTGTGTGTGTGTGTGTGTGTGTGTGTGTGTGTGTGTGTGTGTGTGTGTGTGTGTGTGTGTGTGTGTGTGTGTGTGTGTGTGTGTGTGTGTGTGTGTGTGTGTGTGTGTCTGTGTGTGTGTGTGTGTGTGTGTGTGTGTGTGTGTGTGTGTGTGTCTGTGTGTGTCTGTGTGTGTCTGTGTGTGTCTGTGTGTGTGTGTGTGTGTGTGTGTCTGTGTGTGTGAGTTACCATTTTGTCCTAGGCACATGTCGATTAGACACTAGGCCTGTTGTGTGTGTACTCACCTAATTGTGTGTGTGCGTGTGTGTGTGTGTACGTTCCTGTATTCAATACATCCATCTCAGCATGCTGAGCTTATAACAGCTCACTTCGCACCAGGATTTTCAGCACTGTTCGAGTTATTTGAAAGTTGTTTTTAATCTCGGACCAAGAGTCTCTACCTTGCTGATGATTTAGCTGAAGGTGGGTGGACGTGCTGCCATCCTCAACCTTTTTCTTCACATCTGAAACTTTGTTCGTGGTGTTGTGTATCCTTACACATCTCTGGTGTGGACTGTGTGTGTGTGTGTGTGTGTGTGTCAAGCAACCATGCCACGGCGGTACAACCAGACAAAAAAGTTTGCGCGAAGTAATTATAGATTTACCGGGACACAGCGAGGCAGCAGCAGAATCTACCCTCCGTCTCTCTCTCTCCCAGCTCTTATACTACTGAAGTCTCCCAGCTCTTATACTACTGAAGTCTCCCAGCTCTTATACTACTGAAGTCTCCCAGCTCTTATACTACTGAAGTCTCCCAGCTCTTATACTACTGAAGTCTCCCAGCTCTTATACTACTGAAGTCTCCCAGCTCTTATACTACTGAAGTCTCCCAGCTTTTATACTACTGAAGTCTCCCAGCTCTTATACTACTGAAGTCTCCCAGCTCTTATACTACTGAAGTCTCCCAGCTCTTATACTACTGAAGTCTCCCAGCTCTTATACTACTGAAGTCTCCCAGCTCTTATACTACTGAAGTTTCCCAGCTTTTATACTACTGAAGTCTCCCAGCTCTTATACTACTGAAGTCTCCCAGCTCTTATACTACTGAAGTCTCCCAACTCTTATACTACTGAAGTCTCCCAGCTCTTATACTACTGAAGTCTCCCAGCTCTTATACTACTGAAGTCTCCCAGCTCTTATACTACTGAAGTCTCCCAGCTCTTATACTACTGAAGTCTCCCAGCTCTTATACTACTGAAGTCTCCCAGCTCTGGCTGACACTACTGAGGTCTCCCAGCTCTGGCTGACACTACTGAAGTCTCCCAGCTCTGGCTGACACTACTGAGGTCTCCCAGCTCTGGCTGACACTACTGAGGTCTCCCAGCTCTGGCTGACACTACTGAAGTCTCCCAGCTCTGGCTGACACTACTGAGGTCTCCCAGCTCTGGCTGACACTACTGAGGTCTCCCAGCTCTGGCTGACAATACTGAGGTCTCCCAGCTCTGGCTGACAATACTGAGGTCTCCCAGCTCAGGTTGCCACCTTCAGCACTTACAAGCAGAGTTAAGTCAGAGGCTGCTACAGTGAAAAGCTGTGTTCCCAGGGTACAGTACTCGCCCACATCCTTTTCCACCTTCGGGTACCAGACTAACACTGACTCAGAAATCGTAGCATCATGTCGTTCTTTGACGACGACATTAGAAATCTGTTTGACTGTTACCCACTAAAGACAGAGCAAATCTCCAAGCTGATATAAGCCAAGTCTTCCAGTGGGCCACAGAAATCAATTAAGTGTTCCCTGTGGACAAATTTCAGGTATATAACTAATTCTAATTACTTAATAGATGAGAAAACTAATGTAGACAATTTAGGAATGATAGTGTTAGAAGACTTCACTTTCAAGGATCACAACAGTGTCACTATCACAACCTCAAGGAAAATGATAGAATGTTCAACGAGAGCCTTCAAAACAAGAGATACCTAGCCACCGATGGTTTTATTATGTCACTTGGTCTCTAGGCTAAACTATTGAGGTACTCTAACATCCTCTCATCAAGACAGGCGAAATTCTACATCTACATGATGTACAGAGAACTTTCACTGTATGTACAAGTTCAATCAAGCACCTTAATTACTGGAAACATTTGCAGTCCCTTGAACTGTACACCTTGAGACAGAGGCGAGAAAGACACATCATAATCTATACCTGGAGAATCCCAGAGGGACTAGTCCCAAGTCCACAAACAAAAATTACTACCGGCGAAAGCAAGAGGCGCTCAGAAGACGATGAAAAACACCCCACATGAAAATCAGGGGTTCAGTGAGATCCAAGATCGTTCAACAACCTTCAATACATAAGAGAAATTTCCAATAGACCCCTTGTTATCTTCAGGAGGGAACCTGATAGGTTCCTAAAGACAGTTCTGACTGCGTGCGGCTGGCAGTAACAGGCCTTAATCCTTTAGGAGGTTCATGAACGTGGCCGCGGGGACGTTGACCCCCGGAACATTCTCCAGGTAGACGACTCCAGGTAGGTGCTAAGGGCAGGTACTGAGGGCAGCTGCCGAGGCCAACTGCTGAGAGCAGGTGGTGGAGTGTTGTGACGGGGACCATTGTTAAAGCCAGGTGCTGGATGCAGGTGCTGGATGCAGGTGCTGGATGCAGATGCTGGATGCAGATGCTGGATGCAAGTGCTGGTTGCAGGTGCTGGTTGTAGGTGCTGGTCATAGGTGGCGGCTACAGGTGGTGGTGTACCTAGAGAGGGACGGTGTGGTACATGATCGCTCCTCTTCAAGCATAATTCACGGTTCATCTATATAATTAAGACTAACGCCAGGAGGTACTTGTCTTGTCTTGTCGTCTGAAGAGAAAAACAACACCAACCTCGCACCATCTCAGTCTCCCTGGCTCCAAAACCTTCTCAAGGTTCTGGAAGCACTACACTTTGTGTCATTAAAAGCTCAAGGGAGGTAGTAGGCTGGTAGATAACAACCATCCAGGGATGTACTATCCTCCTCTAATATGTTGGTAGACAACAACCATCCAGGGAGGTACTATCCTATGTCTGACAGCAGCACTGTACTCTACGAGTGTCTGAGAGCAGCACTGTACTTTACGAGTTTTACTTGTATATATATATTTTTTTTTTTTTTTTTTTTCAACAAGTCGGCCGTCTCCCACCGAGGCAGGGTGACCCAAAAAAGAAAGAAAATCCCCAAAAAGAAAATACTTTCATCATCATTCAACACTTTCACCACACTCGCACATTATCACTGTTTTTGCAGAGGTGCTCAGAATACAACAGTCTAGAAGCATAAACATATAAAGATACACAACATATCCCTCCAAACTGCCAATATCCCAAACCCCTCCTTTAAAGTGCAGGCATTGTACTTCCCATTTCCAGGACTCAAGTCCGACTATATGAAAATAACCGGTTTCCCTGAATCCCTTCACTAAATATTACCCTGCTCACACTCCAACAGATCGTCAGGTCCCAAGTACCATTCGTCTCCATTCACTCCTATCTAACACGCTCACGCACGCTTGCTGGAAGTCCAAGCCCCTTACCCACAAAACCTCCTTTACCCCCTCTCTCCAACCCTTTCGAGGACGACCCCTACCCCGCCTTCCTTCCCCTATAGATTTATATGCTTTCCATGTCATTCTACTGTGATCCATTCTCTCTAAATGACCAAACCACCTCAACAACCCCTCTTCTGCCCTCTGACTAATACTTTTATTAACTCCACACCTTCTCCTAATTTCCACACTCCGAATTTTCTGCATAATATTTACACCACACATTGCCCTTAAACAGGACATCTCCGCTGCCTCCAACCGTCTCCTCGCTGCTGCATTTACCACCCAAGCTTCACACCCATATAAGAGTGTTGGTACTACTATACTTTCATACATTCCCTTCTTTGCCTCCATAGATAACGTTTTTTGACTCCACATATACCTCAACGCACCACTCACCTTTTTTCCCTCATCAATTCTATGATTAACCTCATCCTTCATAAATCCATCCGCCGACACGTCAACTCCCAAGTATCTGAAAACATTCACTTCTTCCATACTCCTCCTCCCCAATTTGATATCCAATTTTTCTTTATCTAAATCATTTGACACCCTCATCACCTTACTCTTTTCTATGTTCACTTTCAACTTTCTACCTTTACACACATTCCCAAACTCATCCACTAACCTTTGCAATTTTTCTTTAGAATCTCCCATAAGCACAGTATCATCAGCAAAAAGTAACTGTGTCAATTCCCATTTTGAATTTGATTCCCCATAATTTAATCCCACCCCTCTCCCAAACACCCTAGCATTTACTTCCTTTACAACCCCATCTATAAATATATTAAACAACCATGGTGACATTACACATCCCTGTCTAAGACCTACTTTTACCGGGAAGTAGTCTCCCTCTCTTCTACACACCCTAACCTGAGCCTCACTATCCTCATAAAAACTCTTTACAGCATTTAATAACTTACCACCTATTCCATATACTTGCAACATCTGCCACATTGCTCCTCTATCCACTCTATCATATGCCTTTTCTAAATCCATAAATGCAATAAAAACTTCCCTATCTTTATCTAAATACTGTTCACATATATGCTTCAATGTAAACACCTGATCTACACATCCCCTACCCACTCTAAAACCTCCTTGCTCATCCGCAATCCTACATTCTGTCTTACCTCTAATTCTTTCAATTATAACCCTACCGTACACTTTTCCTGGTATACTCAGTAAGCTTATTCCTCTATAATTTTTACAGTCTCTTTTGTCCCCTTTCCCTTTATATAAAGGGACTATACATGCTCTCTGCCAATCCCTAGGTACCTTCCCCTCTTTCATACATTTATTAAACAAAAGTACCAACCACTCCAACACTATATCCCCCCCTGCTTTTAACATTTCTGTCATGATCCCATCAGTTCCAGCTGCTTTACCCCCTTTCATTTTACGTAATGCCTCACGTACCTCCCCCACACTTACATTCTGCTCTTCTTCACTCCTAAAAGATGGTATACCTCCCTGACCAGTGCATGAAATTACTGCCTCTGTTTCTTCCTTAACATTTAAAAGTTCCTCAAAATATTCTCGCCATCTACCCAATACCTCCATCTCCCCATCTACTAACTCCCCTACTCTGTTTTTAACTGACAAATCCATATTTTCCCTAGGCTTTCTTAACTTGTTTAACTCACTCCAAAATTTTTTCTTATTTTCATTAAAATTTCTTGACAGTGCCTCTCCCACTCTATCATCTGCTCTCCTTTTGCACTCTCTCACCACTCTTTACCTTTCTTTTACTCTCCATATACTCTGCTCTTCTTATAACACTTCTGCTTTGTAAAAACCTCTCATAAGCTACCTTTTTCTCTTTTATCACACCCTTTACTTCATCATTCCACCAATCACTCCTCTTTCCTCCTGCCCCCACCCTCCTATAACCACAAACTTCTGCCCCACATTCTAATACTGCATTTTTAAAACTATTCCAACCCTCTTCAACCCCCCCACTACTCATCTTTGCACTAGCCCACCTTTCTGCCAATAGTCGCTTATATCTCACCCGAACTTCCTCCTCCCTTAGTTTATACACTTTCACCTCCCTCTTACTTGTTGTTGCCACCTTCCTCTTTTCCCATCTACCTCTTACTCTAACTGTAGCTACAACTAAATAATGATCCGATATATCAGTTGCCCCTCTATAAACATGTACATCCTGGAGCCTACCCATCAACCTTTTATCCACCAATACATAATCTAATAAACTACTTTCATTACGTGCTACATCATACCTTGTATATTTATTTATCCTCTTTTTCATAAAATATGTATTACTTATTACCAAATTTCTTTCTACACATAGCTCAATTAAAGGCTCCCCATTTACATTTACCCCTGGCACCCCAAATTTACCTACTACTCCCTCCATAACATTTTTACCCACTTTAGCATTAAAATCCCCAACCACCATTACTCTCACACTTGATTCAAAACTCCCCACGCATTCACTCAACATTTCCCAAAATCTCTCTCTCTCCTCTACACTTCTCTCTTCTCCAGGTGCATACACGCTTATTATAACCCACTTTTCACATCCAATCTTTATTTTACTCCACATAATCCTTGAATTTATACATTTATAGTCCCTCTTTTCCTGCCATAGCTTATCCTTCAACATTATTGCTACTCCTTCTTTAGCTCTAACTCTATTTGAAACCCCTGACCTAATCCCATTTATTCCTCTCCACTGAAACTCTCCCACCCCCTTCAGCTTTGTTTCACTTAAAGCCAGGACATCCAGCTTCTTCTCAGTCATAACATCCACAATCATCTCTTTCTTATCATCTGCACAACATCCACGCACATTCAGACTTCCCACTTTGACAATTTTCTTCTTCTTATTCTTTTTAGTAATCTTTACAGGAAAAGGGGTTACTAGCCCATTGTTCCCGGCATTTTAGTTGACTTTTACAACACGCATGGCTTACGGAGGAAAGATTCTTATTCCACTTCCCCATGGATATAAAAGGAAAATTAATAAGACCAAGAACTATTAAGATAAAATCAAAGAAAACTCAGATGAGTGTGTATAAATAAATGTGTACATGTATGTGTAGTGTGACCTAAGTGTAAGTAGAAGTAGCAAGACATGCCTGTAATCTTGCATATTTATGAGACAGACAAAAGACATCAGCAATCCTACCATCATGTAAAACAATCACAGGCTTCGTTTTACACTCACTTGGCAGGACGGTAGTACCTCCCTGGGTGGTTGCTGTCTACCAACCTACTATATATATGTATATATATGTATGTATATATATGTATATGTATATATATATATATATATATATATATATATATATATATATATATATATATATATATATATATATATACATATATAAATATATATATATATATATATATATATATATATATATATATATATATATATATATATATATATATATATATATATATATATATATGTGTGTCGTGCCGAATATGTAAAACTGGTCAATTAGCAAGAACTCATTTAAAATTAAGTCCTTTCTAAAATTTTCTCTTATAAGTTTAAAGATATATATTTTTTGATTAATGTTAATGTAAAAATTTTTAATTATGCACCAAAAGGAGCTTAGAAAACTTACCTAACGTTATTATAACAAGAACAATTTATTTTAGCCTAACCCAACTAAGTATATTTTAGATTTGTTTACAATAATTTAATACTAAACAAACACAGTGAAATATATTTTTTTCGTTAGATTCAGAATGATTTTGCTGAAATTATTGCATACACAAATTTTCGCATGTCCTATATGGCAAGACGAGCGTTGCTATTTAAGCCAAGATAGCAAGTTCTGCCTATTCGGCACGACATATATATATACATATACACATATATATATATATATATATATATATATATATATATATATATATATATATATATATATATATATATATATATATATATATATATATATATATATATATATATATATATATATATATATATATATATATATATATATATATATATATATATTTTCAACAAGTTGGTCGTCTCCCACCGAGGCAGGGTGACCCAAAAAAGAAAGAAAATCCCCAAAAAGAAAATACTTTCATCATCATTCAACACTTTCACCACACTCACACATTATCACTGCTTTTGCAGAGGTGCTCAGAATACAACAGTTTAGAAGCATATACGTATAAAGATACACAACATATCCCTCCAAACTGCCAATATCCCAAACCCCTCCTTTAAAGTGCAGGCATTGTACTTCCCATTTCCAGGACTCAAGTCCGACTATAAGAAAATAACCGGTTTCCCTGAATCCCTTCACTAAATATTACCCTGCTCACACTCCAACAGATCGTCAGGTCCCAAGTATCATTCGTCTCCATTCACTCCTATCTAACACGCTCACGCACGCTTGCTGGAAGTCCAAGCCCCTCGCCCACAAAACCTCCTTTACCCCCTCTTTCCAACCCTTTCGAGGACGACCCCTACCCCTCTTTCCTTCCCCTATAGATTTATATGCTTTCCATGTCATTCTACTTTGATCCATTCTCTCTAAATGACCAAACCACCTCAACAACCCCTTTTCTGCCCTCTGACTAATGCTTTTATTAACTCCACACCTTCTCCTAATTTCCACACTCCGAATTTTCTGCATAATATTTACACCACACATTGCCCTTAGACAGGACATCTCCACTGCCTCCAACCGTCTCCTCGCTGCTGCATTTACCATCCAAGCTTCACATCCATATAAGAGTGTTGGTACTACTATACTTTCATACATTCCCTTCTTTGCCTCCATAGATAACGTTTTTTGACTCCACATATACCTCAACGCACCACTCACCTTTTTTCCCTCATCAATTCTATGATTAACCTCATCCTTCATAAATCCATCCGCCGACACGTCAACTCCCAAGTATCTGAAAACATTCACTTCTTCCATACTCCTCCTCCCCAATTTGATATCCAATTTTTTTTATCTAAATCATTTGATACCCTCATCACCTTACTCTTTTCTATGTTCACTTTCAACTTTCTACCTTTACACACATTCTCAAACTCATCCACTAACCTTTGCAATTTTTCTTTAGAATCTCCCATAAGCACAGTATCATCAGCAAAAAGTAACTGTGTCAATTCCCATTTTGAATTTGATTCCCCATAATTTAATCCCACCCCTCTCCCGAACACCCTAGCATTTACTTCCTTTACAACCCCATCTATAAATATATTAAACAACCATGGTGACATTACACATCCCTGTCTAAGACCTACTTTTACCGGGAAGTAGTCTCCCTCTCTTCTACACAC
>NC_091297.1:16490489-16560489 GCF_038502225.1 Cherax quadricarinatus | reverse complement strand
CTTACTGCCAAGCAGAACAGAAGTGGAGCAAGTGGGTCACCCAGCTGAACACCCTTTGATGAGAGAATTTCATGAAGGTTTGCTGTAGCTGGTTGAAATGAAGGGAAAAAGGCTGGGGAACCGATCCCAAACGGCTGGCAAGACAACATCTTTCTTCACCAGATTAAAGGCATTTCTAAAATCAAGTTTGACAACGGCCTTGTCTTCTGGTAGGTCCCTGATGTAGGTCCTTGCCACATGAGCTGCGGCTTCACTGCTTTGAGAGACCCAAAAGCCCAGTTGGTGCAGCTAGAGTAAACTAGCAGCTTCTAGGCGAATGTTTCTTACTGCTGCTTTGGCAGCGAGACAGGGAAGAGCGTTACCAACAGCGATGGGTCTGATTCCCACATCCTTCTTCAAAGCACATAATGAGGCTCCAAAAAAGAAAGGTTTAATTTCTTCTGGGATTCGCCCAGCCAGGCAGTTATTGACGAAAGTTGTTAACTCGGTGAGAAGAATTGATGCAGATGCACCGAGTACTGGATTTACCATCTCTTTGAGGTGCTGTGGTCAAATTCCAGTGTAACCTCCTGCAGATCCTGCTGGAAATGACACAATCGCCTTATAGACTTCTGATTCTGGCAAAATTAATTGTTCAGTGATGGGGTCTTCCTCAGGGTTGTTGTTGACGGCTACGTTGTCCCTGGTTGGATGCTTGCCTCTTAGTGCTTGGGCTGTGGTCTCATCTTTGGTAGCTACAGTGTCCTCACTTGTAATTATTCTGATTGCTCCCACTGTGTTACCTTCTTCGAATTTTTTGCTAACCTGTGCGCTAATTTTCTCGTTTTCAGTGGAACTTTTCTTGGGTCTACCTCTGTGATTCCTGCCATATATATATATATATATATATATATATATATATATATATATATATATATATATATATATATATATATATATATATATATATATATATATATATGCTTAGAATTCGCAAGAACGGGCGAAATATTCACAAACACTGATCTCTGGTTGAAGGAGACTTGAACCTATGAATCTTGGAACTAGGTATGCAGTGCTTTACCGACCGTACCACACTGGTCCAATACCTTGGTGTCCAGCTCACGGTAGACGTTTTGATCAAAGGCAGCCAGTGTGGTACGGTCAGTAAATCACCGTGTACCTTGTTCCAAGGTTCATAGGTTCGAGTCTCCTTTGGCCAGAAAAATAATGGGGTGGATAATGAGAACTTTCAAAACAAGGGACAGTGCCAATGTTGGTACTTTGCAAATCACTTGTGTATTCTCGGTTTGAGTACTGTTCATTTCTGACAGCTGGTTTCAGGGCAGGCAGATATTAGAGCTGGAAAACACACACACACACACACATACATGTCAGCATAGTTGCTGATCCCCTACATATGTTGTATATGTTATCTGAGTATCATAGTACCATCCATATGTTTTATATAGATGACCCCTTGCTAGACTTAGCGGCTAGCATGTGTGATGTTACATGATGCTGCATGTGAGCATCAGACACGCTGTCCCTCTCTCAGTCCACGGATAGACCTACAGTCGGTTACAGGCAGGCTGGGCTCCCCTCTCACACTGCTAATATAAGCGTTACAACCCAACAAGTGTGTTTATCTCCAGCCATTATATCTCCACGAACCCTCTCAACAAATGGTGCCAGTGGTGAGCTCGTAAATTTGATATTTATGCTGATGTATGGAGATTAACTTCTATCAGCCGACGGACATTGTGTGTGATGACTGCATGCCTGCCGAGCAGAGTGAAGCTTCACATACCAAGACAGCCACTCACCACTGCTTCCTGGTCAGTCTTTGTGTCTTAGTGTTTTATCTGCTTATTTGCATTACGTCGGAGGGGTTGACCGGGGTTTGCAAATTAAGCCAAGCCAATCTGTGGAGGGGGGGAGAAAGTCCTATGCCATCCAGCCTGACCCAGTCCTAGCCTAGCCTGCTAGCTAGCTTTCCACCTTGCTGTGCTTATCGTTACAAGTTCTCAAGCCAGTCTGTGTGATGGGTTAAGCCAGCCAGCCAGCAAACCAACTAACCCAGGTGACTAACCCTCAGTACTCAAGCAAGCCATGTGAGTTCCAGCCTTCACCATCGCTTTGTGCTCCCAGTTCCAAGCCATCCTGAGTGTTTATATCATCTCTGTGGTCTTGTGGTATTTTGTGGTGTGTTTTAAGCCAGCCTGGCATAGAATATTCTTGTGCCTAGTGTGGGTGTACCCAGAGCATGTGGGTTACGCCGCTTTTCCAGTCGGCCTAGGCCACTCAGGCAGTGTCCCAGCACGCTGCCTTCACCCACACCTACTTACCACCATTGTTTTTCACCCTTATATTGCAGTCTAGCACCTTATCTTATGGACAGCATAGGAGGTCAAGACGCAAGATTATTCCTTCATCCCTGAGTGCCAACGTAAAAGCCTCCTATGTGCGTCTGTTGTCTATATAAGTGCAGAATTCTTCGAAAAATCGCCGAGTGGAGATCGCCACCAGCCCAGGAGACTCAGCCACCACCACCACCACCACCACCACCACCACCACCACCACCACCACCACCTCCACCACCACCACCACCACCCTGCCTTCGCCTCTCCACCATCAACATATAGAGACATTTGCGAGTGTTGAGACATTTTTTTTGCTCTCAGTGATTTCTTAGTGACATTTCTTTTTTCAGTGATTTCTTAGTGACATTCAGTGACATTTGATTAGACTCAGTGTTTATTACATTCTGTTTGCAATATTTGTTTTTTCTTCAGTGTTTAAATTTTTGTGCTCTATTTTTTATGTCTGTTGTGTTATGTTCCTTTTTTTATATATATTTGCAGTAAGTACTTTTCTGTTTTTCCCTGTTGTGTGCAATATATAAGCAGTATAAGCTTGTGTTTACACTTCACAATTATCTTATGTTCACAGTACTGTGTTCCTTGCCCAGTAATTCATGCAGTGAAGTATTTCAGTGAATTGTTATCTTATGTTCTGCAACACAACCCAGTGTTGTGCCTCGTTTACTTTTTCCCAGCATTTCCTTTTGTATTCTTGCTGATTTTGTATTAATTCAGTTTCCATTTTACTGTGTGTTGAACATTCTTTTGTGGTAATTTTTGCTCTTTCAGTGTCTAATTTGTTCCATTTATTGGAACATCTGTGACATTTATTTCCAATTTTTATCAACACAAGACCTTATTGCAAGAAAATATTGATTGTATTCCGCACTATTGTAAATGTTAACTTTTCTCTCTTTGTATTTAATGTCCTTTATTTTTTTTATTCATATCATTCATATTTCATTGAACAAATTCACTATTAGTACAGTTTTTAACTTCTTTTTTAAAAGTAAATTATTGTTTTGCTTGTTCAGTAAGTGTTGTTTAAGCTACAATTAAGAGTTCAAATGTTCAATCAGTTCATTCCTTAATATTTTTTTGTTTTTGTTGTTGTTCTTGTAAACAACATTTTCTTGTGTGTGCATTTTTTTTATTATTGCAGTATTGATTCATTCTGCAATGACTCTTGTGCAAGTATTGTTCTGCCATTAATTTTTTCTTTCAGAAAATTTTTAAGTAGTGTTGTGTTGTGCAGTAATTTTTGATTAGTAATTATTATTTGCATTATTGCTACAGTTTATTTCAGTGCAATATTCTGTGATTTCAGTTTTACATTTCTTGTGTTCTGTTTATAATATTTTATTCTTTGTCTGTCATTTTATTTTTTTTTTTTTTGAGAATTGCTTTCCCTATTTTAATTTTGCACAAGATTTATTGATTCCATTTTATCATTTTTGAGTGATTTATCATTCGTTGTTGAATTTCTTTATTGAACTGAGAGTAAAAACAACTCACTGTGCCATTAATTCAAATTAAAGTAAATTTGAGTAAATTTGATCTGAGTAAAGTATAATTTCTCTTGATTATCAAAGTGTTACCTTCTCCAGTTGAGTGTTTTATGTGAGTTTTCCTTGTTCTACAGTGTGATTTGTCATTTTTCTTTACTTATGCAGAATAGTTAAGCATTTTCTCCCATTTCAGCTTTATTGTGTCATATATTCTCTTTATTATTCTTGTTTTTATGTCCTTGAGTAAGTTCCCTGAGAAGATGTCCCAGTCACTTTTGAATTCTCACTTAGTGTATCATGCCAGTCCAAGTAAACATGAATCAGTCCACAGTACCAATATTCCCTTACTGACTGAAAGACAATACCTAGCCCTTGAGCAATATGTTTGTTCTCACAGCTTGTATCTGAGATTTGTCACAGTGCTGCGAAATGTGAAGTTCAGATTAAGTTCCTATAGATCCGTGAATTATTTATTAACGTAGCCGAGCAGTCAGGCACTAGTAAGACTTGTCAATCCTGTCTGGAATCCAGCCACAATATCGTGCACGCAGGGTTTCAGAGGAACCTCAGACAACCCTGGGTACTGAGACTACTATCCCTGCGATGGCGGCTTGTTCGAGTAGCCGTTCCTCCCAGGGGACGCTTTGCGAAGAAAGATTACTTGCAGTGAGTTACGTCATCTCTTGCTGATGCCGCAAGCCATTGCAGAAAGACGTTTCTGTGGCTAGTGTGCTCACTAGGGTGTTGTTGTCCCTTGTGTTCCAGATGGTGATACTATCCCAGTTGACAGTAATCCTTGCAATGTAAAAAGTTATTTCTCGGGAAACCTTCACATGTTGTTAACGTTTGTAAGGGCAGTCTCTTTATAGTTGATACCTCTTGTCACAGTGTTCGACTCAGAACGAATACCAGTATTGTAGGCCGTGCTCATTTCTTTTCCCCTGTGCTTGCAGTGAGAGATAGTAGATCCGTTCTCCCTTGCTCGTATTGCGTGTTATAGCGTTATCTTTTTCAACCGGGGAGAGTCATCCACTCCTCCGAGTTTGTTCATTCCTCCAGTAAGAAAGAACAGATCCCATGTGGTCTGATGTGATTCGATTCCTGCTCCAGGAAGATCTTATTCTGACCGTGAAGCCACCAGCACCTATTACTGACTTTGTAATGAGCCAAGAATTACTGTATTGAACAGCCGAGTCGGGTACCCCAAGCAGAAGGGTATACCAATTAGTAATTCCACAGTCACTAGTGAATGTAGCTCTACAGCTAGTTCATGATGCACCAGGTGTTGCGCACCCTGGTATGGATCGTTCAGTAAAACAAGCCAGAATGAAATATTTTTGGCCACGTATGGCAACTGATATTTCTGAGTATGTTCAGAAATGTAGTGTCTGTATGCAACATAAAGGAAATGTCAATGGTCCAAATCCTATCCAGGTGTATCCCACCATGAGTGAACCATGGGAAAGAGTTGCCATGGATCTGTTAAGCAATTTTCAATGTTCCCTCCAAGGTAACAAACATCTGTGTATTATGGTAGACCATTTCACCAGATATTGTGAGTTAGTTCCTATTGCAGATAAGACTGCTGAGACAGTAGCTAAAACATTTAAAGAACACATTATCTGCAGACATACCACCCCTAAGTCCCTAGTAACAGATAATGGAAGTGAATTCTGTAATGAGATTCTTGAAAATTTGTGTACTTTGAACAAGATCTCTAAATCCACCATTGTTCCTTATCATCCTGCCAGCAATGGGTTACTGGAACAAAAGAATAAGAAAGTACTTGATGTCTTGAGAACCACTATCAATTCCAACAGTGAAACTTGGGATGAAGTTATACCTGATGTTCAATGTGCCATAAATTCTGCTTACACTGCTTCAAAAGGTGACACTCCACATTATGCATTGTTCAAGACACTGTACACTGTGTATGTTAGGCCCATACTGGAGTATGCAGCACCAGTCTGGAACCCACACCTGGTCAAGCACGTCAAGAAGTTAGAGAAAGTACAAAGGTTTGCAACAAGGCTAGTCCCAGAGCTCAAGGGAATGTCGTACGAGGAAAGGTTAAGGGAAATCGGACTGACGACACTGGAGGACAGAAGGGTCAGGGGAGACATGATAACGACATACAAGATACTGCGGGGAATAGATAAGGTGGACAGAGATAGGATGTTCCAGAGAGGGGACACAGGGACAAGGGGTCACAACTGGAAGCTGAAGACTCAGACGAGTCACAGGGACGTTAGGAAGTATTTCTTCAGTCATAGAGTTGTCAGCAAGTGGAATAGCCTAGCAAGTGAAGTAGTGGAGGCAGGAACCATACATAGTTTTAAGAAGAGGTATGACAAAGCTCAGGAAGCAGAGAGAGAGAGGATCCAGTAGCGATCAGTGAAGAGGCGGGGCCAGGAGCTGAGTCTCGACCCCTGCAACCACAATTAGGTGAGTACAATTAGGTGAGTACAAGCGTTTGCCTTATGAGTTGTTGTATTCCGCACAGAAACCCAATTACAACCCTGATGATTTCATAGCAGCTCGTACCAGCTTAGCTGAAAGTGTTTTTAGAAGAATCCGTGAAACACTTCATAAAACAACAGCAGATTTACAAGAGTAACTAATAGCCGTGCCAAGCAGACCAAAGTAAAAGTGGGTTCGAGAGTAATGCTGACTAACTTCAACAAAACATCCACAATGCCTAAGCTCGATCAAAAGTTTGTTGGTTCTTATTGAGTAGTTGAACATATCAGTGGTAATAAGTATAAAGTTAGAGAAATTAGTACTTGTCAGTATAAGGAATCGCATTTAGATCATATGAAGTTAGTATGCGATGTTGAGGATGATATTTCTACCCAGACTAATGTGACAGATGCTAACAATCTTCCTGACTCTGTACCCTCTACCTCTAACACTCAGTCAGATAATCAACCTGAATGTCGTTATTCTTTGCGTACTCGACAAGTAATCAGAAACCCACAAGTATCTTTTGCAGATACTTGTTCAGATCTCCCTCAGTCAAGGTATGTGTTAGCCATTGCAAAAGAATTTGATCCTCCCAGAGACGATAACCATTCTGCATATGTAAATCTTACCCTCGCAGAGTTGGTTTTAAATGTACATAGCCTGTATAATTAGATGTTCAAGTTGAATGAAGTTGTCAACTGTGTGTTTTGTTACTAGCTGATTAGTTCCAAGAAATTTCTTTTGTGTGTGTGTGTGTGTGTGTTCACATTCCCTCTGAATTCTGAGATTTAGCAGTAATGACCTCTGTGCACCAGGTCTGCCTTTGCTGCTAATTACTTTCACCTTTGTAAATATATATTCTTCCTCAGAATCTGTAGAGTGCATGAATACAGATCGAATGAACAATTCTATCTTTTATTATGCTATGATTGTTCCTTTAATTCATAATGCATTGCGATACCATCCATTACGATAACATCAATCATGTAAATCACCATCCGTTAATATAACATCCATTCCAATGTTGTCCATTCAACTGAGTATGTCCTATAACCATTTCTGTGATTAGTTCTAAGTTACATTTGTCCTTGCAATTGTATAGAATCAGCCCAGAACCACCTGCCTGTTCAGCCTGTTGCATATGGTATGTCGAGGCATACGTAACATGACCGAGCTGTCGGCATAGTTGCTGATCCCCTATGTATGTTGTATATGTTATCTGAGTATCATAGTTAGTACCATCCATATGTTTTATATAGACGACCCCTTGTTAGACTTAGTGGCTAGCATGTGTGACGTCACGTGATGCCGCATGTGAGCATCAGACACCAGATGCGCTGTCCCTCTCTCAGTCCACAGACAAACCTACAGAAGGTTACAGGCAGGCTGGGCTCCCCTCTCACACTCGGCTAATATAAGTGTTACAGCCCAACAAGTGTGTTTATCTCCAACCATTATATCTCCACGAACCCTCTCAACACACACAGATCACTTATAGCCCTCAGGGAGCCAATAAAACATTTAAATTTCTGGGAACACCTCAAAGACCTAAACTCACTTTAGCAGAAGAGAGAGGGAGAGGGAGAGGGAGAGAGATGATAATATATACGTGGAGGGTGCCTGAAGGCCTGATCTCATATCTACACACTGCCATAACAACACACTGGAATGAGAGATATTATATGAAGTGTAAAATAAACCCAGTGGAAAACAAGGGCACCGTAGACTCAAGTAACAGAACGTTATATCAACATTCATGGTGCCAGACGGTTTTGCTCTCTACATCAAGATATCAGAAACATTGCTGTTGTATCAGTGGTTTATCACAGTGGGAGAAGGCAGCTAACACTGTGTCAGTGGTTCATCACAATGGGGATGAACAGCTGACATTGTGTCAGTGGTTCATCACAGTGGGGGAGGACAGCTGACACTGTGTCAGTAGTTCATCACAGTGGGGGAGGACAGCTGACACTGTGTCAGTGGTTCATCACAATGGGGAAAAACAGCTGACACTGTGTCAGTGGTTCATCACAGTGGGGGAGGACAGCTGACACTGTCAGTGGTTCATCACAGTGGGGAAGAACAGATGACATTGTGTCAGTGGTTCATCACAGTGGGGAGCACAGCTGACACTGTGTCAGTGGTTCATCACAGTGGGGAAGAACAGCTGACATTGTGTCAGTGGTTCATCACAGTGGGGAAGGACAGCTGACACTGTGTCAGGGGTTCATCATAGTGGGGAAGGACAGCTGACACTGTATCAGTGGTTCATCACAGTGGGGAAGGACAGCTGACATTGTGTCAGTGGTTCATCACAGTGGGGAAGAACAGCTGACATTGTGTCAGTGGTTCATCACCGTGGGGAAGAACAGCTGACATTGTGTCAGTGGTTCATCACAGTGGGGGAGCACAGCTGACACTGTGTCAGTGGTTCATCACAGTGGGGAAGAACAGCTGACACTGTGTCAGTGGTTCATCACAGTGGGGAAGGACAGCTAACACTGTCAGTAGTTCATCACAGTGGGAGAGGACAGCTGACACTGTCAGTGGCTCACATTATCAAGAGATAACACCTTCATCGTTAACGACATCTCTTATATCTTCCAACGATACAACTGTTATTGCACGATACTACTGTTATTGATGCTGTTGCACGATACTACTGTTATTGATGCTGTTGCACGATACTACTGTTATTGATGCTGTTGCACGATACTACTGTTATTGATGCTGTTGCACGATACTACTGTTATTGATGCTGTTGCACGATACTACTGTTATTGATGCTGTTGCACGATACTACTGTTATTGAGGCTGTTGCACGATACTACTGTTATTGATGCTGTTGCACGATACTACTGTTGTTGATATTTTAGCACTAATGCTGCGCCTGCTACTACTGTTGCTTCACCTACTGTTGTTCTACCAGTGCCATCATGCCCTCTACCAGTGCCATCATGCCCTCCACCAGTGCCATCATATCCTCTACCAGTGCCTTCATGTCCTCTACCAGTGCCATCATGTCCTCTACCAGCGCCATCATGTCCTCTACCAGTGGCACTTCACCTCAGGTGCCAAATTCGTTCTCTACCCTCGCCAACACTGAGGGCAAATGCTGTTTAAAATTAACTTGACCTATGCTGCCACCATGAACTATGCTGACACAATGAGCCATGCTGCCACCATGAACTATGCTGACACAATGAACCATGCTGCCACCATGAACTATGCTGCCACAATGAACCATGGTGCCACCATGAAATATGTTGCCACAATGAATCATGGTGCCACCATGAACTATGCTGACACAATGAGCCATGCTGCCACCATGAACTATGCTGACACAATGAACCATGCTGCCACCATGAACTATGCTGACACAATGAACCATGCTGTCACCATGAACTATGCTGCCGCAATGAACCATGCTGCCACCATGAACTATGCTGCCACAATGAACCATGGTGCCACCATGAACTATGCTGCCACAATGAACCATGGTGCCACCATGAACTATGCTGCCACAATGAACCATGCTGTCACCATGAACTATGCTGCCACAATGAACCATGGTGCCACCATGAACTATGCTGCCACAATGAACCATGCTGCCACCATGAACTATGCTGCCACAATGAACCATGGTGCCACCATGAACTATGCTGCCACAATGAACCATGCTGTCCCCATGAACTATGCTGCCGCAATGAACCATGGTGCCACCACGAACTATGCTGCCACAATGAACCATGCTGCCACCATGAACTATGCTGCCACAATGAACCATGGTGCCACCATGAAATATGCTGCCACAATGAACCATGGTGCCACCATGAACTATGCTGCCACAATGAACCATGGTGCCACCATGAACTATGCTGCCACAATGAACCATGGTGCCACCATGAACTATGTTGCCACAATGAACCATGGTGCCACCATGAACTATGCTGCCACAATGAACCATGGTGCCACCATGAACTATGCTGCCGCAATGAACCATGCTGCCACCATGAACTATGCTGCCACAATGAACCATGGTGCCACCATGAACTATGCTGCCACAATGAACCATGGTGCCACCATGAACTATGCTGCCACAATGAACCATGCTGTCACCATGAACTATGCTGCCACAATGAACCATGGTGCCACCATGAACTATGCTGCCACAATGAACCATGCTGCCACCATGAACTATGCTGCCACAATGAACCATGGTGCCACCATGAACTATGCTGCCACAATGAACCATGCTGTCCCCATGAACTATGCTGCCGCAATGAACCATGGTGCCACCATGAACTATGCTGCCACAATGAACCATGGTGCCACCATGAACTATGCTGCCACAATGAACCATGGTGCCACCATGAAATATGCTGCCACAATGAACCATGGTGCCACCATGAACTATGCTGCCACAATGAACCATGGTGCCACCATGAACTATGCTGCCACAATGAACCATGGTGCCACCATGAACTATGCTGCTACAATGACCCATGGTGCCACCATGAACTATGCTGCCACAATGAACCATGGTGCCACCATGAAATATGCTGCCACAATGAACCATGGTGCCACCATGAACTATGTTGCCACAATGAACCATGGTGCCACCATGAACTATGCTGCCATAATGAACCATGGTGCCACCATGAACTATGCTGCTACAATGACCCATGGTGCCACCATGAACTATGCTGCCACAATGAACCATGGTGCCACCATGAACTATGCTGCCACAATGAACCATGGTGCCACCATGAACTATGTTGCCACAATGAACCATGGTGCCACCATGAACTATGCTGCCACAATGAACCATGGTGCCACCATGAACTATGCTGCCACAATGAACCATGGTGCCACCATGAACTATGCTGCTACAATGACCCATGGTGCCACCATGAACTATGCTGCCACAATGAACCATGGTGCCACCATGAACTATGCTGCCACAATGAACCATGGTGCCACCATGAACTATGTTGCCACAATGAACCATGGTGCCACCATGAACTATGCTGCCACAATGAACCATGGTGCCACCATGAACTATGCTGCCACAGTTAACCATGCAGCCATAGTGAACCATGCTGCCTCAGTTGGCTATGCTAACACCTGTCATATGACGGGTGTTAGCATAGTAATGAGTGAAGACGATATAATGACTTATGTACTTTTTACAACACCTAGGAATCTTTACTGAAGAAACATTTCGCCCACCGTAAGCACGTCTTGATCTCGACTCACCCAAGTGGCGACGCGACTCACTCACATACGTACACACAAAGCTGTCTTATTCAACTATAACAATATATTAATACTTACCACAACATTACACATGATGACTAAGAGAGGGATCTGACACTAAGATAACCGGGGAAGAAACAAGATAAATGATCATAGGGGAACCGAACCAAACTAACTGTTTTATGGTACAATCCTTAGCAGATCACTCTACAAGGCCAGTCAGTCAGTCAGGTGACCATGGGACCAGATCCCATGACCCATCCTCCTCCCCCACAGAGCCTTTGCTCTGTCACCTACAGAATCTGGCCACCCGATCTCCACACACAGCCTCCAGCTCTACCCTCACTAAGCCTTCTCTTGAGACACGTTTACCCTGAGCTAACAGAGTCCTCTACACCCGCAATATCTCCTTGCCGCAGAGGCGAAATTGTGAACTATGTTGTTACAGTGTAATTCTACTGGCTTAGCTTCCTGCTGATTTACAGTACCTGCCTTGTTATCCTGCGAATGATAGTTGCTAGTTTACAGTGCCTGCTGTGTTATCCTGCAAGTGATAGTTGCTAGTTTACAGTGCCTGCTGTGTTATCCTGCGAATGATAGTTGCTAGTTTACAGTGCCTGCTGTGTTATCCTGCGAGTGATAGCTGCTAGTTTACAGTGCTTGCTGTGTTATCCTACGAGTGATAGCTGCTAGTTTACAGTGCCTGCTGTGTTATCCTGCGAGTGATAGCTGCTAGGTTACAGTGCCTGCTGTGTTATCCTGCAAGTGATAGCTGCTAGGTTACAGTGCCTGCTGTGTTATCCTGCGAGTGATAGCTGCTAGGTTACAGTGCCTGCTGTGTTATCCTGCGAGTGATAGCTGCTAGGTTACAGTGCCTGCTGTGTTATCCTGCAAGTGATAGCTGCTAGGTTACAGTGCCTGCTGTGTTATCCTGCGAGTGATAGCTGCTAGTTTACAGTGCCTGCTGTGTTATCCTGCAAGTGATAGCTGCTAGTTTACAGTGCTTGCTGTGTTATCCTACGAGTGATAGCTGCTAGTTTACAGTGCCTGCTGTGTTATCCTACGAGTGATAGCTGCTAGTTTACAGTGCCTGCTGTGTTATCCTGCAAGTGATAGCTGCTAGTTTACAGTGCCTGCTGTGTTATCCTGCAAGTGATAGCTGCTAGTTTACAGTGCCTGCTGTGTTATCCTGCAAGTGATAGCTGCTAGTTTACAGTGCCTGCTGTGTTATCCTGCGAGTGATAGCTGCTAGGTTACAGTGCCTGCTGTGTTATCCTGCAAGTGATAGCTGCTAGGTTACAGTGCCTGCTGTGTTATCCTGCAAGTGATAGCTGCTAGTTTACAGTGCCTGCTGTGTTATCCTGCGAATGATAGCTGCTAGTTTACAGTGCCTGCTGTGTTATCCTGCGAGTGATAGCTGCTAGGTTACAGTGCCTGCTGTGTTATCCTGCGAATGATAGCTGCTAGTTTACAGTGCCTGCTGTGTTATCCTGCAAGTGATAGCTGCTAGTTTACAGTGCCTGCTGTGTTATCCTGCAAGTGATAGCTGCTAGTTTACAGTGCCTGCTGTGTTATCCTACGAGTGATAGCTGCTAGTTTACAGTGCCTGCTGTGTTATCCTACGAATGATAGTTGCTAGTTTACAGTGCCTGCTGTGTTATCCTACGAATGATAGTTGCTAGTTTACAGTGCCTGCTGTGTTATCCTACGAGTGATAGCTGCTAGTTTACAGTGCCTGCTGTGTTATCCTACAAGTGATAGCTGCTAGTTTACAGTGCCTGCTGTGTTATCCTACGAGTGATAGCTGCTAGTTTACAGTGCCTGCTGTGTTATCCTACGAGTGATAGTTGCTAGTTTACAGTGCCTGCTGTGTTATCCTACAAGTGATAGCTGCTAGTTTACAGTGCCTGCTGTGTTATCCTACAAGTGATAGCTGCTAGTTTACAGTGCCTGCTGTGTTATCCTATGAGTGATAGCTGCTAGTTTACAGTGCCTGCTGTGTTATCCTGCAAGTGATAGTTGCTAGTTTACAGTGCCTGCTGTGTTATCCTGCGAATGATAGTTGCTAGTTTACAGTGCTTGCTGTGTTATCCTGCGAGTGATAGCTGCTAGTTTACAGTGCCTGCTGTGTTATCCTGCAAGTGATAGCTGCTAGTTTACAGTGCTTGCTGTGTTATCCTACGAGTGATAGCTGCTAGTTTACAGTGCCTGCTGTGTTATCCTGCAAGTGATAGCTGCTAGTTTACAGTGCCTGCTGTGTTATCCTACGAGTGATAGCTGCTAGTTTACAGTGCCTGCTGTGTTATCCTGCAAGTGATAGCTGCTAGTTTACAGTGCCTGCTGTGTTATCCTACGAGTGATAGCTGCTAGTTTGCAGTGCCTGCTGTGTTATCCTGCAAGTGATAGCTGCTAGTTTACAGTGCCTGCTGTGTTATCCTGCAAGTGATAGCTGCTAGTTTACAGTGCTTGCTGTGTTATCCTACGAGTGATAGCTGCTAGTTTACAGTGCCTGCTGTGTTATCCTGCAAGTGATAGCTGCTAGTTTACAGTGCCTGCTGTGTTATCCTACGAGTGATAGCTGCTAGTTTACAGTGCCTGCTGTGTTATCCTACGAGTGATAGTTGCTAGTTTACAGTGCCTGCTGTGTTATCCTACGAGTGATAGCTGCTAGTTTACAGTGCCTGCTGTGTTATCCTACGAGTGATAGATGCTAGTATACAGTGCCTGCTGTGTTATCGTACGAGTGATAGTTGCTAGTTTACAGTGACTACTGTGTTATCCTGCGAATGATAGTTGCTAGTTTACAGTGCCTGCTGTGTTATCCTGCGAATGATAGTTACTAGTTTACAGTGCCTGCTGTGTTATCCTACGAGTGATAGCTGCTAGTTTACAGTGCCTGCTGTGTTATCCTACAAGTGATAGCTGCTAGTTTACAGTGCCTGCTGTGTTATCCTATGAGTGATAGCTGCTAGTTTACAGTGCCTGCTGTGTTATCCTACAAGTGATAGCTGCTAGTTTACAGTGCCTGCTGTGTTATCCTACAAGTGATAGCTGCTAGTTTACAGTGCCTGCTGTGTTATACTACAAGTGATAGCTGCTAGTTTACAGTGCCTGCTGTGTTATCCTACAAGTGATAGCTGCTAGTTTACAGTGCCTGCTGTGTTATCCTACGAGTGATAGCTGCTAGTTTACAGTGACTACTGTGTTATCCTGCCAGTTGCAGTGACTAAAGCGATGAACTGACATCACCCCCAGTGGGAAGACAGCCGTGACTTCAGCATTACAGAGGCAATACCTACACTAACAGTCACTACTGATTATTGTATCTGATGCAAAACGATGACGTTATCTCAAGATTTCTGTTATCTTATCGTCGACGACAATGATGCGCCATGTATTGCATATTTCGACGTTTTTATTGCATATTTCAATCTTATTGTATATGTCGACGTTTTAGATTGCATATTTCGCCTTTTTCATTTCGACATGTTTGTTTAATATACCTAAGTTCTATTTGCATATCTCAGATTTTTATAATACATTTCGAGCGCCTAGTCAGTGGACCAAATCGGACCAAAACATCGTCATATGTTTCAGTCTTCTGTGTGTTTCGTGTTGTTCCAATCGTAGTATTGTGCTTTATTTTATTCTACGTATTTCGAGGTTTCTATTGCACATCTCGACGTTTCGGAAAGAGAGTCTCTTCACCCAGTTACTTGGGTTAAATTAATTTAGCAAATGTAACTAAAATTAAACATTAGGAGCTAAAACTTAAAAATTGTGAACTAGTATATTAGATTATAAGGAGCAAAGAATTAGGATACGAGGCTGAGGGACTAATTACCTCAAACCCCTCCTCATCTTCCACCGTTCTTCTCTGTTTTGGACTGAAGAAGCCACTGGCTGGCGAAACGTTTCCTCAACAAATATTTCCAAATGTTGGACAAGTATCTCATTATGCAATTGTTCACCACACTCCTAGTACTGGTACTGGTACTGGTACTGGTACTGGCTTCCGGTGAGTGTTCTAGTGGCAGAGAGGAAATCAGTGAACACAGAGTGAGAGGAAGAGAGAGAGAGAGAGAGAGAGAGAGAGAGAGAGAGAGAGAGAGAGAGAGAGGAGGGAATGCAAGTGAGTAAGAGAGGGAAGTGGGACAGTAGATGGATCATTAGTGGTATTTCGATAAGAGATGTTAGAGAATGAGGGGAAAGAGGATTTGCTAGTTTCTACACCTGGTTGCTGGTTGGTAGTTCCTGATTCTCTGAGTGTCCTGGTTTTTGCACTTCCAACTCTACTTCTGTGATTGGCTCTATTTTTTGCCTTTCTCTTATCCCAGATTTGCAGCTTTTCTTCCTGGGCGTATGTTCGATCTCTACGTAAACATTCCATTATACATTTCTCACTTCCCAAGAGCTGATTTTCTCTTTAGTACCTGATCTTTACTTGTTTCTGATTTAAAGGAACCTATCAGTGGACAACGTCTTTCTCTGTTGTATGATTCAGTTCTGAAAAAAATTATCTAATTTTTTGCCTCCTCTGGACCAATTAACAAGTCTTAACAAGTCTTCTATCACCATTTTTTGCTCACCTCCCTTTCGTCCACTTCTTAGTCTCTCTTTGTTGCTCTGGTAGCCCAAAATTCATCAAAGAAGTCTCTCTTTCTGTTGTATATTCACTTTTCCTAGTAACAGCCTCCTTCACTGTCTCTTGTAATATTTCTGACACTGCCTCATTGTTTTTCATTATGCCTGAGGACGGTAGCGGAAGACCATATGGATATACAAATGCCCTAGGAACTATGCCCCGGAAAGGTTAACAGGAGTACGTCTGGTCACAGACCGGGCCGCGGGGGCGTTGACCCCCGAAACTCTCTCCAGGTAAACTCCAGGTAAACAATTGATTTGTCTGTTGCAAGCAGATTCGAGACATTTGCTTAATATCCCTGGTATCTTATTTTCATTAATAAGATACCTTAACATATCATATAGGTTATTATACTGTCTATCTCTATATTCCTCAATAAGAGGACAATAAGGCTGACTACAACCTAAGCCCGGCCACTACAACATCAGTCAGTTTATATTACAAGTTACTCTATAAACATACTTATCTAAGTTCGTGTTACAATACTAAGTAACACATCTACTTGGGCTTCTAACTGCTGTCCTATGATATTCAGTTTTATTTTTTCACTTGTCTCCTAATGTTATTCCTAATGCCAGACACAGCTATGTCAAAGTTGTATTCTACATTTTCCCTCAAAATACTTTTTTCTGGCAACATTATGAACTTTATCATGGCAGGTTACTCCAGTGTGTGATGGAATTCGTGAAAAATTGCACATTAATTCCTTTTTCCTGATTTGTTTTAATATCTACATCTGGCTTCTCCAGTGAGCATGTTGTTAGTGAGTCAAAAGTCTTAACTGATGACAAAATCAGTAGTAATCATAGAGTTAAGGTCAGTATCATAAGCTAACTTCGGCGCCATTAAGTTGGCAAACAATTTAATTTGAAGTGTAGACGCCCAGTTGTTAATTCTTATACCTAACTCAACATAGTTGGTATCGTTCTGAGGATTTCTGTTATTTATGCTTCTTGATATGAAGCCAAGAATTCTATTATCTTTACTACGAACATTTATCCACTTTTGTCTTGGCTTTATATTACTACGTACTTCTAGTGATTCTTGTGTAAAGCACCGTGATTATCGTGTACGACACTGTGATTGCTGCGTACGACACTGATTCTTGTTTACCCTGGTGTGAATACACATCTCAGATACTAGAGTATACAGGTGTATGGTAATACTCCCTTCTGTACACTCCTCCCGTGAGGAGAATACACCATACATTAGCATACAACAGAAGAGTGTCACAACATTGTATCGTTTAGTTGCGATAATTAATTAATGAAGATCCTCAGTTAAGTGGTCCACGGCCTCCAACAATTGCGGTCACTTTTAATCAAAACCTCAGAGTAACTAAATGAGGTCAACATTATGATGTCGCTGATGAAGTGGTTAATTATCGTTGGTGGGACACACAAACACACATTTTCTTGGACTATAAGAAGACTTTTGACACAGTACCACACAAAAAGCTAGAGAAGACAGGAATAACAGGAAAAGCTCTTCAGTGGATCAGGGAATAGTTGACAGGAAGGAAATAACATGTGTTGATACTTGAACTGTCAGTGGGCGCATGTGTCAAGCGGGGTTCCACAAGCGTCAGCAGGAAAGCTAATAAGGGGAATTCAAGTGGACGAGGACCAGGTAAGCCTACAAGGGATTTCAACAAGTTGCAAGCCTGGTCCAGCAAATAGCTTCTGGAGTTTAATCTAAATAAGTGCAAAGTCATGAAGCTTGGAGAATTACAAAGAAGACCGTAGATGGTGTACATATTCGGTGGTCAAAGGCTGCAAACTTCAATCAAGGAAAATGATCTTGGGGTGAGCATTATGCCGAGCACATCTCCTGAGGCACACATCAACCAAAATAACACTGCTGTAGAGCCTCGACGCCTGATAAACCTAAGTATAGCGTTTCGACATCTAAGTAAAGAGTCAATACACTATAAACCGTGTACGTCAGGCCTATATTGGATTATGCAATATAGAATCCACAATTGGTAAAGCATGTCAAGAAATTGGAGAAAGTGAAAAAGTTTGCAGAAAGATTAGTCCCGGGTTAAGGGAACTCGACCTGAAGAAACTGGAGGATAGGAGAGACATGATAACAACGTATAAATTACTGAGAGGAATTGACAAGAATGACAGGGCAGGATGTTCCAGAGATGGTACACAGCAACAAGGGGTCACAACTGGAAGTTGAAAACTCAGATGAGTCACAGGAATATTAGGAATTATTTCTTCAGCCTTAGAGTTGTCAGGAAGTGAAACAATCTGGAGAGTGAATGTATCACGCGAAGATTACGTTACATTTATTCGACGTATGTCACATATAAGCGTCCTCTCTCGACCAGCGAACCAGCTGTTAAGGGCATGACAGGGAAGCCCACCTGTTATGCCAAATAACTGGGTTCACCCAGCCAATCGTGAGGAAGTCGCCATCTTCGGCAGACTTACTTTCAAGTCTGGTCGCTCACAGTTCTCACTGTGCATAGTGTATATTAACTACATATATACTTGCATGCTTATTTAGTGAAGACTAATACTTTAAGTATTTACTCTTTGCTATATTTTTTTCATTCCTACCTTGGTTATCAGGCTGAGGCAGCTACACCCAGGTGTACAGGCCACAAGGCTACACCTGTGTTCTTAATAGTGGAGTAGTGGAGGCAGAATCCATACATGGCTTTAAGAAGAGGTACGATAAAGCTCTTGAGCAGGGAGAGAGTGGACCTAGTAGCGACCAGCGAAGAGGCGGAACCAAGAGCTGTGAATCGACCCCCTGCAACCACATGCAGATGAGTACACACACACACACACACGCACACAAACATGCGCACACACACACACACACACACAAACATGCGCACACACACACACACACGCACAAACATGCGCACACACACACACACAAACACGCACACACACACACACACACACATACACACACACACACACACACACACACACACACACACACACACACACACACACACACACACACACACACACACACACACACACACACACACACACACACACACACACACACACACACATATACAGGATTTTACACCTTCCTGTGAAGTGACCCTATAACCCTTCCTTCCCCCCCATCTCTCTCCCTCTCCTCTCTCTTCCTCTCTCTCTCTTTTTTTTTTTTTTTTTTTTACACAGGGTTTGACAAGGTTAAGGATCCATAGCTTTATTGACAGCTATTTACAGGTTAAGGATTCCTAACTTTATTGGCAAGCTAAGAGCTGTTACCTACATCAGCTCATTTGAAAGCATTTTTATTGTTATGAGACATACAAGTAGGAAACAGGATGAAGTTGGAGCCATCTGTGGGCCAGCATTTTCATTTGATCAACTGACTTTATCTCGTTGACATCATTATCCTGTACGAATGTGTTCCATACTCGAGTCATCCTGGGTATGTATGATCTCAGATGGAATGATGTTCTGGAGAAGGGTACAGCCAGAGTGAAGTTGCTGCTTTCTGCCCGTCTTGTGGCATAAAAGCTTGTTTCACGCTGTCCTCGAAGTGGATCCAAGTGTGGTATTTTGACAATATTGGCCTTGTACATAACAGTAAGGCCACCCACATCCCTCCTATGTTGAAGGCTCTGCTGAAATGACAGATCTATCCAGGATGGGTCCAGGCGAGAGATGAGACGTCTTGCTCTGTTCTCTACTCTGTCAAGCAGTCGCAGATGAGAGGGGGGGCCAGGCAAACCAAGAAAGTGGAGCATACTCAAGGTGCGAGAGTACTTGTGCCTCGTACAGGATCTTGCAATTCTCTCTCTCTCTCTCTCTCTCTCTCTCTCTCTCTCTCTCTCTCTCTCTCTCTCTCTCTCTCTCTCTCTCTCTCTCTCTCTCTCTCTCTCTCTCTCTCTTTCTCTCTCCCCCTTTCATCCTCTCTCTCTTCCTCTCTCTCTTCCTCTCACTCTTTCTCTCTTCCTCTCTCTCTCTTTCTCTCTCCCCCTTTCATCCTCTCTCTCTTCCTCTCTCTCTTCCTCTCACTCTTTCTCTCTTCCTCTCTCTCTCCCTCTCCCTCTCTCTCTTCCTCTCCCTCTCTCTCTTCCTCTTTTACTCTCTCTCTTCCTCTTCTTTTATCTCTCTCTCTCTTCCCTTGTCACTCCCCCTCTCTCTTACCTTTACCCTCTCTCTCACTTTCTCCCCCTTTTTCCCTTCTTTTCCCCTCCTTCTAGGCTCCCCTTCTCTCTCTCCCTATCTCTCACTCTCTCCCCCCCTTTTTCTTTTTCTCTTTCTCTCTCTCTTTCACTAAAAAAAAAAATGGTTGGGACTCGCATGAATCAGGGATCAGATGACAATGGTACTGGTAGGGAGGAAGGGATGGAGGAACAGTGGAAAAGGATAGAGCAAGAATGGGAGAGAAAATTAGGAGAGCTTTCTGTAAAAATGGAGAAAGAGCTCTCTGTGAAATGGGAAAAGAGGTTGGAGAAGGAGTCAAAGAATTGGGAGGCACAAGTCGAAACTGCAGTAGCCAGGGTAAAGGTCCTAGAATTTGAGGTAAACAGGCTAAAGCAAGTCTCAGGGGCAGTGACCAGAGAAGACACACCATACGAAGATGAGAGGCTGAACAGGAAGGAAGGAGATATGAATTATGCTAAGGTCATATCAGCCTGCAAAGAAGGGCCAGGGAGTGGAAGGGAAGAGCAGATGGGTGCAGATGGAGAGGGAGATAGGTAGAATGCTGAGGCACAACCATGCTACCAAGAGCCACTGGAAAAATCAAGGGAGAAAATGACCACATACAGACAGGAACCAGAGTCACAGAGGGAGAGGCAATGGGAGAAGGAAAGGGCAAAATCAGTGATTATCCATGGGCTTCGGGAGAGAGAGGAAAGGACACACACTGAAAGACGGCAGGAAGAAAGAAAGGAGATTGAGGAAATCATCACGGAAATAGGGGGAGAAGACATGGATGGGATTGTAAATTTTCAGAGAATAGGGGGGTACTTGAAGGGGAGAAACCGACCGATCAAGCTGATTCTCAGGACAGAAACAGTGTTGAACAGGATCCTCCAAGAGAAACCACGGTTGAAAAGCTCGAAAGAGTGCAAGAAGGTGTTCCTAGACAGAGACAGAACACAAACAGAGAGACAGCAGCTGAGGGAGAGGACAAAAAAGCGAAAGGAGCTAGGAAAGGAGACAAGGATGGAACCAGCAGAGGTCAGTCAGAGCAGAACAGAGCAGCAAGGGCAAGCACACACACAACTATCCTCAGAACCCCACAACCTATCACACCATCCCAACACACAATACAATCCATACCCACAGCTTCCACCCAACCCCCAACCACAGAATCCCACAGTATGCTACCAGGTCTCCCACCCCCACAGGCCCCCAAACCATAGTGTTGGAAAGGAAACTGAAGGTATGGTACACAAACGCTGATGGAATAACAAACAAGTGGGAGGAGTGGCACGAAAGAGTCAAAGAGGCATCACCAGACATCATAGCGATCACAGAAACCAAGCTTACAGGTATGATAACAGATGCCATCTTTCCAGTGGGATACCAGATCCTGAGAAAAGACAGAAGGAACACGGGAGGTGGAGGAGTGGCATTGCTGATCAAACACCGATGGAATTTTGATGAGCTGGAGAGAGGAGACAGCGAAGAGGAAAGTGATTACATAACGGGAACGCTTCACTCTGGTGGTCCCAAGGTGATAATTGCAGTGATGTATAACCCACCACAGAACAGCAGGAGGCCAAGGCAAGAGTATGACGAGAGCAATAGAGCAATGGTTGACACACTGGCTGCAGTGGCGAGAAGAGCTCATGCACGCAGGGCAAAGCTCCTGATCATGGGCGACTTTAACCACAAGGAGATCGAATGGGAGAACTTGGAGCCATATGGGGGCCAAGATACATGGAGGGCTAAGATGATGGAGGTGGTACTGGAAAACTTCATGTACCAACACGTAAGGGACACTACAAGAGAGAGAGGAGAGGATGAACCAGCAAGACTGGACTTAGTATTCACCTTGAGTAGTGCAGATATTGAGGACATCACATATGAAAGACCCCTTGGGGCCAGCGATCATGTGGTTTTGAGCTTCGAATACACAGTAGAGCTACAAGTGGAGGGGGAAGCAGGAAGGCCAGGACAAATGAAACCAAACTACAGGAAAGGGGACTACACAGGAATGAGGAACTTCCTGAATGAGGTTCAGTGGGACAGGGAAGCCAGTTAATGAGATGATGGAATATGTAGCAACAATGTGCAAGGAGGCTGAGGAGAGGTTTGTACCCAAGGGTAACAGGAATACTGGAAAAGCCAGGATGAGCCCATGGTTCACCCAAAGATGCAAGGAGGCAAAAACCAAGTGTGCTAGGGAGTGGAAGAAATATAGAAGGCAAAGGACCCAGGAGAATAAGGAGAGCAGTCGTAGAGCCAGAAACGAATATGCACAGATAAGAAGGGAGGCTCAACGTCAATATGAAAACGACATAGCAGCAAAAGCCAAATCTGACCCGAAGCTGTTATACAGCCACATCAGGAAGAAAACAACCATCAAGGACCAGGTAATCAGGCTAAGAAAGGAAGGAGGAGAGACAACAAGAAATGACAGTGAAGTATGTGAGGAACTCAACAAGAGATTCAAAGAAGTGTTCACAGAGGAGACAGAAGGGGCTCCAGAAAGACGGAGAGGTGGGGTACACCACCATGTGCTGGACACAGTACACACAACCGAGGAAGAAGTGAAGAGGCTTCTGAGTGAGCTAGATACCTCAAAGGCAATGGGGCCAGATAACATCTCCCCATGGGTATTGAGAGAGGGAGCAGAGGCGCTATGTGTACCCCTAACAACAATATTCAATACATCTATCGAAACAGGGAGATTGCCTGAGGCATGGAAGACAGCAAATGTGGTCCCAATCTTTAAAAAAGGAGACAGACATGAAGCACTAAACTACAGACCAGTGTCACTGACATGTATAGCATGCAAAATCATGGAAAAGATTGTCAGGAGAAGAATGGTGGAACATCTAGAAAGGAATGATCTCATCACCAGCAGCCAACATGGTTTCAGAGATGGGAAATCCTGTGTCACAAACCTACTGGAGTTCTATGACATGGTGACAGCAGTAAGACAAGAGAGAGAGGGGTGGGTGGATTGCATTTTATTGGACTGCAAGAAGGCGTTTGACACAGTACCACACAAGAGATTAGTGCAAAAACTGGAGGACCAAGCAGGGATAACAGGGAAGGCACTGCAATGGATCAGGGAATACTTGTCAGGAAGACAGCAGCGAGTAATGGTACGTGGCGAGGTGTCAGAGTGGGCACCTGTGACCAGCGGGGTCCCACAGGGGTCAGTCCTAGGACCAGTGCTGTTTCTGGTATTTGTGAACGACATGACGGAAGGAATAAACTCCGAGGTGTCCCTGTTTGCAGATGACGTGAAGTTGATGAGAAGAGTTCATTCGATCGAAGACCAGGCAGAAATACAAAGGGATCTGGACAGGCTGCAGACCTGGTCCAGCAACTGGCTCCTGGAGTTCAATCCCACCAAGTGCAAAGTCATGAGGATTGGGGAAGGGCAAAGAAGACCGCAGACGGAGTACAGTCTAGGGGGCCAGAGACTACAAACATCACTCAAGGAAAAAGATCTTGGGGTGAGTATAACACCAGGCACATCTCCTGAAGCGCACATCAACCAAATAACTGCCGCAGCATATGGGCGCCTGGCAAACCTCAGAACAGCATTCCGACATCTTAATAAGGAATCGTTCAGGACCCTGTACAGTGTACACCGTGTACGTTAGGCCCATATTGGAGTATGCGGCACCAGTTTGGAACCCACACCTAGCCAAGCATGTAAAGGAACTAGAGAAAGTGCAAAGGTTTGCAACAAGACTAGTCCCAGAGTTAAGAGGTATGTCCTATGAGGAGAGGTTAAGGGAAATCAACCTGACGCACTGGAGGACAGGAGAGATAGGGGGGACATGATAACGACTTACAAAATACTGAGAGGAATTGACAAGGTGGACAAAGACAGGATGCTCCAGAGACTGGAGACAGCAACACGGGGACACAGTTGGAAGCTGAAGACACAGATGAATCAAAGGGATGTTAGGAAGTATTTCTTCAGCCACAGAGTAGTCAGGAAGTGGAATAGTTTGGGAAGCGATGTAGTGGAGGCAGGATCCATACATAGCTTTAAGCAGAGGTACGATAAAGCTCATGGTTCAGGGAGAGTGACCTAGTAGCGACCAGTGAAGAGGCGGGGCCAGGAGCTTGGACTCGACCCCTGCAACCTCAACTAGGTGAGTACAACTAGGTGAGTACACACACACACACACACACACACACACACACACACATACACACACACACACATACACACACATACACACACACACACACACACACACACACACACACACACACACACACACACACACACACACACACACATACACACACACACACACACACATACACACACACAAATAAAATCACACACACACACACACACACACACACACACACATACACACACATACACACACACACACACACACACACACACACACACACACACACACACACACACATATACACACACACACATACACACACACACACACACACACACACACACACACACACACACACACACACACACACACACACACACACACATAAACACACACACACACACATACACACACACACACACACACACACACACACACACATACACACACACATACACACACACACACACACACACACACACACACACACACACACACACACACACACACACACACACACACACACACACACACACATATACACACACACACATACACACACACACACACACACACACACACACACACACACACACACACACACACACACCTGCTCCTACACAACTTGTCATAAAAATCATCACTGCCCATTCAGATCTACCAGTTAATATGAGGGCCACATTGAGGGCCACACTGAAGGCCACACTGTGGGGGTCACACTATGAGGGCCACAATATGAGGGCCAGACAATGAGGGACAGACTATGAGGGCCAGACTATGAGGGCCAGACCATGAGGACCACACTGTGAGGACCACACTGTGAGGGCCACATTGTGAGGGACAGGGCCAGACTATGAGGACCACAATGTGAGGGACACACTGTGAAGACCAGAATATGAGGGCCAGACCATGAGGGCTAAATTATGAGGACCACACTGTGAGGACCATACTGTAAGGGGGGCCACATTAAGGGTCATAGCATCAACAAAAGTTGAAGAATGCGCAGATGTTCAAGTTAACATTTGTCATTTTCACGAACACCTGTCTCATTTTGAAAGGACATATATGTACCAGGACCTCAACACCTGTCCCTCTCTGTATATTTATGTACCAGTGTCCTAACACGTCTTCCTCTTTGTACATGTACATACGAGAGCACAAATACCTGTTTGTTTCTCATTCTCTTAACATCCACACACAAACACTGATGTTGTTAAACACAGTCATCACCCCACAAACACTAATGTTGGCCCACTTCACAAAACAGTGAGATCGATGCAGTGAGATCGAGAAGTGATCAAGGTCCCAGGACCGAAACGTTTTCTAATAAATATGTCATAGTGTTTGCTTACGTGTCTTTCTAAACCATAAAATTTCAAACGAACTGATACATAAGAGGGACAACTTGTTGGTATTGTGTACCATGTTTAATATGATACTCGTCTGACACTGCAACACAATGGTATCTTGGTACAATTGTTAGTAACACTCCTGCTAACAGTTGAAGTCACAGTTGTTAACAGGAGTGTTAGTAACACTCCTGCTAACAACTGTGACCTCATCTCCAAGCTGCTATACCTCATCTTCTTCTAAGTGAGTCTCTGGCCACAAGCTTCAACTTCAGGGTAAGAAACTGACCATCTTGCATCAAGGCTGATAGACTGATAAAATCAAACTACCTCTCCATTTCGTCTAATTTGTCTTCTGTCAAAGCTGATGTCTCCAGAAGTGGCCAAGTACAGCAGGAGAGCTAGCAGGGCTGGCCAAGTACAGCAGGAGAGCTAGCAGGGCTGGCCAAGTACAGCAGGAGAGCTAGCAGGGCTGGCCAAGTACAGCAGGAGAGCTAGCAGGGCTGGCCAAGTACAGCAGGAGAGCTAGCAGGGCTGGCCACGTACCGCAGGAGAGCTAGCAGGGCTGGCCACGTACAGCAGGAGAGCTAGCAGGGCTGGCCACGTACAGCAGGAGAGCTAGCTGGGCTGGCCACGTTCAGCAGGAGAGCTAGCAGGGCTGGCCACGTTCAGCAGGAGAGCTAGCAGGGCTGGCCACGTTCAGCAGGAGAGCTAGCAGGGCTGGCCACGTTCAGCAGGAGAGCTAGCAGGGCTGGCCACGTTCAGCAGGAGAGCTAGCAGGGCTGGCCACGTTCAGCAGGAGAGCTAGCAGGGCTGGCCACGTTCAGCAGGAGAGCTAGCAGGGCTGGCCACGTTCAGCAGGAGAGCTAGCAGGGCTGGCCAAGTACAGCAGGAGAGCTAGCAGGGCTGGCCAAGTACAGCAGGAGAGCTAGCAGGGCTGGCCAAGTACAGCAGGAGAGCTAGCAGGGCTGGCCAAGTACAAGTACAGCAGTACAGAGAGAGCTAGCAGGGCTGGCCAAGTACAGCAGGAGAGCTAGCAGGGCTGGCCAAGTACAGCAGGAGAGCTAGCAGGGCTGGCCAAGTACAGCAGGAGAGCTAGCAGGGCTGGCCAAGTACAGCAGGAGAGCTAGCAGGGCTGGCCAAGTACAGCAGGAGAGCTAGCAGGGCTGGCCAAGTACAGCAGGAGAGCTAGCAGGGCTGGCCAAGTACAGCAGGAGAGCTAGCAGGGCTGGCCAAGTACAGCAGGAGAGCTAGCAGGGCTCGCCAAGTACAGCAGGAGAGCTAGCAGAGCTGGCCAAGTACAGCAGGAGAGCTAGCAGGGCTGGCTACAGCAGGAGAGCTAGCAGGGCTGGCCAAGTAAGGAGAGCTCAGCAGGGCTGGCCAAGTAAAAGAATCAGTAAAAACATATATAGTATCAGGAACACCTGAAAGTTCCCGGACTGTTCTTGCAGGAATCCCCTCAAGTGAGGTTCCTTGACGCTGGCGAGGGGCTCTTGATCTAGGGAATTGGATCTGTGCTCCAGTTCCCTGAATTGAGTCTAAATACCTTCCATCCCCCTCCTACATGCGCTGTATAATCTTACGGGTTTAGCGCTCCCCCATGATTACAATATTAATAATCTCACTGGAATGGAGAAGAGAGTGATGCCTGATAATGGAAGATGCCTGAGAGTCTGCTCTGCAGACTGCTGCTATAACTACTTACTGTAGTGAAACATGTGAGAGAAAGTGAAGAATAAAACCCAATGAAAAGTATTGGTGGCGTAAATACACCTGGAAAACACTGTCATCACGATAGATCTTTGTCGCAGGAGGACGAGCTCAGTGGTGTTGTTGATACTGGCTGGGACGAGGTAGCACACTACGGCTCACTTACTGGTGCTGCACTTAAGTAAGTTCATTCAGCTGAAGTATACACAAATACAGTTACGTAGATTATCATACATAGCAGCATATGTGTAGAGAACAGTGTTCTGTTCCCCTATTCTATATAACAGCTAAACAGTGAGCACAAAAACTAACTGGGCTGTCCTGTCATACTCTATCACGCAGGATAGGTTTCATACTTATTGTTGTAATTTGTGAGTTGGGAGACTTCATGCACTAGCCTTGTGACGACCAACCTGAAGATTACTAACAAACTCTTACAGGTATCAGCCAACACTGTCGTTGGACTCACAGCTGTCAGTGTTATGGCTGGAGTTACTACAGCTGTCATCTGTATCTAGAGGTCGTACAGTTCACACAATGCACGTAAAAGCAAACACCTGTACAGTGAACAATTGTCAGGTAATGCACCCCACAGCGGCGCCATTCACACTCGTCTCTCGCACATTCATTCACCCACAATTTATGGAAGGTTTCAAAGGCTTTTAGAAGAGTTCAGGCACAATACATTGATTGGTAAATATACGAACAAACTCCAGGTCCAACAATACTAACAAAGCCGGTGGTGTACTGGTGGTGTACTGGTGGTGTACTAGAGGGGCACTGGTAGTGTAATAGAGGTGCACTGGTGGTGTACTAGAGGTGCACTGGTGGTGTACTAGAGGTGCACTGGCGGTGTACTAGAGGTGCACTGGTGGTGTGCTAGAGGTGCACTGGTGGTGTACTAGAGGTGCACTGGTGGTGTGCTAGAGGTGCACTGGTGGTGTACTGTTGGTGTACTGGTGGTGTACTAGAGGGGCACTGGTAGTGTAATAGAGGTGCACTGGTGGTGCACTAGAGGTGCACTGGTGGTGTACTAGAGGTGCACTGGTGGTGTGCTAGAGGTGCACTGGTGGTGTACTGGTGGTGTACTGGTAGTGTACTAGAGGGGCACTGGTAGTGTAATAGAGGTGCACTGGTGGTGTGCTAGAGGTGCACTGGTGGTGTACTAGAGGTGCACTGGTGGTGTGCTAGAGGTGCACTGGTGGTGTACTAGAGGTGCACTGGTGGTGTACTAGAGGTGCATTGGTGGTGTACTAGAGGTGCACTGGTGGCGTACTAGTTGTATACTGGTGGTGTACTAGAGGTGCACTGGTGGTGTACTAGAGGTGCACTGGTGGCGTGTTGCTGGTGTAGTGGTGTGTACTGGTGGTGCATTAATGGTGTACTGGTGATGTAATGGTGGTGTGCTAGTGGTTTACTGGCATACTGGTGATGAACTGGCAGAGTACTGGTAGTATTTGCCTAATTGTCGTTGTAGGGGTCGAGTGCCAGCTCCTGGCCCCGCTTGTCTGCTGGTCACTACTGCTTTTGATTCTGGCTGAGTAAGCCCTACGATACCTATTCTTAAAACTACCTATGGAACCTGCCTCCACCTGCAACCCCCTCCAGGTATACCACTTAACATATCGTTTTATTTCCTGACATCCTTGTGACTGTGCTTTTAGCTTCAAGCTGCGCCCTCGTGTACCTGAGCTCCGCCTCTCAGTGGACAGATTCGACCTGCCAACCCGGTCATTTCTTCTCAGTATTTTGTACTTTATAATCATGTCACCCTTGGTCCTTCTGCCCACTAGTGTCGTCAAGTTCAGGTCCTCTAGTCTCTCCTCACAGTTCATACCTTCCAGCTCTGGGGCTAGTCTTCTTGCAAACCTTCGCACTTTCACCAGTTTCTTTACATGCTCTATCAGATGAGAGTTCCGTACTGGCGCTGCGTACTCCACGATGGGCCTGACATATGCCGTGCATACGATCGTCAATTATCTCCATGTAAATGTCCCTTAGGTTTGCCAGCCTCGCGCTTGTTGCATTGGTTATTAGATTGATGTGCTCCTCAGACGAAATGTTCGGAACTATGCTCACCCCCGAGGCTCTTCTCTGTCAGGGAAGTTTGCAGCCTTTGCTCCACGAGCCTGAACTCTGTTTCCGGTTTTCTTTGACCTTCATCGATTTTCATAACTTGCCATTTACTGGCCTTAAATTGTAAGTCACTTGCACTAGTGTACTGGTAGTGGAGGGTGTACTGGTAGTGGAGGGTGTACAGATGGTGCACCGGTGGTGGAGGATGTACAGGTGGTGCATCTCTTGTTTTGAATGTTCTCATTATCCATCTTATCATTTTCTTTGCAGCTGTGATCGTGGCACTGTTGTGATCCTTCTAAGTGAGATCCTCAGACATTACCACTCCCAAGTCCCTCACATTATTTTCTCACTCTATTGTATGATCAGAGTTTGTAGTATACTCGGTTCTAGTTATTATCTCCTCCAGTTTTCCATAACGGAGTAGTATAACCCGTTTGTTTGGTAGAGCTGAAAGTGGGTAGTTGAATGATATACTTCTTCGGAGGCTTCTTACTTTATTGTTAAGTCGTGGTGGGTACACAGGCTTGTGTGTTGTGCCCATGGCCCGGGCAGGGCCATCCCACGAGAGAGAGCTAGGAGTAGGCCTTGTGTCTTCCTGCTAGGCTGCTGTGTGAGTGAGACAGAGGCAAGGGCAGGCAGGCTGGCATGCCCACCGAGAGGCCTGGCTACAGAGGGCAGCACCTTATTGCCGCGAAATATGAACTAAGCTGGCAGACAGCATGGGCTGTCTGTGCAGACGGTACAGGCTGTCTACACATGCTCGGCCACCTACCGCACGTCGTCCCGACGCGACAGTACTGGTGGTAATAGAAACTTGGTCTCTCTCTCATAGGAACAGGGCACAGAACACAAAATAAAAACATATATATACATATGGACATGGAAAAAAAACTTCCTACAGGGAGGGAAGAAAAAAAACATGTGGGGTGTGCTAAACATCGTGGTCAAAGGCAGTGAGCATCGAAGTGCATCACTGCACGCCTTCCTGCGTCTGGACAGATACTGCAACATGGGAGACATTGCTGCGGCTGAGCTGTGACGTAACAGGGTACGGTCTCCTCTGGAATGGTGAAGCAGACATCGTAGGAGTCGCTGCAGGTTTCACTCAACTTGGGGCACGACATGCTGGTGCCCTCGTGTGAGGCGTCGACAAAACTCGGCAACTGGGCAGGACTTCTGGCAAGCGACTCAGAAGAACACTTCTCAACTGGTACTGTCGCTGGGCTGTCACTGCCGGCGAACATGGAGCGAGTTGTGGAGCGAGTCGTGGCAGAGACGACTGGGCGAAACACCTGGGAGTCGTAACATCATACATCAGACTGTAGTGAGAGAGCTAGCAGTCAAAGTGACATCATCTTTGTGCAGGCTGCTCACTGAAGCTTATGACACGAGGCTGACACAGCACCTGCCGACAGGGCTAACTGCGGCTTGACGAGTGTCATTCACTCGGCAGTTGGAGTTATAGCAGAGGTTAGTCTAAGCATCCCCAGACTTGTTTCTCTACATATAACTGCATTATGAAGGTCTGGAGGTGAAGTGAAACAAATCTCGATGGGAATCGTAGCAGGTACGATTCTGCAGAACATCTATGAGCGACGAGCATAAGAGCTTTCTGTACAAGGGGGCTCGTACACTCAGGGCTGTCTGATAGCTGTCAAACACACTTGTCACACGGGTGACTTAACAGTGGTGCTACTCAGGTCTGGCTCAGACCTCACTGGACACACGGAAACTTTACACACCCACCGTACATGTGGTACAACATGGCTTAAACTAGCAAATGATGATTTTCTGTGCATAAAACTGACACTAAAACATATACTAAAATGTGAGAACACTGACTGAGAGGAATTAATTAACACACGACATATATCTTCTCTCAATCTTCTCGACAATACTGAAATAATTACTAGAAACACTCGATGTGACATCATGTGATGTCGTGAGGTGACGTCAGCCGCACTGTGACGTCACCAGACATCTCGAGGTGACATCAGGCAGACATTGTGATGTCATGAAGTCGGGCAGCATCGTGGGTGACGTCAATGTGATGCGGGCAGCAGACCACAGCATGTGGCCTGGGACATCTGGCTCGGTAACTCATGTGGTTTGTAGATCCACGTGACATCGCTCACACCCAATGTGGCATCGTGATCCACATGGTGTTGTGATCTATGTGGCATGCTGATCCACGTGGCATGCTGATCCACGTAGCTTCGAGTGGCCTCGGGCACTCGGATACACAGCACTGGCGACGAATTCACACGAAAAACAGCAGAAAACACAGCAGAAGGAGTGGGCAGTGGTGAGTGGTGTATGGTAGGCTGGTTAGGTGTGAGAGTACAGCAGGGCGAGGCAAGGAACGGCCACTTCCTTCTCCCCCACAAACTCGTGAAGAAACTCACACTGGACGCAGAAATCACCACAAAACTCACCTCTGGCTTACTGAAACAGCTGTGCTGAGCTGAACAACAACAGCAACATACAAGTGACGCTGAACACGTGACTTGAGAAACAGCATGGGACGCTGTAGCATGGAGTCACTGGGACGCCACTTACAATTCTCGAAGAATTTCGGCAAATTTTGGCTAGATCCTGCTTGTACCTGTGTCTGGATGCTCAAACGTGCAGACACGACATCAGGATAACTCGTTGAGAGATGGATGCTTGTTGTGTAGGGGGATGAAGTGAACAACTTCATTCCTTCCTTCCTCTCTCCGGGCAAACACACTGCTGCGACCACAGCTTCCCACCATTTATAACCCGTTTGTTTGGTAGAGCTGAAAGCGGGTAGGTGAATGATATACTTCTTCGGAGGCTTCTTACTTTATTGTTAAGTCGTGGTGGGTACACAGGCTTGTGTGTTGTACCCATGGCCCGGGCAGGGCTATCCCATGAGAGAGAGCTAGGAGTAGGCCTTGTGTCTTCCTGCTAGGCCGCTGTGTGAGTGAGACAGAGGCAAGGGCAGGCAGGCTGGCGTGCCCACCGAGAGGCCTGGCTACAGAGGGCAGCACCTTATTGCCGCGAAATATGAACTAAGCTGGCAGACAGCATGGGCTGTCTGTGCAGACATTACAGGCTGTCTACAGTAGTTGGAACTTGTCTTGAGAACATCTGCTGTACATTAGCTAGGCTGCCATGTTTCCCTGCCTCTCTTTGTTTACATTTTATAATCATGAAAATGTCCCTAGGTAGGAGTAATAAAATCATATTATTTTTGGCTAGGTTCTGCTAGGGAGATCAGAGAAGGTTGTTACACTATACTGATGACTGTAGAGTAGTTTTTTAATAAGAATTTTGGGTTTTAAAATGAGAGGTGTGTGTAAGTTTTGTCTGGAGGAAGACTAACATTGTTGTCTTTATTTTTGAGATGGTATCTGTTTTTTGGAAGAAAGAATCATATATTATCCGGGTTCTCTGACGCTCATTGTGTAGCATTAACCAATATTTAGATTGTAATAAGCCAAGGTTACTGAAGTATTTAAGTACATGTATATGTAATGTGGGCATCAACTTTTGGAATAAAAATATATATTTTTTTTTTACAAAAATATATATTAAAGATGCTAAAAATATTCTTGTTATTATATGAATGGTTAGAGAGCTAGTAATTATCTGCTTTAGTGCTGTTTAATTTTTTTTTGTGCTAGGTAGTGTGTGTGGGGGGTACAAGTGCTGGTCAGTTGTTGACGGTAGAGACAGTGTGACTTGAGACAGCAGGAGGGTAGTACATGCTGGTCTTTGCTGCAGGTTTGAACACCTCTTCTTAATATGAAATAACGGTATAAGTTCAGGCTTTGGAGATGTGTGAAGGTCAGGTAAATATCAGGCGAAGGGAAGGTAGATATATTACTGAAGTAGCAGGAATTGTCATTGTCTTATTAATCTTAAGTCTGCCCGAAATGCTCCACATATTAAGAGGATTTCTTCATGCACGCTTAAATGTCGTTCATCTTTGTACATACATTGTATCACACTGAAATATTATTATTATCATTAGATAAGTAAGGTAGGCTGGGCGGGAGTTATAATGTGTTACGAGTCTTCTATAAGTTATCAGCAGAACCTACAAGTGTGATTATTACAATGATTAATGTACCGGGATGATTCTATGTAAAGATGGATGATTATTACAATGATTGATGTACCGAGATGATTCTAGGTACAGGTGGATGATTATTACAATGATTAATGTACCGGGATGATTCTAGGTACAGGTGGATGATTATTACAATGATTAATGTACCGGGATGATTCTAGGTACAGGTGGATGATTATTACAATGATTAATGTACCGGGATGATTCTAGGTAAAGATGGATGATTATTACAATGATAAATATACCGGAATGATTCTACGTAAAGGGATGATTATTACATTTCCAGAAAAGATAAATTATTTTGCCATATATATAGGCTTTAAATAAGTCATCCTAGCTAATTTAGACGTTAAAATGTCTATGATAATTTTGTACATGTACATAAATATACTTGCTATTTACACGTTAAACTGTGTACGATAATTGCACTTAAATGTACATATACAGAAATATACTTGTTTATTGAGTACTGGGGCGCTGTGGTTATTATATTTATATTATTTATGAAGTTTGTATTATAATTCATCACATTCGTATTGCAATTAATTTATATATTTGTCTTGTAACTTATTTATTATATGTCTTGTAACTTTTTAAATTTGTATAATTTACTTATTTCATCTGGTGGCAGCTATCATTAATTATTTATATTCACCGTTCCTGGTGTACGTCATAACACAGTAGTGCTGAGTGTACTGGTAGCTGGGTGTACTGGTAGTGCTGGGTGTACTGGTAGTGCTGGGTGTACTGGTAGTGCTGGGTGTACTGGTGCTGGGTGTACTGGTAGTGCTGGGTGTACTGGTAGTGCTGGGTGTACTGGTAGCTGGGTGTACTGGTAGCTGGGTGTACTGGTAGTGCTGGGTGGACTGGTAGTGCTGGGTGTACTGGTAGCTGGGTGTACTGGTAGTGCTGGGTGTACTGGTAGTGCTGGGTGTACTGGTAGCTGGGTGTACTGGTAGTGCTGGGTGTACTGGTAGTGCTGGGTGTACTGGTAGTGCTGGGTGTACTGGTAGTGCTGGGTGTACTGGTAGTGCTGGGTGTACTGGTGCTGGGTGTATTGGTAGTGCTGGGTGTACTGGTAGTGCTGGGTGTACTGGTAGCTGGGTGTACTGGTAGTGCTGGGTGTACTGGTAGTGCTGGGTGTACTGGTAGTGCTGCGTGTACTGGTAGTGCTGGGTGTACTGGTAGTGCTGGGTGTACTGGTAGTGCTGGGTGTACTGGTGCTGGGTGTATTGGTAGTGCTGGGTGTACTGGTAGTGCTGGGTGTACTGGTGCTGGGTGTACTGGTAGTGCTGGGTGTACTGGTAGTGCTGGGTGTACTGGTAGTGCTGGGTGTATTGGTAGTGCTGGGTGTACTGGTAGTGCTGGGTGTACTGGTAGTGCTGGGTGTACTGGTAGTGCTGGGTGTACTGGTAGTGCTGGGTGTACTGGTGCTGGGTGTACTGGTAGTGCTGGGTGTACTGGTAGTGCTGGGTGTACTGGTAGCTGGGTGTTCTGGTAGTGCTGGGTGTACTGGTGCTGGGTGTACTGGTGCTGGGTGTACTGGCAGCTGGGTGTACTGGTAGTGCTGGGTGTACTGGTAGTGCTGGGTGTACTGGTAGTGCTGGGTGTACTGGTAGTGCTGCGTGTACTGGTAGTGCTGGGTGTACTGGTAGCTGGGTGTTCTGGTAGTGCTGGGTGTACTGGTGCTGGGTGTACTGGTGCTGGGTGTACTGGCAGCTGGGTGTACTGGTAGTGCTGGGTGTACTGGTAGTGCTGGGTGTACTGGTAGTGCTGAGTGTACTGGTAGTGCTGGATGTACTGGTAGTGTTGGGTGTGCTGGTAGTGCTGGGTGTACTGGTAGTGCTGGGTGTACTGGTAGTGCTGGGCGTACTGGTAGTGCTGGGTGTACTGGTAGTGCTGGGTGTACTGGTAGTGCTGGGCGTACTGGTAGTGCTAGGTGTACTGGTAGTGCTGGGTGTACTGGTAGTGCTGGGTGTACTGGTAGTGCTGGGCATACTGGTAGTGCTGGGCGTACTGGTAGTGCTGGGTGTACTGGTAGTGTTGGGTGTACTGTTAGTGCTGGGTGTACTGGTAGTGCTGGGTGTACTGGTAGTGCTGGGTGTACTGGTAGTGCTGGGTGTACTGGTAGTGCTGGGTGTACTGGTAGTGCTGGGTGTATTGGTAGTGATGGGTGTACTGGTAGTGCTGGGTGTACTGGTGCTGGGTGTACTGGTGCTGGGTGTACAGGTAGTGCTGGGTGTACTGGTAGTGCTGGGTGTACTGGTGCTGGGTGTACTGATAGTGCTGGGTGTACTGGTAGTGCTGGGTGTACTGGTGGTGCTGGGTGTACTGGTAGTTCTGGGTGTACTGGTACTGCTGGGTGTACTGGTGCTGGGTGTACTGGTAGTGCTGGGTGTACTGATAGTGCTGGGTGTACTGGTGCTGGGTGTACTGATAGTGCTGGGTGTACTGGTAGTGCTGGGTGTACTGGTGGTGCTGGGTGTACTGGTAGTTCTGGGTGTACTGGTACTGCTGGGTGTACTGGTGCTGGGTGTACTGGTAGTGCTGGGTGTACTGATAGTGCTGGGTGTACTGGTGCTGGGTGTACTGGTAGTGTTGGTGTACTGGTGCTGGGTGTACTGGTAGTGCTGGGTGTACTGGTAGTGCTGGGTGTACTGGTAGTGCTGGGTGTGCTGGTAGTACTGGGTGTACTGGTAGTGCTGGGCGTACTGGTAGTGCTGGGTGTACTGGTAGTGCTGGGTGTACTGGTAGTGCTGGGTGTACTGGTGCTGGGTGTACTGGTAGTGCTGGGTGTACTGGTAGTGCTGCGTGTACTGGTAGTGCTGGGTGTACTTGTAGTGCTGGGCGTACTGGTAGTGCTGGGTGTACTGGTAGTGTTGGGTGTACTGGTAGTGCTGGGCATACTGGTAGTGCTGGGCGTACTGGTAGTGCTTGGTGCACTGGAAGAGCTGGGTGTACTGGTAGTGCTGGGCGTACTGGTAGTGCTGGGTGTATTGGTAGTGCTGGGTGTACTGGTAGTGCTGGGTGTACTGGTGCTGGGTATACTGGTAGTGCTGGGTGTACTAGTGCTGGGTGTACTGGTGCTGGGTGTACTGGTAGTGCTGGGTGTACTGGTAGTGCTGGGTGTACTGGTAGTGCTGGGTGTACTGGTAGTGCAAGGTGTACTGGTGCTGGGTGTACTGGTAGTGCTGGGTGTACTGGTGCTGGGTGTACTGGAAGTGTTGTGTGTACTGGTGCTGGGTGTACTGGTGCTGGGTGTACTGGTAGTGCTGGGTGTACTGGTAGTGCTGGGTGTACTGGTAGTGCTGCGTGTACTGGTAGTGCTGGGTGTACTTGTAGTGCTGGGTGTACTGGTAGTGTTGGGTGTACTGGTAGTGCTGGGCATACTGGTTGTGCTGGGCGTACTGGTAGTGCTTGGTGCACTGGAAGAGCTGGGTGTACTGGTAGTGCTGGGCGTACTGGTAGTGCTGGGTGTATTGGTAGTGCTGGGTGTACTGGTAGTGCTGGGTGTACTGGTGCTGGGTGTACTGGTAGTGCTGGGTGTACTGGTGCTGGGTGTACTGGTAGTGCTGGGTGTACTGGTAGTGCTGGGTGTACTGGTAGTGCTGGGTGTACTGGTGGTGCTGGGTGTACTGGTAGTGCTGGGTGTACTGGTGCTGGGTGTACTGGTAGTGCTGGGTGTACTGGTGCTGGGTGTACTGGTAGTGCTGGGTGTACTGGTAGTGCTGGGTGTACTGGTGCTGGGCGTACTGGTAGTGCTGGGTGTACTGGTAGTGCTGAGTGTACTGGTGTTGGGTGTACTGGTAGTGCTGGGTGTACTGGTGCTGGGTGTACTGGTAGTGCTGGGTGTACTGGTAGTGCTGGGCGTACTGGTGCTGGGTGTACTGGTGCTGGGTGTACTGGTAGTGCTGGGTGTGCTGGTAGTGCTGGGTGTACTGGTAGTGCTGAGTGTACTGGTAGTGCTGGGTGTACTGGTAGTGCAAGGTGTACTGGTGCTGGGTGTACTGGTAGTGCTGGGTGTATTGGTGCTGGGTGTACTGGCAGTGTTGGGTGTACTGGTGCTGGGTGTACTGGTGCTGGGTGTACTGGTAGTGCTGGGTGTACTGGTAGTGCTGGGTGTACTGGTAGTGCTGGGTGTACTGGTACTGGGTGTACTGGTAGTGCTGGGTGTACTGGTGCTGGGTGTACTGGTAGTGCTGGGTGTACTGGTAGTGCTGCGTGTACTGGTAGTGCTGGGTGTACTGGTAGTGCTGGGCGTACTGGTAGTGCTGGGTGTACTGGTAGTGTTGGGTGTACTGGTAGTGCTGGGCATACTGGTAGTGCTGGGCGTACTGGTAGTGCTTGGTGCACTGGAAGTGCTGGGTGTACTGGTAGTGCTGGGCGTACTGGTAGTGCTGGGTGTATTGGTAGTGCTGGGTGTACTGGTAGTGCTGGGTGTACTGGTGCTGGGTATACTGGTAGTGCTGGGTGTACTGGTGCTGGGTGTACTGGTAATGCTGGGTGTACTGGTGCTGGGTGTACTGGTAGTGCTGGGTGTACTGGTAGTGCTGGGTGTACTGGTGGTGCTGGGTGTACTGGTAGTGCTGGGTGTACTGGTAGTGCTGGGTGTACTGGTAGTGCTGGGTGTACTGGTGCTGGGTGTACTGGTAGTGCTGGGTGTACTGGTGGTGCTGGGTGTACTGGTGCTGGGTGTACTGGTAGTGCTGGGTGTACTGGTAGTGCTGGGTGTACTGGTGCTGGGCGTACTGGTAGTGCTGGGTGTACTGGTAGTGCTGAGTGTACTGGTGTTGGGTGTACTGGTAGTGCTGGGGGTACTGGTGCTGGGTGTACTGGTAGTGCTGGGTGTACTGGTAGTGCTGGGCGTACTGGTGCTGGGTGTACTGGTGCTGGGTGTACTGGTAGTGCTGGGTGTACTGGTAGTGCTGGGTGTACTGGTAGTGCTGGGTGTACTTTTAGGGGAGGTGTGCTATTGGTACATTCAGTCTTGAGGAGATCACGTGTGGGCAGTCTTAAAGTGGTGACGTGCAGTAAGCATTGAAAGGGTCACGTGCAGGAAGCATTTAAGTGGTCACGTGCAGGCAGTCTTAAAGTGGTCACGCCCAAGCAGCCACTTAGTATTGTTGTTCATTTGTTCCTGCCACTTTACGTGCAGGCAACAAATCGAATTGTAATTTAATAACACCCAAGTCACGAGCCCAGAACACGCTATGTTGCCTGAGAACACTTTACGTTGTGTGTGAACATTTCACGTTGTGTGAGAACACTTTACGTTGCGTGAGAACACTTTACGTTGTGTGAGTACACTTTACGTTGTTTGAAAACAGTTTACGTTGTCTAAGAACACTTTACATTGTGTGAGACCACTTCACGTTGTTCTGAGAACAATTGGTGAGAACACTTTACGTTGTCTGAGAACACTTTACGTTGTGTGAGAGCACTTTACGTCTTGTGAGTACACTTTACGTTGTATGAGAACACTCTACGATGTCTGAACATAAGAGTGCAGTAGGTTCCAGTCATCTGGACCAAGCCAGTCAGGTCCAAGTCACATCCACTTAAGGAGAAGCACTGCATCAGACCCACTGGCCTAAGCCAGTTAGGTCCAACTCGCAGCCACTCATGTATCTGTACAAAGTTTTTTTAAATCTACACAGTGTTTTGGCTTCAGTGACGTTACTCGGAAGTTTGTTCCACTTATCCACAACCATATTATTAAAGCAGCGCTTTCCTAGTGTGAAGACGTACTCTGTGTGAGCTTGCTAGTGTGAAGATGTACTCTGTGTGAGCTTCCTAGTGTGAAGACGTACTCTGTGTGAGCTTGCTAGTGTGAAGATGTACTCTGTGAAACTCACCAACGATGTCCTCTGTCGAGTAACTTTACCAGCAGCCTAAGGAGATGAGGGAGGCCAGGCTCGAGATACGGCGATTGACAGGGCAAAACAAGAGGATTCGTGGTAATCTTCCTGTTGTGAATCCTCGGGTCAAGAAAGGAACCTGGACAGTGGCCGGGCAACACGGAACGAAGCTGAGGATCAAGAGGACGGATGGTGAGGTAGAAACAACGAAAAACCAGAAGACTACTGAAAAAACACCGAACTCATTCTTCCTACCACCTGATAAATGTGAATCGACTACTGGAAATATTGATTTAGGCTTCGATATCATGAATCTTAACAATAAGTCAATAGATAACATAGGGTAATGATAACAGAAATTATGGAAAAGTTCAGCTGAAAAAAGTTCAGAAGAAAAACATATTAATGTATTTTGTTATTGAAAAATGTTATAAAATATCAAGAAGTGGACGGGATCCACTAGTCGTAGGGGACGGGATCCACTAGTTGTAGTGGACGGGATCCACTAGTTGTAGTGGACGGGATCCACTAGTTGTAGTGGACGGGATCCACTAGTTGTAGTGGACGGGATCCACTAGTTGTAGTGGACGGGATCCACTAGTTGTAGTGGACGGGATCCACTAGTTGTAGTGGACGGGATCCACTAGTTGTAGAGGACGGGATCCACTAGTTGTAGGGGACGGGATCCACTAGTTGTAGTGGACGGGATCCACTAGTTGTAGTGGACGGGATCCACTAGTTGTAGGGGACGGGATCCATTAGTTGCAGTGGACGGGATCCACTAGTTGTAGGGGACGGGATCCACTAGTTGTAGGGGACGGGATCCACTAGTTGTAGTGGACGGGATCCACTAGTTGTAGGGGACGGGATCCACTAGTTGTAGTGGACGGGATCCACTAGTTGTAGTGGACGGGATCCACTAGTTGTAGTGGACGGGATCCACTAGTTGTAGTGGACGGGATCCACTAGTTGTAGTGGACGGGATCCACTAGTTGTAGTGGACGGGATCCACTAGTTGTAGTGGACGGGATCCACTAGTTGTAGTGGACGGGATCCACTAGTTGTAGTGGACGGGATCCACTAGTTGTAGTGGACGGGATCCACTAGTTGTAGTGGACGGGATCCACTAGTTGTAGGGGACGGGATCCACTAGTTGTAGGGGACGGGATCCACTAGTTGTAGTGGACGGGATCCACTAGTTGTAGAGGACGGGATCCACTAGTTGTAGTGGACGGGATCCACTAGTTGTAGTGGACGGGATCCACTAGTTGTAGGGGACGGGATCCACTAGTTGTAGGGGACGGGATCCACTAGTTGTAGTGGACGGGATCCACTAGTTGTAGGGGACGGGATCCACTAGTTGTAGGGGACGGGATCCACTAGTTGTAGGGGACGGGATCCACTAGTTGTAGGGGACGGGATCCACTAGTTGTAGGGGACGGGATCCACTAGTTGTAGGGGACGGGATCCACTAGTTGTAGGGGACGGGATCCACTAGTTGTAGGGGACGGGATCCACTAGTTGTAGGGGACGGGATCCACTAGTTGTAGGGGACGGGATCCACTAGTTGTAGGGGACGGGATCCACTAGTTGTAGGGGACGGGATCCACTAGTTGTAGGGGACGGGATCCACTAGTTGTAGGGGACGGGATCCACTAGTTGTAGGGGACGGGATCCACTAGTTGTAGGGGACGGGATCCACTAGTTGTAGGGGACGGGATCCACTAGTTGTAGGGGACGGGATCCACTAGTTGTAGGGGACGGGATCCACTAGTTGTAGGGGACGGGATCCACTAGTTGTAGGGGACGGGATCCACTAGTTGTAGGGGACGGGATCCACTAGTTGTAGGGGACGGGATCCACTAGTTGTAGGGGACGGGATCCACTAGTTGTAGGGGACGGGATCCACTAGTTGTAGGGGACGGGATCCACTAGTTGTAGGGGACGGGATCCACTAGTTGTAGGGGACGGGATCCACTAGTTGTAGGGGACGGGATCCACTAGTTGTAGGGGACGGGATCCACTAGTTGTAGGGGACGGGATCCACTAGTTGTAGGGGACGGGATCCACTAGTTGTAGGGGACGGGATCCACTAGTTGTAGGGGACGGGATCCACTAGATGTAGGGGACGGGATCCAGTTGTAGGGACGGGATCCACTAGTTGTAGGGGACGGGATCCACTAGTTGTAGGGGACGGGATCCACTAGTTGTAGGGGACGGGATCCACTAGTTGTAGGGGACGGGATCCACTAGTTGTAGGGGACGGGATCCACTAGTTGTAGGGGACGGGATCCACTAGTTGTAGGGGACGGGATCCACTAGTTGTAGGGGACGGGATCCACTAGTTGTAGGGGACGGGATCCACTAGTTGTAGGGGACGGGATCCACTAGTTGTAGGGGACGGGATCCACTAGTTGTAGGGGACGGGATCCACTAGTTGTAGGGGACGGGATCCACTAGTTGTAGGGGACGGGATCCACTAGTTGTAGGGGACGGGATCCACTAGTTGTAGGGGACGGGATCCACTAGTTGTAGGGGACGGGATCCACTAGTTGTAGTGGACGGGATCCACTAGTTGTAGGGGACGGGATCCACTAGTTGTAGGGGACGGGATCCACTAGTTGTAGGGGGGATCCACTAGTTGTACGGGATCCACTAGTTGTAGGGGACGGGATCCACTAGTTGTAGGGGACGGGATCCACTAGTTGTAGGGGACGGGATCCACTAGTTGTAGGGGACGGGATCCACTAGTTGTAGGGGACGGGATCCACTAGTTGTAGGGGACGGGATCCACTAGTTGTAGGGGACGGGATCCACTAGTTGTAGGGGACGGGATCCACTAGTTGTAGGGGACGGGATCCACTAGTTGTAGGGGACGGGATCCACTAGTTGTAGGGGACGGGATCCACTAGTTGTAGGGGACGGGATCCACTAGTTGTAGGGGACGGGATCCACTAGTTGTAGTGGACGGGTTGTATCCACTAGTTGTAGGGGACGGGATCCACTAGGTAGACGGGATCCACTTGTTGTAGGGGACGGGATCCACTAGTTGTAGCGGACGGGATCCACTAGTTGTAGGGGACGGGATCCACTAGTTGTAGGGGACGGGATCCACTAGTTGTAGGGGACGGGATCCACTAGTTGTAGGGGACGGGATCCACTAGTTGTAGGGGACGGAATCCACTAGTTGTAGGGGGGATCCACTAGTTGTAGGGGACGGGATCCACTAGTTGTAGGGGACGACGGGATCCACTAGTTGTAGGGGACGGGATCCACTAGTTGTAGGGGACGGGATCCACTAGTTGTAGGGGACGGGATCCACTAGTTGTAGGGGACGGGATCCACTAGTTGTAGGGGACGGGATCCACTAGTTGTAGGGGACGGGATCCACTAGTTGTAGGGGACGGGATCCACTAGTTGTAGGGGACGGGATCCACTAGTTGTAGGGGACGGGATCCACTAGTTGTAGGGGACGGGATCCACTAGTTGTAGGGGACGGGATCCACTAGTTGTAGGGGACGGGATCCACTAGTTGTAGGGGACGGGATCCACTAGTTGTAGGGGACGGGATCCACTAGTTGTAGGGGACGGGATCCACTAGTTGTAGGGGACGGGATCCACTAGTTGTAGGGGACGGGATCCACTAGTTGTAGGGGACGGGATCCACTAGTTGTAGGGGACGGGATCCACTAGTTGTAGGGGACGGGATCCACTAGTTGTAGGGGACGGGATCCACTAGTTGTAGGGGACGGGATCCACTAGTTGTAGGGGACGGGATCCACTAGTTGTAGGGGACGGGATCCACTAGTTGTAGGGGACGGGATCCACTAGTTGTAGGGGACGGGATCCACTAGTTGTAGGGGGACGGGATCCACTAGTTGTAGGGGACGGGATCCACTAGTTGTAGGGGACGGGCTCCAGTAGTTGTAGGGGACGGGATCCACTAGTTGTAGGGGACGGGATCCACTAGTTGTAGGGGACGGGATCCACTAGTTGTAGGGGACGGGATCCACTAGTTGTAGGGGACGGGATCCACTAGTTGTAGAGGACGGGATCCAGTAGTTGTAGGGGACGGGATCCACTAGTTGTAGGGGACGGGATCCACTAGTTGTAGGGGACGGGATCCACTAGTTGTAGGGGACGGGGTCCACTAGTTGTAGGGGACGGGATCCACTAGTTGTAGGGGACAGGATCCACTAGTTGTAGGGGACGGGATCCACTAGTTGTAGGGGACGGGATCCACTAGTTGTAGGGGACGGGATCCACTAGTTGTAGGGGACGGGATCCACTAGTTGTAGGGGACGGGATCCACTAGTTGTAGGGGACGGGATCCACTAGTTGTAGGGGACGGGATCCACTAGTTGTAGGGGACGGGATCCACTAGTTGTCCACTAGTTGTAGGGGACGGGATCCACTAGTTGTAGGGGACGGGATCCACTAGTTGTAGGGGACGGGATCCACTAGTTGTAGGGGACGGGATCCACTAGTTGTAGGGGACGGGATCCACTAGTTGTAGGGGACGGGATCCACTAGTTGTAGGGGACGGGATCCACTAGTTGTAGGGGACGGGATCCACTAGTTGTAGGGGACGGGATCCACTAGTTGTAGGGGACGGGATCCACTAGTTGTAGGGGACGGGATCCACTAGTTGTAGAGGACGGGATCCACTAGTTGTAGGGGACGGGATCCACTAGTTGTAGGGGACGGGATCCACTAGTTGTAGGTGACGGGATCCACTAGTTGTAGACGGGATCCACTAGTTGTAGGGGACGGGATCCACTAGTTGTAGGGGACGGGATCCACTAGTTGTAGGGGACGGGATCCACTAGTTGTAGGGGACGGGATCCACTAGTTGTAGGGGACGGGATCCACTAGTTGTAGAGGACGGGATCCACTAGTTGTAGGGGACGGGATCCACTAGTTGTAGGGGACGGGATCCACTAGTTGTAGGGGACGGGATCCACTAGTTGTAGAGGACGGGATCCACTAGTTGTAGGGGACGGGATCCACTAGTTGTAGAGGACGGGATCCACTAGTTGTAGGTGACGGGATCCACTAGTTGTAGAGGACGGGATCCACTAGTTGTACGAGACGGGATCCACTAGTTGTAGGGGACGGGATCCACTAGTTGTAGGGGACGGGATCCACTAGTTGTAGAGGACGGGATCCACTAGTTGTAGGGGACGGGATCCACTAGTTGTAGGGGACGGGATCCACTAGTTGTAGGGGACGGGATCCACTAGTTGTAGAGGACGGGATCCACTAGTTGTAGGGGACGGGATCCACTAGTTGTAGGGGACGGGATCCACTAGTTGTAGGGGACGGGATCCACTAGTTGTAGGGGACGGGATCCACTAGTTGTAGGGGACGGGATCCACTAGTTGTAGGGATCCACTAGACGGGATCCACTAGTTGTCGGGGACGGGATCCACTAGTTGTAGGGGACGGGATCCACTAGTTGTAGGGGACGGGATCCACTAGTTGTAGGGGACGGGATCCACTAGTTGTAGACGGGATCCACTAGTTGTAGGGGACGGGATCCACTAGTTGTAGGGGACGGGATCCACTAGTTGTAGGGGACGGGATCCACTAGTTGTAGGGGACGGGATCCACTAGTTGTAGGGGACGGGATCCACTAGTTGTAGGGGACGGGATCCACTAGTTGTAGGGGACGGGATCCACTAGTTGTAGGGGACGGGATCTACTAGTTGTAGGGGGGATCCACTAGTTGTAGATCCACTAGTTGTAGGGGACGGGATCCACTAGTTGTAGGGGACGTTGTAGACGGGATCCACTAGTTGTAGGGATCCACTAGTTGACGGGATCCACTAGTTGTAGGGGACGGGATCCACTAGTTGTAGGGGACGGGATCCACTAGTTGTAGGGGATCCACTAGTTGTACGGGATCCACTAGTTGTAGGGGACGGGATCCACTAGTTGTAGGACGGGACGGGATCCACTAGTTGTAGGGGACGGGATCCACTAGTTGTAGGGGACGGGATCCACTAGTTGTAGGGACGGGATCCACTAGTTGTACGGGATCCACTAGTTGTAGGGGACGGGATCCACTAGTTGTAGGGGACGGGATCCACTAGTTGTAGGGGACGGGATCCACTAGTTGTAGGAGACGGGATCCACTAGTTGTAGGGGACGGGATCCACTAGTTGTAGGGGACGGGATCCACTAGTTGTAGGGGACGGGATCCACTAGTTGTAGGGGACGGGATCCACTAGTTGTAGGGGACGGGATCCACTAGTTGTAGGGGACGGGATCCACTAGTTGTAGGGGACGGGATCCACTAGTTGTAGGGGACGGGATCCACTAGTTGTAGGGGACGGGATCCACTAGTTGTAGGGACGGGATCCACTAGTTGTAGGGGACGGGATCCACTAGTTGTAGGGGTTGTAGGAGACGGGATCCACTAGTTGTAGGTGACGGGATCCACTAGTTGTAGGGGACGGGATCCACTAGTTGTAGGGGACGGGATCCACTAGTTGTAGGGGACGGGATCCACTAGTTGTAGGGGACGGGATCCACTAGTTGTAGGGGACGGGATCCACTAGTTGTAGGGGACGGGATCCACTAGTTGTAGGGGACGGGATCCACTAGTTGTAGGGGACGGGATCCACTAGTTGTAGGGGACGGGATCCACTAGTTGTAGGGGACGGGATCCACTAGTTGTAGGGGACGGGATCCACTAGTTGTAGGGGACGGGATCCACTAGTTGTAGGGGACGGGATCCACTAGTTGTAGGGGACGGGATCCACTAGTTGTAGGGGACGGGATCCACTAGTTGTAGGGGACGGGATCCACTAGTTGTAGGGGACGGGATCCACTAGTTGTAGGGGACGGGATCCACTAGTTGTAGGGGACGGGATCCACTAGTTGTAGGGGACGGGATCCACTAGTTGTAGGGGACGGGATCCACTAGTTGTAGGGGACGGGATCCACTAGTTGTAGGGGACGGGATCCACTAGTTGTAGGGACGGGATCCACTAGTTGTAGGAGACGGGATCCACTAGTTGTAGGGGACGGGATCCACTAGTTGTAGGGGACGGGATCCACTAGTTGTAGGGGACGGGATCCACTAGTTGTAGGGACGGGATCCACTAGTTGTAGGGGACGGGATCCACTAGTTGTAGGGGACGGGATCCACTAGTTGTAGGGGACGGGATCCACTAGTTGTAGGGACGGGATCCACTAGTTGTAGATCCACTAGTTGTAGGGGACGGGATCCACTAGGTGTAGGGGACGGGATCCACTAGTTGTAGGGGACGGGATCCACTAGTTGTAGGGGACGGGATCCACTAGTTGTAGGGGACGGGATCCACTAGTTGTAGGGGACGGGATCCACGAGGTGTCGGGGACGGGATCCACTAGTTGTAGGGACGGGACGGGATCCACTAGTTGTAGGGGACGGGATCCACTAGTTGTAGGGGACGGGATCCACTAGTTGTAGGGGACGGGATCCACTAGTTGTAGGGGACGGGATCCACTAGTTGTAGGGGACGGGATCCACTAGTTGTAGGGGACGGGATCCACTAGTCGTAGGGGACGGGATCCACTAGTTGTAGGGACGGGATCCACTAGTTGTACGGGATCCACTAGTTGTAGGGGACGGGATCCACTAGTTGTAGGGGACGGGATCCACTAGTTGTAGGGGACGGGATCCACTAGTTGTAGGGGACGGGATCCACTAGTTGTAGGGGACGGGATCCACTAGTTGTAGGGACGGGATCCACTAGTTGTACCGGACGGGATCCACTAGTTGTAGGGGACGGGATCCACTAGTTGTAGGGGACGGGATCCACTAGTTGTAGGGGACGGGATCCACTAGTTGTAGGGGACGGGATCCACTAGTTGTAGGGGACGGGATCCACTAGTTGTAGGGGACGGGATCCACTAGTTGTAGGGGACGGGATCCACTAGTTGTAGGGGACGGGATCCACTAGTTGAACGGGATCCACTAGTTGTAGGGGACGGGATCCACTAGTTGTAGGGGACGGGATCCACTAGTTGTAGGGGACGGGATCCACTAGTTGTAGGGGACGGGATCCACTAGTTGTAGGGGACGGGATCCACTAGTTGTAGGGGACGGGATCCACTAGTTGTAGGGGACGGGATCCACTAGTTGTAGGGGACGGGATCCACTAGTTGTAGGGACGGGATCCACTAGTTGTAGGGGACGGGATCCACTAGTTGTAGAGGTTGTAGGGGACGGGATCCACTAGTTGTAGGGGACGGGATCCACTAGTTGTAGGGGACGGGATCCACTAGGGACGGGATCCACTAGTTGTAGGGGACGGGATCCACTAGTTGTAGGGGACGGGATCCACTAGTTGTAGGGGACGGGATCCACTAGTTGTAGGGGACGGGATCCACTAGTTGTAGGGGACGGGATCCACTAGTTGTAGGGGACGGGATCCACTAGTGGTAGGGGACGGGATCCACTAGTTGTAGGGGACGGGATCCACTAGTTGTAGGGGACGGGATCCACTAGTTGTAGGGGACGGGATCCACTAGTTGTAGGGGACGGGATCCACTAGTTGTAGGGTTGTACGGGATCCACTAGTTGTAGGGGACGGGATCCACTAGTTGTAGGGGATCCACTAGTTGTAGGACGGGATCCACTAGTTGTAGGGGACGGGATCCACTAGTAGGGGACGGGATTGTAGTAGAGGACGGGATCCACTAGTTGTAGGGGACGGGATCCACTAGTTGTAGGGGACGGGATCCACTAGTTGTAGGGGACGGGATCCACTAGTTGTAGGGGACGGGATCCACTAGTTTTAGGGGACGGGATCCACTAGTTGTAGGGGACGGGATCCACTAGTTGTAGGGGACGGGATCCACTAGTTGTAGGGGACGGGATCCACTAGTTGTAGGGGACGGGATCCACTAGTTGTAGGGGACGGGATCCACTAGTTGTAGGGGACGGGATCCACTAGTTGTAGGGGACGGGATCCACTAGTTGTAGGGGACGGGATCCACTAGTTGTAGGGGACGGGATCCACTAGTTGTAGGGGACGGGATCCACTAGTTGTAGGGGACGGGATCCACTAGTTGTAGGGGACGGGATCCACTAGTTGTAGGGGACGGGATCCACTAGTTGTAGGGGACGGGATCCACTAGTTGTAGAGGACGGGATCCACTAGTTGTAGGTGACGGGATCCACTAGTTGTAGAGGACGGGATCCACTAGTTGTACGAGACGGGATCCACTAGTTGTAGGGGACGGGATCCACTAGTTGTAGGAGACGGGATCCACTAGTTGTAGGAGACGGGATCCACTAGTTGTAGGGGACGGGATCCACTAGTTGTAGGTGACGGGATCCACTAGTTGTAGGGGACGGGATCCACTAGTTGTAGGGGACGGGATCCACTAGTTGTAGGGGACGGGATCCACTAGTTGTAGGGGACGGGATCCACTAGTTGTAGGGGACGGGATCCACTAGTTGTAGGGGACGGGATCCACTAGTTGTAGGTAGGGACGGGATCCACTAGTTGTAGGGGACGGGATCCACTAGTTGTAGGGGACCACTAGTTGGATCAACTAGTTGTAGGGGACGGGATCCACTAGTTGTAGGGGACGACCACTAGTTGTAGATCCACTAGTTGTAGAGGGACGGGATCCACTAGTTGTAGGGGACGGGGGACGGGATCCACTAGTTGTAGACGGACGGGATCCACTAGTTGTAGGGGACGGGATCCACTAGTTGTAGACGGGATCCACTAGTTGTAGGGGACGGGATCCACTAGTTGTAGAGACGGGATCCACTAGTTGTAGGGGACGGGATCCACTAGTTGTAGGGGACGGGATCCACTAGTTGTAGGGGACGGGATCCACTAGTTGTAGTGGACGGGATCCACTAGATTTAGGGGACGCGATCCACTAGTTGTAGAGGACGGGATCCACTAGTTGTAGAGGACGGGATCCACTAGTAGGGGACGGGATCCACTAGTTGTAGAGGACGGGATCCACTAGTTGTAGAGGACGGGATCCACTAGTAGGGGACGGGATCCACTAGTTGTAGAGGACGGGATCCACTAGTTGTAGGGGACGGGATCCACTAGTTGTAGAGGACGGGATCCACTAGTTGTAGGGGACGGGATCCACTAGTTGTAGGGGACGGGATCCACTAGTTGTAGGACGGGATCCACTAGTTGTAGTCCACTAGTTGTAGGGACGGGATCCACTAGTTGTAGGGGGGATCCACTAGTTGTAGAGGACGGGATCCACTAGTTGTAGGGGACGGGATCCACTAGTTGTAGGGGACGGGATCCACTAGTTGTAGGGGACGGGATCCACTAGTTGTAGGGGACGGGATCCACTAGTTGTAGGGGACGGGATCCACTAGTTGTAGGGGACGGGATCCACTAGTTGTAGGGGACGGGATCCACTAGTTGTAGGTGACGGGATCCACTAGTTGTAGGGGACGGGATCCACTAGTTGTAGGGGACGGGATCCACTAGTTGTAGGTGACGGGATCCACTAGTTGTAGGTGACGGGATCCACTAGTTGTAGGGGACGGGATCCACTAGTTGTAGGAGACGGGATCCACTAGTTGTAGGTGACGGGATCCACTAGTTGTAGGGGACGGGATCCACTAGTTGTAGGGGACGGGATCCACTAGTTGTAGGTGACGGGATCCACTAGTTGTAGGGGACGGGATCCACTAGTTGTAGGGGACGGGATCCACTAGTTGTAGGGGACGGGATCCACTAGTTGTAGGGGACGGGATCCACTAGTTGTAGGGGACGGGATCCACTAGTTGTAGGTGACGGGATCCACTAGTTGTAGGGGACGGGATCCACTAGTTGTAGGGACGGGATCCACTAGTTGTAGGGGACGGGATCCACTAGTTGTAGGGGACGGGATCCACTAGTTGTAGGGACGACGGGATCCACTAGTTGTAGGGGACGGGATCCACTAGTTGTAGGGGACGGGATCCACTAGTTGTAGGTGACGGGATCCACTAGTTGTAGGGGACGGGATCCACTAGTTGTAGGGGACGGGATCCACTAGTTGTAGGGGACGGGACGGGATCCACTAGTTGTAGGGGACGGGATCCACTAGTTGTAGGGGACGGGATCCACTAGTTGTAGGGGACGGGATCCACTAGTTGTAGGGGACGGGATCCACTAGTTGTAGGGGACGGGATCCACTAGTTGTAGGGGACGGGATCCACTAGTTGTAGAGGACGGGATCCACTAGTTGTAGGGGACGGGATCCACTAGTTGTACGAGACGGGATCCACTAGTTGTAGGGGACGGGATCCACTAGTTGTAGGAGACGGGATCCACTAGTTGTAGGAGACGGGATCCACTAGTTGTAGGGGACGGGATCCACTAGTTGTAGGAGACGGGATCCACTAGTTGTAGGTGACGGGATCCACTAGTTGTAGGGGACGGGATCCACTAGTTGTAGGGGACGGGATCCACTAGTTGTAGGTGACGGGATCCACTAGTTGTAGGGGACGGGATCCACTAGTTGTAGGGGACGGGATCCACTAGTTGTAGGTGACGGGATCCACTAGTTGTAGGGGACGGGATCCACTAGTTGTAGGAGACGGGATCCACTAGTTGTAGGTGACGGGATCCACTAGTTGTAGGGGACGGGATCCACTAGTTGTAGGTGACGGGATCCACTAGTTGTAGGTGACGGGATCCACTAGTTGTAGGTGACGGGATCCACTAGTTGTAGGGGACGGGATCCACTAGTTGTAGGGGACGGGATCCACTAGTTGTAGAGGACGGGATCCACTAGTTGTAGAGGACGGGATCCACTAGTTGTAGGGGACGGGATCCACTAGTTGTAGGTGACGGGATCCACTAGTTGTAGGGGACGGGATCCACTAGTTGTAGGGGACGGGATCCACTAGTTGTAGGTGACGGGATCCACTAGTTGTAGGGGACGGGATCCACTAGTTGTAGGGGACGGGATCCACTAGTTGTAGGGGACGGGATCCACTAGTTGTAGGGGACGGGATCCACTAGTTGTAGGGGACGGGATCCACTAGTTGTAGGGGACGGGATCCACTAGTTGTAGGGGACGGGATCCACTAGTTGTAGGGGACGGGATCCACTAGTAGGGGACGGGATCCACTAGTTGTAGGGGACGGGATCCACTAGTTGTAGAGGACGGGATCCACTAGTTGTAGGGGACGGGATCCACTAGTTGTAGGAGACGGAATCCACTAGTTGTAGGGGACGGGATCCACTAGTTGTAGGAGACGGGATCCACTAGTTGTAGGAGACGGGATCCACTAGTTGTAGGAGACGGGATCCACTAGTTTTAGGTGACGGGATCCACTAGTTGTAGGGGACGGGATCCACTAGTTGTAGGGGACGGGATCCACTAGTTGTAGGTGACGGGATCCACTAGTTGTAGAGGACGGGATCCACTAGTTGTAGGGGACGGGATCCACTAGTTGTAGGTGACGGGATCCACTAGTTGTAGGTGACGGGATCCACTAGTTGTAGGGGACGGGATCCACTAGTTGTAGGGGACGGGATCCACTAGTTGTAGGTGACGGGATCCACTAGTTGTAGGGGACGGGATCCACTAGTTGTAGGGGACGGGATCCACTAGTTGTAGGGGACGGGATCCACTAGTTGTAGGTGACGGGATCCACTAGTTGTAGGTGACGGGATCCACTAGTTGTAGGTGACGGGATCCACTAGTTGTAGGAGACGACCACTAGTTGGACGGGATCCACTAGTTGTAGAGGACGGGATCCACTAGTTGTAGGGGACGGGATCCACTAGTTGTAGGGACGGGATCCACTAGTTGCAGGGGACGGGATCCACTAGTTGTAGGGGACGGGATCCACTAGTTGTAGGGGACGGGATCCACTAGTTGTAGGGGACGGGATCCACTAGTTGTAGGGACGGGACGGGATCCACTAGTTGTAGGGGACGGGATCCACTAGTTGTAGGGGACGGGATCCACTAGTTGTAGGGGACGGGATCCACTAGTTGTAGGGGACGGGATCCACTAGTTGTAGCGGACGGGATCCACTAGTTGTAGGGATCCACTAGTTGTACGGGATCCACTAGTTGTAGGGGACGGGATCCACTAGTTGTAGGGGGGATCCACTAGTTGTTGTGGACGGGATCCACTAGTTGTAGGGGACGGGATCCACTAGTTGTAGGGACGGGACCACTAGTTGTAGGGGACGGGATCCACTAGTTGTAGGGGACGGGACTAGTTGTAGAGGACCACTAGTTGTAGGGGACGGGTTGTAGGGGACGGGATCCACTAGTTGTAGGGGACGGGATCCACTAGTTGTAGGGGACGGGATCCACTAGTTGTAGGGGACGGGATCCACTAGTTGTAGGGGACGGGATCCACTAGTTGTAGGGGACGGGAGGACGGGATCCACTAGTTGTAGGGGACGGGATCCACTAGTTGTAGGGGACGGGACCACTAGTTGTAGGGGACGGGATCCACTAGTTGTAGGGGACGGGATCCACTAGTTGTAGGGGACGGGATCCACTAGTTGTAGGGGACGGGATCCACTAGTTGTAGGGGACGGGATCCACTAGTTGTAGAGGACGGGATCCACTAGTTGTAGAGGACGGGATCCACTAGTTGTAGGGGACGGGATCCACTAGTTGTAGAGGACGGGATCCACTAGTTGTAGAGGACGGGATCCACTAGTTGTAGAGGACGGGATCCACTAGTTGTAGAGGACGGGATCCACTAGTTGTAGAGGACGGGATCCACTAGTTGTAGGGGACGGGATCCACTAGTTGTAGGGGACGGGATCCACTAGTTGTAGAGGACGGGATCCACTAGTTGTAGAGGACGGGATCCACTAGTTGTAGGGGACGGGATCCACTAGTTGTAGGGGACGGGATCCACTAGTTGTAGGGGACGGGATCCACTAGTTGTAGGGGACGGGATGCACTAGTTGTAGGGGACGGGATCCACTAGTTGTAGGGAACGGGATCCACTAGTTGTAGAGGACGGGATCCACTAGTTGTAGAGAACGGGATCCACTAGTTGTAGAGGATGGGATCCACTAGTTGTAGGGGACGGGATCCACTAGTTGTAGGGGACGGGATCCACTAGTTGTAGGGGACGGGATCCACTAGTTGTAGGGGACGGGATCCACTAGTTGTAGGGGACGGGATCCACTAGTTGTAGAGGACGGGATCCACTAGTTGTAGAGGACGGGATCCACTAGTTGTAGGGGACGGGATCCACTAGTTGTAGAGGACGGGATCCACTAGTTGTAGAGGACGGGATCCACTAGGTACGGGATCCACTAGTTGTAGGGGACGGGATCCACTAGTTGTAGGGGACGGGATCCACTAGTTGTAGGGGACGGGATCCACTAGTTGTAGGGGACGGGATCCACTAGTTGTAGGGGACGGGATCCACTAGTTGTAGGGGACGGGATCCACTAGTTGTAGGGGACGGGATCCACTAGTTGTAGGGGACGGGATCCACTAGTTGTAGAGGACGGGATCCACTAGTTGTAGGGGACGGGATCCACTAGTTGTAGGGGACGGGATCCACTAGTTGTAGAGGACGGGATCCACTAGTTGTAGGGGACGGGATCCACTAGTTGTAGGGGACGGGATCCACTAGTTGTAGGGGACGGGGTCCACTAGTTGTAGGGGACGGGATCCACTAGTTGTAGGGGACGGGATCCACTAGTTGTATCATACGGGATCCACTAGTTGTATCAGACGGGATCCACTAGTTGTAGGGGACGGGATCCACTAGTTGTAGGGGACGGGGTCCACTAGTTGTAGGGGACGGGATCCACTAGTTGTAGGTGACGGGATCCACTAGTTGTAGGGGACGGGATCCATTAGTTGTAGGGGACGGGATCCACTAGTTGTAGGGGACGGGATCCACTAGTTGTAGGGGACGGGATCCACTAGTTGTAGGGGACGGGATCCACTAGTTGTAGGGGATGGGATCCACTAGTTGTAGGGGACGGGATCCACTACTTGTAGGGGACGGGATCCACTAGTTGTAGGGGACGCGATCCACTAGTTGTAGGGGACGGGATCCACTAATTGTAGGGGACGGGATCCACTAGTTGTAGGGGACGGGATCCACTAGTTGTAGGGGACGGGATCCACTAGTTGTAGGAGACGGGATCCACTAGTTGTAGGGGACGGGATCCACTAGTTGTAGGGGACGGGATCCACTAGTTGTACGGGACGGGATTCACTAATTGTAGGGGACGGGATCCACTAGTTGTAGGGGACGGGATCCACTAGTTGTAGGAGACGGGATCCACTAGTTGTAGGGGACGGGATCCACTAGTTGTAGGGGACGGGATCCACTAGTTGTAGGGGACGGGATCCACTAATTGTAGGGGACGGGATCCACTAGTTGTAGGGGACGGGATCCACTAGTTGTAGGAGACGGGATGTACCACTTGATCCCGTCTTTGAGATCTTCCACCTCACCTTCGATAGTATTTAAGACTCCGTTCTCATGCTTTATCTTCATATCCTTCCAGACCATGGAGCTGAACTCTTCTCCAGGCTAAGGGACTCACCACCTCAAGCTATTTTCCAAGGCTGGACTAATTTCATCGTCTTTATTTAATTTGTACCGTTCCTTTGTATTTGACTGAAGAAGCCTACTGTGTAGGCGAAACGTTTTAATGGAGATACCCAACTGTTGCACATGTCTTAATCTTCACTGTGTTTTATATTAATAGTCCAAGTGCAGAGAATAAAATTATTACGTTTGAGAGCATGTGTGGGAACCTTTGATATTATTGCAATAACAGAAACATGGTACAATTTAACGAATAGGGACATGATTGTCAAATTCAAGGATTTAAGTTGTTCCATATTGATGATATTTTGGTCATTATACCCAAAAATCTAGATGTACGTGACATCTCAAAACATCAATTATATTTACACTAGAGGAGGTGACAACCAATTACCATTTCTCGTCGTTCGTCTATTCACAGGTAAAAATAGACTTTCTTTTAAGGTTTATCGTAAACCTGCCTACAAGAACGATCTTTGTAGATGAATGGTTCAGAGAACCGACATGTACAAACCTGTCAGACACTGCAACTTCATGGGATCTTAATACTTGGGAATTCTTCGCTTGCCTAACTCTTGGGCACAACCTACTTCCACATTGAACAAATGTGACACCACCTATGACTGCTGCACCTCTCCTGCCTACGGTTTATAAGCTCCTTCTCCGCACGTATACCGTATTCTATTCAAGATTGATGGACTGACCACATCGACTCAAGGTTGAGGGACTGATTACCTCATTCTCCTCCTGTTCTTCAAGATTCTCCTTTGTATGGACTGATGAAGCCTCTGTGTGGCGAAACGTTTCCTCAATAAAGATACCCAAGAGTTGCACATGTGTCTAATTTATCAAGAACGATCTTGTACATTTCTTCTGTCACCATGACACCAGAACTACAAGAGGGGTAGTTATAGGCCTCTTTCCGGGAGTTTACAGAATTTTCAGTTGTACATGAATGCTGTGATAAATGATTTTGAAAACCGACGAGTTGAAGTATTGAGACACTTGTGCAACATATGGGAATCTTTACTGAAGAAACGTTTCGCCACACAGTGGCTTCATCAGTCCAATACAAACCAGGAGGGTGTAAGGAGCGGAGGAGTTTGAGGTAATCAGTCCCTCAACATGGAATCGATGTGTTCAGTCCATACAAGAGTGATGGAGTGAACACGTGGATTTCAGGCTGAGGGACTGATTACCTCAAACTTCTCCGCTTCTTACACCCTCCTGGTTTGTACTGGACTGAAACGTTCCTTCAATAAAGATTCCCATATGTTGCATGAGTGTCTAATTGTCATCAGAATTTCCAGTCCACAGTTTCTCGAGGAAGAATGTACATACATCACACATTCTGTTAGTTCACTACACTTCCCCTACACTTCACACTTGACTGCAGGACACGTGACTGCAGGACGCTTGACTGCAGGACACTTGACTGCAGGACACTTGACTGCAGGACACGTGACTGCAGGACACTTGACTGCAGGACACTTGACTGCAGGACACGTGAGACATCCTCAAGACCAGCACCAATCAAGTTGAAGAAAAACCTCCAAGTTAAGTCGGTTTACCGGTCGGCGACTCTGCAGTAACGTTTCTAAAATTTCTGACAGAAAATAGCTAAAATATCCACCAGCTCTTCAACTACTATTGGAAACTTATTGAAAAAAAAAAAAAAAAAAAAAAAAAACTCTGGCACGAGTGCAGGAGTTTACACTGTACCATGTGTGGTGTGTGACAAAATATACCGGGAGTCTACCTGGAGGGTATACTGGGGATCAACACCCCTGCGGCCCGGTCCACGACCAGGTCTCCCGGTGGATCAGGGCCTGATCAACCAGGCTGTTACTGCTGGTCGCATGTAGTCCAACGTACGAACCACAGCCCGGCTGATCCGGCACCGACTTTAAGTATCTGTCTAGCTCCCTCCTGCAGGCAGCCAGGGATGGAAATAAATGGTATAAAATACCGACATAATGGACAAACACATAACAGTATAATGTGATCCTTTATTGACAACGTTTCGCCCACACAGTGGACTATATCAAGTCACAAACAGATCTACCTGGGTGGAAGGTACATGAGTATTTTAAGGATGGAATGCCTGTGTACAACACCGCAATTCACACAACCATTTAATCAACTACAGAAACTCAAGACTTATCGCCACAGAAGACAACACTCAATACTGAAGAATCCTGGAATCATCGCTTATCTGTATATCCAACAACTTCAACCAGAACAATGGCTTCTGTAACATAGCTGAACCACTTGCCAAGAAACTTCTTCAACGTTGTATTAATGGTAGAATTATCAACAATATGTTAGGTAAAAGGACACAAGTACAACTAATGTGACATTACATTGTTCCAGACTATGGAATAATATTCTCCAGGCAGAGGGACTGACCACCTCAAAACTACGTCTTCAAGGGTGATGGACTGGAGTACACCTGGAGAGAGTTCCAGGGGTCAACGCCCCCACGGCCCGGTCTGTGACCAGGCCTCATGGTGATCAGGGCCTGATCAACCAGGCTGTTACTGCTGGCCGCATGTAATCCAAAGTACGAACCACAGCCCGGTTGGTCAGGTACCGACTTCAGGTGCCTGTCCAGTGCCTGCTTGAAGACAGCCAGGGGTCTATTGGTAATCTCCCTGATGTATGCTGGGAGGCAGTTAAACAGTCTCGGGCCCCTGATACTGTGTTGTCTCTTATCGTGCTAGTGGCACCCCTGCTTTTCATTGGGGGGATGTTGCATCGTCTGCCGAGTCTTTTGCTTTCGTAGGGAGTGATTTTTGTGTGCAAGTTTGGTACTAGTCCCTCTAGGATTTTCCAGGTGTATATAATCATGTATCTCTCCCGCCTGCGTTCTAGGGAGTACAGGTTTAGGAACTTCAAGTGTTCCCAATAATTGAGGTGGTTTATCGCAGTTTTGTGTGCCGTGAGGGTTCTCTGTACATTTTCTAGGTCAGCAATTTCACCTACCTTGAAAGGTGCTGTTAGTGTGCAGCAATATTCCAGCCTAGATAGAACAAGCGACCTGAAGAGTGTCATCATGGGCTTGGCCTCCCTAGTTTTGAAGGTTCTCATTATCCATCCTGTCATTTTTCTAGCAGATTCCATTGATACAATGTTATGGTCCTTGAAGGTGAGATCCTCTGACATGATCACTCCCAGGGCTTTGACATTAGTTTTCTGCTCTATTGTGTGGTTGGAATTTGTTTTATACTCCGATGAAGTTTTAATTTCCTCACGTTTTCCATATCGGAGTAATTGAAATTTCTCATCACTGAACTTCATATTGTTTTCAGCAGCCCATTTACAGATTTGGTTGATGTCCGCCTGGAGTCTTGTAGTGTCTTCAATGGAGGACACTGTCATACAAATTCGGGTGTCATCTGCAAAGGAAGACATGGCGCTGTGGCTTATATCCCTGTCTATGTCCGATATGAGGATGAGGAACAAGATGGGGGCGAGCACTGTGCCTTGTGGAACAGAGCTTTTCACCGTAGTCGCCTCAGACTTTACTCTGTTGATTACTACTCTATGTGTTCTGTTTGTTAGGCAATTATAGATCCATCTACCGACTTTTCCTGTTATTCCTTTATCACGCATTTTGTGCGCTATTATACCATGGTCACACTTTTCAAAGGCTTTTTGCAAAGTCAGTATATGATTATCAAATGGTATACAATACCGACAGGTTGGTAGATAAGACACATAGGCAACATTTAGGCAACTTTATTCCGAAACGTTTCGCCTACACAGTAGGCTTCTTCAGTCGAGTACAGAAAGTCTCCCGCCTACTTTCTGTACTCGACTGAAGTACATCTCTACTGCTCCCGCCTACTTTCTGTACTCGACTGAAGAAGCCTACTGTGTAGGCGAAACGTTTCGGAATAAAGCTGCCTAAATGTTGCCTATGTGTCTTATCTACCAAAGTCTGTATATATTACATCTACATTCTGTTTGTCTTCTAGAGCATCCAGGACCTTGTCATAGTGGTCCAGTAGTTGAGACAGACAGGAGCGACCTGCTCTAAACCCATGTTGCCCTGGGTTGTGTAACTGATGGGTATCTAGATGGGTGGTGATCTTGCTTCTTAGAACCCTTTCAAAAAATTTTATAATATGGGATGTTAGCACTATCGGTCTGTAGTTCTTTGCTATTGCTTCACTGCCCTCTTTGTGGAGTGAGGCTATGTCTGTTGTTTTTAATAACTGTGGGACGACCCGTGTCCATGCTTCCCCTCCACAGGATGTTAAAAGCACGTGATAGGGGCTTCTTACAGTTCTTGATGAACACAGAGTTCCATGAGTCTGGGCCTGGGGCAGAGTGCATGGGCATGTCATTAATCGTCATTACATCGTTTTTACATCTCTTCTGCTTCTACCAACTTTTTTGTACTCGACTGAAGAAGCCTACTGTGTAGGCGAAACCTTTCGAAATAAAGATACCTAACCGTTACCTAACAGCCTATCGGTATTTTATACCATTTTAATTTCCAAATCTTGTCGGTATCACCATACCATTTCTCTGTATTGAAGCTGCCGAATTGCTATCAGTAACACACTGTCCATCAGAAGTCCAAATGTTACGCTATTTCTAAACTACTGATCAACAGGATATTAACCATTGTGGAGACCGCTGTAACATGATGTGAACAAGCCTTCTCAAGCCCAACCCGTCCCACCACAATTACAACTACTACCACAACTACCCACACGATACTCCACCTGACTCCTGCCACTATACATACGCGTTTTCTTAGTTTTCTCTGTATTAGGACTCAAAACGCCACACTTGGCAAAGCGTTTCTTTTAATAAATGTCCTAAAGTGTACACAAGTGTTTTTTTTCCACATATCTCTTCTCATTTTACGTTTCTAAGAGAATGAAGATTCAAGGCTTTAAGTATATATCTTCATATAGGAGATTCTTTATATCAACTTTGTCATCCTTGTCTGTATGTTTTCCAGTGGATTTATATCCACTTTGTAATAAGGAGACCAAAACTGAGCGGCATAATCTAAACGAGGCCTCACCAGTGATGAATAGTCCCGTCTGTGAAGACTAGTGTCTGAGAACATTAATGTTACTGTGGTCCCTGGACCACGGTGTGGTCCCTGAACCACGGTGTGGTCCCTGGACCACGGTGTGGTCCCTAAACCACGGTGTGGTCCCTGGACCACGGTGTGGTCCCAGGGCATATTATATTTTTTAGTTTATTCAGACTTTCAGTGCTTTAGATACTGACTTAACCATTGTCAACACTTCCTCAGTACAGAGGTTAAACCTGAGACAATGTTGGTACAAGTACATATTAGTAACTATGTAAGTACATATTAGGAACTATGTAAGTACATATTAGGAACTATATAAGTACATAAGTAAAACTTATGATTTTGGCTTAAATAGCAACACACTTCTTGCCGACCCGTCAAGGGAGGTTCCTTGATGCTCGTGAGGGGCTCTTGATCTAGGGAATTGGATCTGTACTTCAGTTCCCTGAATTGAACCTGAGTATCTTCCATTCCCCCCCCCACATGCGCTGTATAATTCTACGGGTTTAGCGCTCCCTAATGATTATCACAACTTCTTGCCGAATAAAGCAAGCGAAAATTTGTGTATATAATAATTTCGCAAAAATCATTCTGAATGTAACGAAAAAAAAATATATTGCATTTTATTTGTTTATTATTAAATTATTGTGAACTAATATAAAATATATTTAGTTCGATTAGGCCAAATTAAATTTGGCTTGTTATAATAAGGTTAGGTAAGTTTTCTAAGGTGCTTTTGGTACAAAATCATTAATTTTTATATTAACATAAAGGAAAGAAATATATTTTTAAATGTATAAGAGAAAATTTTAGAAAGGACTTAATTTTAAATGAGTTCTTGCTAAATGACCAGTTTGGCAATATATATATATATATATATATATATATATATATATATATATATATATATATATATATATATATATATATATATATATATATATATATATATAACACTGGACTAGCCGAGGATTCGAACCCGTTTTGTTTTAGCCCGCCTCATGGTGAGTAAAAATTCCACGACGCTCTGACCCACTGGATCATACAATCCTACAAGAATCACGCACCCAGCAGAGCTAAGTGTTGTACAGTCATCCAAGAACGTACGATGGTGTGGGTGCTTCAGAGGTAATTTCATCCTCTTCCCTATTTGGTGTACTAGCCTCCACCAGCAGTATATATAGTATTACAACCAAGAACGAGTGGTATTTCATCGAATCCTCTGCTAGTCGTAGTGTTGTTACTGATTAAAAACTACTTGTTCGTGGTTTTATATACTGCTGGTGGAGGCTAGTACACCACGTGATCCACACCATCGTACGTCCTCCGATCACTGTACAACACCTAGCTCTGCTGGGTGCGTGATTCTTGTAGGATTGTATGATCCAGTGGGTCAGAGCGTCGTGGAATTTTAGCTTACCATGAGGCGGGCTAAAACAACACGGGTTCGAATCCTCAGCTAGTCGCAGTGTTGTTATTGATTAAATATCACTTGTTCGTGGTTACAATAATATATATATATAAATATATATATATATATATATATATATATATATATATATATATATATATATATATATATATATTATATATATTATATATTATATATATATATATATATATATATATATATAATCTTATTTCTAAAACGGTTAGTAGTTTTAATAGAAATATCATTATATATATATATATATATATATATATATATATATATATATATATATATATATATATATATATATATATATATATATATAATGTTATTTATATTTTTTTTGCCACGACGCCTACCACAGTGTCACAATATATAAATTGTGAATTTGGATTTGCAGATTATAGTTTTAGAAGTTTTATGGTAGTGTCGTCCTTGAGACACCAGGATCAAGACACAAGATGCTTTAGGCCAAAATAAAATGTGGAAGATCAGCAAAGATAAAAGTTCAATAGTAAAAGAAACACAAGTGAGTGTGTACAAGTTTAGATGTAGTAAGAAGCCTTAGAGGAACGTATGTTAAGAAGAGGCGCAGTGGAGGAGTGTGGAGGCGCAGTGGCAGGTGGCGTTAGTTAACAGAGCGCCGACAGGTGGTACGAACCGTAGAGAGCGTCCTCACCTGCCGTTGGCCCTCTTGGCTTGGCTCCCAGGTAAGCCAGGTTGACGTTGGCTTTGCGTCCGTCGATGACTGGATTGGGCTCCTTGATGGCCCTCTCTGCCCCTGTCTTATCAGCCATCGTTACCTGTCCAGGTAGACAACACTTGTTAAACATACATCGTCAGCTCTATAGGTAGATAACACTAGCCCCCCCCCCCACACACACGGCAAGTTTCTCCTAGTGATGTGTAGCATAAGATAACTTGGTACAAATGTCTGAATTAGCATATATATTCTAAAGGTGCGGAAAATAGGTCTAAATTCATAAGTCTGGCCCACACAACGTTAAAACATTAAGTCAGCTTCCCCATGCTCAGTGAGACACCTTGATAAGTACCAACAGACAGCGCCTCTCTCTCTCTCTCTCTCTCTCTCTCTCTCTCTCTCTCTCTCTCTCTCTCTCTCTCTCTCTCTCTCTCTCTCTCCCTCTTTCGTTTAGGTGACTGAGTATCGAGCCGGAATTTATCTTTTTTTTATTGGCACATTTGCTACCAATAATGCTGCTGCTGTTGTTGCCACTGCTGCTGCTGTTGTTGCCACTGCTGCTGTTGTTGTTACCACTGCTGCTGTTGTTGCCACTGCTGCTGTTGTTGTTGCCACTGCTGCTGTTGTTGTTGCCACTGCTGCTGCTGTTGTTAACACTGCTGCTGTTGTTGTTAACACTGCTGCTGTTGTTGTTAACACTGCTGCTGTTGTTGTTAACACTGCTGCTGTTGTTGTTAACACTGCTGCTGTTGTTGTTAACACTGCTGCTGTTGTTGTTAACACTGCTGCTGTTGTTGTTACCACTGCTGCTGCTGTTGTTGCCACTGCTGCTGTTGTTGTTACCACTGCTGCTGCTGTTGTTGCCACTGCTGCTGTTGTTGTTACCACTGCTGCTGTTGTTGTTGCCACTGCTGCTGTTGTTGTTGCCACTGCTGCTGTTGTTGTTGCCACTGCTGCTGCTGTTGTTGCCACTGCTGCTGTTGTTGTTGCCACTGCTGCTGTTGTTGTTGCCACTGCTGCTGTTGTTGTTGCCACTGCTGCTGCTGTTGTTGCCACTGCTGCTGTTGTTGTTACCACTGCTGCTGTTGTTGTTGCCACTGCTGCTGTTGTTGTTGCCACTGCTGCTGTTGTTGTTGCCACTGCTGCTGCTGTTGTTGTCGCCACTGCTGCTGTTGTTGTTGTCACTGCTGCTGTTGTTGTTGCTGCCACTGATGCTGCTGTTGTTGTTGCCACTGCTGCTGTTGTTGTTGTTGCCACTGCTGCTGTTGTTGTTGTTACTGCTGCTGTTGTTGTCACTGCTGCTGTTGTTGTTGCCACTGCTGCTGTTGTTGTTGCCACTGCTGCTGCTGTTGTTGCCACTGCTGCTGTTGTTGTTGTTGCCACTGCTGCTGCTGTTGTTGTTGCCACTGCTGCTGTTGTTGTCACTGCTGCTGTTGTTGTTGCCACTGCTGCTGCTGTTGTTGTTGCCACTGCTGCTGTTGTTGTTGTCACTGCTGCTGTTGTTGTCACTGCTGCTGTTGTTGTCACTGCTGCTGTTGTTGTTGTCACTGCTGCTGTTGTTGTCACTGCTGCTGTTGTTGTCACTGCTGCTGTTGTTGTTGCCACTGCTGCTGTTGTTGCCACTGCTGCTGTTGTTGTCACTGCTGTTGTCACTGCTGCTGTTGTTGTCACTGCTGCTGTTGTTGTTGCCACTGCTGCTGTTGTTGTCACTGCTGCTGTTGTTGTCACTGCTGCTGTTGTTGTTGTCACTGCTGCTGTTGTTGTTGTCACTGCTGCTGTTGTTGTCACTGCTGCTGTTGTTGTTGTCACTGCTGCTGTTGTTGTCACTGCTGCTGTTGTTGTCACTGCTGCTGTTGTTGCCACTGCTGCTGTTGTTGTCACCACTGCTGCTGTTGTTGTCACTGCTGCTGTTGTTGTCACTGCTGCTGTTGTTGTCACTGCTGCTGTTGTTGTCACTGCTGATGTTGTTGTTGTCACTGCTTCTGTTGTTGACACTGCTGCTGTTGTTGCTGTCACTGCTGCTGTTGTTGTTGCCACTGCTGCTGTTGTTGTTGTCACTGCTGCTGTTGTTGTCACTGCTGCTGTTGTTGTCACTGCTGCTGTTGTTGTCACTGCTGCTGTTGTTGCCACTGCTGCTGTTGTTGTTGTTGCCACTGCTGCTGTTGTTGTTGTCACTGCTGCTGTTGTTGTCACTGCTGCTGTTGTTGTCACTGCTGCTGTTGTTGTCACTGCTTTTGTTGTTGACACTGCTGCTGTTGTTGCTGTCACTGCTGCTGTTGTTGTTGCCACTGCTGCTGCTGTTGTTGTCACTGCTGCTGTTGTTGTTGTCACTGCTGCTCTTGTTGTCACTGCTGCTCTTGTTGTCACTGCTGCTGTTGTTGCCACTGCTGCTGTTGTTGCCACTGCTGCTGCTGTTGTTGCCACTGCTGCTGTTGTTGCCACTGCTGCTGTTGTTGGTGTTGTCACTGCTGCTGCTGTTGTTGCCACTGCTGCTGCTGTTGTCACTGCTGCTGTTGTTGCCACTGCTGCTGTTGTTGTCACTGCTGCTGTTGTTGTTGTCACTGCTGCTGTTGTTGTCACTGCTGCTGTTGTTGTCACTGCTGCTGTTGTTGTCACTGCTGTTGTTGCCACTGCGGCTGTTGTTGTCACTGCTGCTGTTGTTATTACCACTGCTGCTGTTGTTGTCACTGCTGCTGTTGTTGTCACTGCTGCTGCTGTTGTTGTCACTGCTGCTGTTGTTGTCACTGCTGCTGCTGTTGTTGTCACTGCTGTTGTTGTTGTCACTGCTGCTGTTGTTGTCACTGCTGCTGTTGTTGTCACTGCTGCTGCTGCTGTTGTCACTGCTGCTGTTGTTGTTGTCACTGCTGCTGCTGTTGTTGTCACTGCTGCTGTTGTTGTTGTCACTGCTGCTGCTGTTGTTGTTGTCACTGCTGCTGTTGTTGCCAATGCTGCTGCTGTTGTTGCCACTGCTGCTGTTGTTGCCACTGCTGCTGTTGTCACTGCTGCTGTTGTTGTCACTGCTGCTGTTGTTGTCACTGCTGCTGCTGTTGTTGTCACTGCTGCTGTTGTTGCCAATGCTGCTGCTGTTGTTGCCACTGCTGCTGTTGTTGTTGCCACTGCTGCTGTTGTTGTCACTGCTGCTGTTGTTGTCACTGCTGCTGTTGTTGTTGTCACTGCTGCTGTTGTTGTCACTGCTGCGTCTGCTATATCAAAACCGAATGACCCTACGAACTCAGCACTTTCCATACCTTTGAAGAGTTTCGAGAGTTTATCTACTCTCTGAGCCTGGCCATGGGCCAGGCTCGTCTGGTGCTTGCCTGGTCAACCAGGCTGTTGCTGCTGGAGGCCCGCTGCCCCACATGTCCATCACAGCCTGGTTGATCTGGCACCTGGTGAAGATACTTGTCCAGTTTCCTCTTGAAGGCTTCAACACTTGTTCCAGCAGTGTTTCTGATATCTTCTGGTAAGATGTTGAAAAGTCTGGCACCCCGGATGTTGATACAGTGTTCCCTTATTGTCCCCACCGCACTCCTGCTCCTCACTGGGTTTATTTTACACTTCCTCCCATATCTCTCACTCCAGTATGTTGTTATGGCAGTGTGCAGATTTGGGACCAAGCCCTCGAGTACCTTCCAGGTATATATTATCATGTATCTCTCCTCTGCTCCAATGAGTACATGTTCAAGACTTGCAGGCGTTCCCAGTAGTTTAGGTGCTTTACAGGCTCAATGTGAGCCGTAAATGATCTCTGTATTTGTTCCAGCTCAGATATTTCTCCTGCCTTGAACGGGGCCGTCAGCACTGAGCAACATTCTAAGTGAGGGAGCTGTTGCTGTTGTTGTTGCTGCTATGGTTGCTAGTACAGCTGTTACTGCTGCTGCTATGGTTGCTAGTACAGCTGTTACTGCTGCTGCTATGGTTGCTAGTACAGCTGTTACTGCTACTATGGCTTCAGGTACAGCTACAGCAGCTGCTAGAGATTCTACTACTTCTACTTGAGCTGCAGCAGCTGCTGCTACCATGGGTCCTGGAGTTTTCCTGAAGAGAGCTCCGGGGGTCAACGCCCCCGCGGCCCGGTCTGTGACCAGGCCTCCTGGTGGACCAGGGACTGATCAACCAAGCTGTTACTGCTGGCTGCACGCAATCAAACATACGAGCCACAGCCCGGCTGGTCAGGTACCTACTTTAGGTGCTTGTCCAGTGCCAGCTTGAAGACTGCCAGGGGTCTGTTGGTAATCCCCCTTATGTATGCTGGGAGGCAGCTGAACAGTCTCGGGCCCCTGACACTTATTGTATGGTCTCTTAACGTGCTAGTGACACCTCTGCTTTTCATTTGGGGGGGATGTTGCATCGTCTGCCGAGTCTTTTGCTTTCGTTGTGAGTGATTTTCGTGTGCAAGTTCGGTACTAGTCCCTCTAGGATTTTCCAAGTGTATATAATCATGTATCTCTCCCGCCTGCGTTCCAGGGAGTACAGGTTCAGGAACTTCAAGCGCTCCCAGTAACTGAGGTGTTTTATCTCCGTTATGCGCGCCGTGAAGATTCTCTGTACATTTTCTAGGTCAGCAATTTCACCTGCCTTGGAAGGTGCTGTTAGTGTGCAGCAATATTCCAGCCTAGATACAACAAGCGACCTGAAGAGTGTCATCATGTGCTTGGCATCCCTAGTTTTGAAGGTTCTCATTATCCATCCTGTCATTTTTCTAGCAGATGCGATTGATACAATGTTATGGTCCTTGAAGGTGAGATCCTCCGACATAATCACTCTCAGGTCTTTGACGTTGGTGTTTCGCTCTATTTTGTGGCCGGAATTTTTGTACTCTTATGAAGTTTTAATTTCCTCATGTTTACCATATCGGAGTAATTGAAATTTCTCCTCATTGAACTTCATATTGTTTTCTGCAGCCCACTGAAAGATTTGGTTGATGTCCGCCTGGAGCCTTGCAGTGTCTGCAATGGAAGACACTGTCATGCAGACTCGGTTGTCATCTTCAAAGGAAGACACGGTGCTGTGGCTGACATCCTTGTCTATGTCAGATATGAAGATGAGAAACAAGATTGGAGCGAGTACTGTGCCTTGTGGAACAGAGCTTTTCACCATAGCCGCCTCAGACTTTACTCTGTTGACTACTACTCTCTGTGTTCTGTTTGCGAGGAAATTGTAGATCTATCTACCAACTTTTCCTGTTATTCCTTTAGCACGCATTTTGTGCGCTATTACGCCATGGTCACACTTGTCGAAGGCTTTTGCAAAGTCTGTATATATTACATCTGCATTCTTTTTGCCTTCTAGTGCATCTAGGACCTTGTCGTAGTTATCCAGTAGCTGAGACAGACAGGAGCGACCTGCTCTAAACCCATGTTGGTCTGGGTTGTGTAATTGATGGGTATCTAGTGACCAGTGACTCCCTGCGCATTTCAGATATATTGGCCTCTTTTAGCCGCTCTGTTATTGTTTTCCCTCGCCTGTAAAGGGAGCGCCTGTCTCTTTCTATTTTACATCTACTCCTCCTTTTTCTTAAAGGAATAAGCCTTGAGCATACATCGAGTGCCACCGAGTTAATCTGTTCTAGGCATAAGTTGGGGTCTGTGTTGCTTAGTATATCTTCCCAGCTTATATCGTGTAGGACTTGATTTACTTGGTCCCACTTTATGTCCTTGTTATTGAAGTTGAATATGGTGAATGCTCCCTCGTGACTAGTCTCATTTTGTCGGTCTGGGGCTCCGCGCATACATGTCTGAACCTCGATTATGTTGTGATCTGAGTATATTGTTTTTGATATGGTGACATTTCGTATCAGATCATCATTGTTAGTGAAGATGAGGTCTAGTGTATTCTCTAGTCTAGTAGGCTCTATTATTTGCTGGTTTAAGTTGAATTTTGTGCAGAGATTTAAAAGCTCGCGTGTGTGCGAGTTCTCGTCAGAGCTGCCTCCTGGTGTTATCACTGCAACAACATTATTTGCTATATTCCTCCATTTTAGGTGTCTCAAGTTGAAATCCCCCAGCAGCAAGATGTTGGGGGCAGGAGCTGGCAAATTTTCCAGACAGTGGTCAATTTTTGACAGCTGTTCCTGGAATTGCTGGGACGTTGCATCCGGAGGCTTGTAGACTACCACAATGACTAGGTTTTGGTTCTCGATCTTTACTGCTAAAACTTCCACTACATCATTTGAGGCATTAAGCAGTTCTGTGCAAACAAGTGACTCTGCAATATACAGGCCAACCCCCCCTTTTGCCTGTTCACTCTGTCACATCTGTATAGGTTGTAACCTGGGATCCATATTTCGTTGTCCAAGTGATCCTTTATGTGGGTCTCTGTGAAAGCCGCGAACATTGCATTTGCCTCTGCAAGCAGTCCACGGATGAAAGGTATTTTGTTGTTCATTGCTGGCTTTAGACCCTGTATATTTGCAAAGAAGAATGTCATTGGACTGGTGGTACTGGGGGACTCTTTTTTTTCCGGCACTAGTGTCTGTATCTGTTGGTTTGGAGTGGAGGCCATCGACTGTGGTTCCACTCCAGGAATGACTGGATTTTGCGTACGATTTCCGCCATTTCCTGCCAGTTTTTTTTTCCTTCCTGGCACTAAAAAACCTCATCCTCTTGAGTGGCTGTGGCTACCCAGGTTTTCCCATGGCCTGGATGTTTTGTATGTTTTTGTCCCCTTTAGATGGTGTGCCTGGCAGTTTAAGTTATAGTACTGAAGAGGGACACATTTCAGGGTGAAAAAGCTTACAGGAAGTGAGTTTGCATTTTCCTGTTGTCATATGGGCACGGCATTTTCTAGGGTGGTCATAGTTGCACGTCCCATCTGTTTTTCCAGATTTCCCATGCCTGCAGATACCAAGTGCATAGTATGTGCACAGGCTTGGTTTCTGTTTGCCTTGGGTTTCTGTGACTGTATTCCCTGTTGGTGCATGTTTCCCTGTCTCATTCCTATCCTCACTAGTACTAACAATGGAGCTCTCACCAGTTGTTTCTGGTAATATATCCTCACTATTGCTAGTGGAGTCCCCTTGTTTGCTATCTCCTGTGGTATTACTAGTTTGTAATATTGATTTTATCTTGTCCTTGACTACACTTGTTTCCCCACTACAGCTCCTGTCTCCCTCGAGGTCATTTATATGCTTTTCCTCATGCGTACATTTACTGACTACCTGGACAGCACCTCCATCCTCACCATTACTGTCTTCCAGGACAGCACCTCCAGCTTCACCATTACTGTCTCCCAGGACAGCATCTCCAGCTTCACCATTACTGTCTCCCAGGACAGCACCTCCAGCTTCACCATTACTGTCTCCCAGGACAGCACCTCCATCTTCACCATTACTGTCTCCCAGGACAGCACCTCCATCCTCACCATTACTGTCTCCCAGGACAGCACCTCCATCCTCACCATTACTGTCTCCCAGGACAGCACCTCCATCCTCACCATTACTGTCTACCAGGACAGCACCTCCATCTTCACCATTACTGTCTCCCAGGACAGCACCTCCATCCTCACCATTACTGTCTCCCAGGACAGCACCTCCATCCTCACCATTACTGTCTCCCAGGACAGCACCTCCATCCTCACCATTACTGTCTCCCAGGACAGCACCTCCAGCTTCACCATTACTGTCTCCCAGGACAGCACCTCCATCCTCACCATTACTGTCTCCCAGGACAGCACCTCCA
>NC_091297.1:16435489-16482989 GCF_038502225.1 Cherax quadricarinatus | reverse complement strand
TTGACCCCTGCAACCACAACTAGGTGAGTACACACACACACACACACACACACACACACACACACACACACACACACACACACACACACACACACACAAACACACATACACACACACACACACACACGCACACACACACACACACGAGCGCCTATCACTGCTGGAAACAGTGACTAAGAGTTCCAGGGGGCAGCAACTTGAACTGCCTGGGTTTAGCGAGTAACCGTAACAGTCAGGAGTCAACTTACGCAGGATTTAAGTAAAGTGAGGCAGGGATGTGTTGTTGGGATTGTGGGAGTGAGGTCAGGCTCTGCATCAAGTGATCTTAACACTTGGCTGCCTTCTTGTGACACATACACGGCCATATTGTGGCCAGTGACGCATATTACCTACCTGAAGTCTACCTGGAGAGTATTCCGGGAATCAACGCACCCGCGGCCCGGTCCACGACCAGGCCTCCCGGTGAATTAGGGCCTGATCAACCAGGTTGTTACTTCTGGCCGCACGTCCACTGTGCGATATTGTGACCAGTGACACATACATTGCGATGTTGTGACCAGTGACACATAGCAGAAGTTATGTCCTGGTGCGTCACATATGACCCGGTATAAGGAACTTAGTGACTGGTATGTATTCATAGTCCCTTCCCTCTACCCTGTTGCTTTACACCCTGGCATTCACCCTGGCGGTTCCTGGTGTGTGGCTTGGTCCCCCCCCCCCCGGAAAGAGAGAGTGTGGGGTGCCACGGGTGGGCAGCAGAGCGGATAATGCCACCAGTGTAGCTGACACCGGTAGTGTGGCTGACACCACCAGGGTGGCTGACACCTGACACCTCATCACACACCTTCCTGTCTCTCTCTCGTACTACTCACTGACTCCTGATCACCTGAGACATCTCTGACCCTCCACTGTATACCTGTTGACTGCCTGGCAGGACAGCATCAGGCTAGGCTTCCTGTTGACCCTGCCAGGGCGGCATCAGGCTAGGCTTCCTGTTGACTGCCTGGCAGGGCGGCATCAGGCTAGGCTTCCTGTTGACTGCCTGGCAGGACGGCATCAGGCTAGGCTTCCTGTTGACTGCCTGCCAGGGCGGCATCAGGCTAGGCTTCCTGTTGACTGCCTGGCAGGACGGCATCAGGCTAGGCTTCCTGTTTACTGCCTGGCAGGGCGGCATCAGGCCAGGCTTCCTGTTGACTGCCTGGCAGGGCGGCATCAGGCTAGGCTTCCTGTTGACTGCCTGGCAGGACGTCATCAGGCTAGGCTTCCTGTTGACTGCCTGGTAGGACGGCATCAGGCTAGGCTTCCTGTTGACTGCCTGGCAGGACGGCATCAGGCTAGGCTTCCTGTTGACTGCCTGGCAGGACAGCATCAGGCTAGGCTTCCTGTTGACTGCCTGGCAGGACAGCATCAGGCTAGGCTTCCTGTTGACTGCCTGGCAGGACGGCATCAGGCTAGGCTTCCTGTTGACTGCCTGGCAGGACGGCATCAGGCTAGGCTTCCTGTTGACTGCCTGGCAGGGCGGCATCAGGCCAGGCTTCCTGTTGACTGCCTGGCAGGGCGGCATCAGGCTAGGCTTCCTGTTGACTGCCTGGCAGGACGTCATCAGGCTAGGCTTCCTGTTGACTGCCTGGTAGGACGGCATCAGGCTAGGCTTCCTGTTGACTGCATGGCAGGACGGCATCAGGCTAGGCTTCCTGTTGACTGCCTGGCAGGACAGCATCAGGCTAGGCTTCCTGTTGACTGCCTGGCAGGACAGCATCAGGCTAGGCTTCCTGTTGACTGCCTGGCAGGACGGCATCAGGCTAGGCTTCCTGTTGACTGCCTGGCAGGGCGGCATCAGGCTAGGCTTCCTGTTGACTGCCTGGCAGGACAGCATCAGGCTAGGCTTCCTGTTGACTGCCTGGCAGGACGTCATCAGGCTAGGCTTCCTGTTGACTGCCTGGCAGGACAGCATCAGGCTAGGCTTTCTGTTGACTGCCTGGCAGGACGGCATCAGGCTAGGCTTCCTGTTGACTGCCTGGCAGGGCGGCATCAGGCTAGGCTTCCTGTTGACTGCCTGGCAGGACGTCATCAGGCTAGGCTTCCTGTTGACTGCCTGGCAGGACAGCATCAGGCTAGGCTTTCTGTTGACTGCCTGGCAGGACAGCATCAGGCTAGGCTTCCTGTTGACTGCCTGGCAGGACAGCATCAGGCTAGGCTTCCTGTTGACTGCCTGGCAGGACGGCATCAGGCTAGGCTTTCTGTTGACTGCCTGGCAGGACAGCATCAGGCTAGGCTTCCTGTTGACTGCCTGGCAGGACAGCATCAGGCTAGGCTTCCTGTTGACTGCCTGGCAGGACAGCATCAGGCTAGGCTTCCTGTTGACTGCCTGGCAGGACAGCATCAGGCTAGGCTTCCTGTTGACTGCCTGGCAGGACGGCATCAGGCCAGGCTTCCTGTTGACTGCCTGGCAGGACGGCATCAGGCTAGGCTTCCTGTTGACTGCCTGGCAGGGCGGCATCAGGCTAGGCTTCCTGTTGACTGCCTGGCAGGACGGCATCAGGCTAGGCTTCCTGTTGACTGCCTGGCAGGACAGCATCAGGCTAGGCTTCCTGTTGACAGCCTGGCAGGACAGCATCAGGCTAGGCTTCCTGTTGACTGCCTGGCAGGACAGCATCAGGCTAGGCTTCCTGTTGACTGCCTGGCAGGACGGCATCAGGCTAGGCTTCCTGTTGACTGCCTGGCAGGACAGCATCAGGCTAGGCTTCCTGTTGACTGCCTGGCAGGACGGCATCAGGCTAGGCTTCTTGTTGACAGCCTGTCAACCTGGCAGTACTGTTGTTTAAAACACGCAAAATAAAACTAGCTTCCAAGTGTTATTATTATTATTATTATTATTATTATTATTATTATTATTATTATTATTATTATTATTATTATTATTATTATTATTATTAATACTACCACCACTATTACTTCTACTACTGTGATAACTAATATTATTACTGCGACACTATGATGCTAGCAGCGACGTGCATCACTAAGATAGTAGCAGTGACGTGCATCACTAAGATAGTAGCAGTGACGTGCATCACTAAGATAGTAGCAGTGACGTGCATCACTAAGATACTAGCAGCGACGTGCATCACTAAGATAGTAGCAGTGACGTGCATCACTAAGATACTAGCAGCGACGTGCATCACTAAGATAGTAGCAGTGACGTGCATCACTAAGATACTAGCAGCGACGTGCATCACTACGATACTAGCAGTGACGTGCATCACTAAGATACTAGCAGTGACGTGCATCACTAAGATACTAGCAGTGACTTGTTATCACTGAGATACTAGTAGTGACGTGTTATCACTGAGATACTAGTAGTGACGTGTTATCACTGAGATACTACTAGTGACGTGTTATCACTGAGATACTAGTAGTGACGTGTTATCACTGAGATACTAGCAGTGACTTGCATCACTAAGATGCTAGCCTCTATCCTGCTCCTCATCCTCATATCATACACAGAGATGTAAACCGTAGCACCGTGTCGTCCTTCGCAGACGATGCTAGGATCTACATTAGTGTGTCATCCACTGAGGACGCGGTTAACCTCCAAGAAGATATAAACAAAGTTTTCCAGTGGGCAACGGTAAACAATATGATGTTCAATGAGGACAAATTCCAACTACTCCGTTATGGAAAACTGGAGGAGATAATAACTAGAACAGAGTATACTACAAACTCTAGTCACACAATAGAGCGGAAAAGTAATGTGAAGGACCTGGGAGTAGTAATGTCTGAGGCTCTCACCTTCAAGGATCATAACAGTGCTACTATCACATCTGTGAGGAAAATGATAGGATGGATAATGAGAACATTTAAGACAAGAGATGCCAAGCCAATGATGATCCTTTTTAAATCACTTATTCTCTCTAGGCTGGAATATTGCTGTACATTAACATCTCCGTTCAAAGCAGGTGAAATTGCAGATCTAGAGAGTGTCCAGAGAACCTTTACTGTACTCACTGGAACGCAGGCGAGAAAGATACAAAATAATCAACACCTGGAAAATCTTAGAGGGACTGGTCCTTAATCACTCCATACGAAAGTAAAAGACTTGGCAGGCGATGCAACATACACCCAGTGAAAAGTAGGGAAGCCATTAGCACCATAAGAGAAAACACAATAAGTGTTCGGGGCCCAAAACTGTTCAACAGCCTCCCACCAGCCATAAGCGGAATTACCAATAGACCCCTGGCTGCCTTCAAGAGGGAGCTGGACAGATACCTAAAGTCATTACCGGATCAGCCGGGCTACGTGCTGCCAGCAGTAATAGCCTCGTTGATCAGGCCCTGTTTCACCTGGAGGCTTGACCATGGACCGAGCCGCGGGGCGTTGATCCCCGGAATACCCTCCAGGTAGAGCTCTATCTTGAAGGTTATTACTAAGATGCTAGCAGTGACGTGCATCACTAAGATGCTAGCAGTGACGTGCATCACTAAGATGCTAGCAGTGACGTGCATCACTAAGATGCTAGCAGTGACGTGCATCACTAAGATGCCAGCAGTGACGTGCATCATTAAGATGCTAGCAGTGACGTGCATCACTAAGATGCTAGCAGTGACGTGCATCATTAAGATGCTAGCAGTGACGTGCATCATTAAGATGCTAGCAGTGACTTATTATCATCAAGATGCTAGCAGTGACGTGCATCACTAAGATGCCAGCAGTGACTTATTATCATCAAGATGCTAGCAGTGACGTGCATCACTAAGATGCTAGCAGTGACGTGCATCACTAAGATGCCAGCAGTGACGTGCATCACTAAGATGCCAGCAGTGACGTGCATCACTAAGATGCCAGCAGTGACATGCATTACTAAGATGCTAGCAGTGACGTATTATCATCAAAATGCTAGCAGTGACGTGCATCACTAAGATGCCAGCAGTGCATGCATTACTAAGATGCTAGCAGTGACGTGCATCATTAAGATGCTAGCAGTGACTTATTATCATCAAGATGCTAGCAGTGACGTGCATCACTAAGATGCCAGCAGTGCATGCATTACTAAGATGCTAGCAGTGACGTGCATCATTAAGATGCTAGCAGTGACTTATTATCATGAAGATGCTAGCAGTGACGTGCATCACTAAGATGCCAGCAGTGCATGCATTACTAAGATGCTAGCAGTGACGTGCATCATTAAGATGCTAGCAGTGACGTGCATTATTAAGATGCTAGCAGTGACGTGCATCACTAAGATGTTAGCAGTGACGTGCATTACTAAGATGCTAGCCGTGACGTGCATCACTAAGATGCTAGCAGTGACGTGCATCACTAAGATGCTAGCAATGACGTGCATCATTAAGATGCTAGCAGTGACGTGCATCACTAAGATGCCAGCAGTGCATGCATTACTAAGATGCTAGCAGTGACGTGCATCATTAAGATGCTAGCAGTGACGTGCATCACTAAGATGCTAGCAGTGACTTATTATCATCAAGATGCTAGCAGTGACGTGCATCACTAAGATGCTAGCAGTGACGTGCATCACTAAGATGCCAGCAGTGACGTGCATCACTAAGATGCCAGTAGTGACTTATTATCATCAAGATGCTAGCAGTGACGTGCATCACTAAGATGCTAGCAGTGACGTGCATCACTAAGATGCCAGCAGTGACATGCATTACTAAGATGCTAGCAGTGACTTATTATCATCAAGATGCTAGCAGTGACGTGCATCACTAAGATGCCAGCAGTGCATGCATTACTAAGATGCTAGCAGTGACGTATTATCATCAAAATGCTAGCAGTGACGTGCATCACTAAGATGCTAGCAGTGACGTGCATCACTAAGATGCCAGCAGTGACATGCATCACTAAGATGCTAGCAGTGACGTATTATCATCAAAATGCTAGTAGTGACATGCATTACTAAGATGCTAGCAGTGACATGAGTCCAGTTTTCCTAATACATGGAGTATACTTAGAGAGGGTTTCGGAGGTCAACGCCCCTGCTTCTCGGTCTGAGATCAGGCCTCGTGGTGGATCGGGGTCTGATCAACCAGGCTGTTACTGCTGGCCGCACGCAAACTGACGTACGAACCACAGCTCGGTTGGTCAGGTACTGACTTCAGGTGCCTGTCCAGAACCTTCTTTAAGACAGCCAGGGGTCTATTGGTAATCCCCCTTATGTATGCTGGGAGGCAGTTGAACAGTCTAGGGCCCCGGACACTTATTGTGTTGTCTCTCAGTGTTCTAGTGGCGCCCCTGCTTTTCATTGGGGAAATGTTGCATCTCCTGCCGAGTGATTTTCGTGTACAAGTTTGGTACTAATCCCTCTAGGATTTTCCAAGTGTATATTATCATTTAACTCTCTCGCCTGCATTCCAGGGAATACAAATCAAGGGACTTCAACCGTTCCCGGTACTTTAAGTGCCTTATCGTAGTTATGTGTGCCATGAAAGTTCTTTGTACACTCTCCAAGTCAGCAGTTTCGCCAACATCTATCATCTCAAAAGAGAAACGTCGCAGCATCTTTACAGAAAACCAAAATTTTCCGAAATTTTACTGACCTGTTTTGCTCGCAAGTCAAGATGGATTCCACTGAACTGTGTTGAACATCGTATGTTCAATACCTGTGTTGAACATCGTATGTTCAATAACTGTGTTGAACATCGTATGTTCAATAACTGTGTTGAACATCGTATGTTCAATAACTGTGTTGAACATCGTATGTTCAATACCTGTGTTGAACATCGTATGTTCAATAACTGTGTTGAACATCGTATGTTCAATAACTGTGTTGAACATCGTATGTTCAATAACTGTGTTGAACATCGTATGTTCAATACCTGTGTTGAACATCGTATGTTCAATAACTGTGTTGAACATCGTATGTTCAATACCTGTGTTGAACATCGTATGTTCAATACCTGTGTTGAACATCGTATGTTCAATAACTGTTGTAACCCACGTCCTTACCTGCCTACAACACCAGTACCCACTGTCTTGTAACCCACGTCCTTACCTGCCTACAACACCAGTACCCACTGTCTTGTAACCCACGTCCTTACCTGCCTACAACACCAGTACCCACTGTCTTGTAACCCACGTCCTTACCTGCCTACAACACCAGTACCCACTGTCTTGTAACCCACGTCCTTACCTGCCTACAACACCAGTACCCACTGTCTTGTAACCCACGTCCTTACCTGCCTACCCACTACTTACAACACCAGTACCCACTGTCTTGTAACCCACGTCCTTACCTACCTACAACACCAGTACCCACTGTCTTGTAACCCACGTCCTTACCTACCTACAACACCAGTACCCACTGTCTTGTAACCCACGTCCTTACCTACCTACAACACCAGTACCCACTGTCTTGTAACCCACGTCCTTACCTACCTACAACACCAGTACCCACTGTCTTGTAACCCACGTCCTTACCTACCTACAACACCAGTACCCACTGTCTTGTAACCCACGTCCTTACCTGTACCTACAACACCAGTACCCACTGTCTTGTAACCCACGTCCTTACCTACCTACAACACCAGTACCTACACGTCCTTACACCTACAACACCAGTACCCACTGTCTTGTAACCCACGTCCTTACCTACCTACAACACCAGTACCCACTGTCTTGTAACCCACGTCCTTACCTACCTACAATACCAGTACCCACTGTCTTACCTACCTACAACACCAGTAACTGTCCCCACGTCCTTACCTGCCTACAACACCAGTACCCACTGTCTTGTAACCCACGTCCTTACCTGCCTACAACACCAGTACCCACTGTCTTGTAACCCACGTCCTTACCTGCCTACAACACCAGTACCCACTGTCTTGTAACCCACGTCCTTACCTGCCTACAACACCAGTACCCACTGTCTTGTAACCCACGTCCTTACCTGCCTACAACACCAGTACCCACTGTCTTGTAACCCACGTCCTTACCTACCTACAACACCAGTATCCACTGTCTTGTAACCCACGTCCTTACCTGCCTACAACACCAGTACCCACTGTCTTGTAACCCACGTCCTTACCTACCTACAACACCAGTATCCACTGTCTTGTAACCCACGTCCTTACCTACCTACAACACCAGTATCCTACAACACCAGTACCCACTGTCTTGTAACCCACGTCCTTACCTGCCTACAACACCAGTACCCACTGTCTTGTAACCCACGTCCTTACCTGCCTACAACACCAGTACCCACTGTCTTGTAACCCACGTCCTTACCTACCTACAACACCAGTACCCACTGTCTTGTAACCCACGTCCTTACCTACCTACAACACCAGTACCCACTGTCTTGTAACCCACGTCCTTACCTACCTACAACACCAGTATCCACTGTCTTGTAACCCACGTCCTTACCTACCTACAACACCAGTACCCACTGTCTTGTAACCCACGTCCTTACCTACCTACAACACCAGTACCCACTGTCTTGTAACCCACGTCCTTACCTACCTACAACACCAGTATCCACTGTCTTGTAACCCACGTCCTTACCTACCTACAACACCAGTATCCACTGTCTTGTAACCCACGTCCTTACCTACCTACAACACCAGTATCCACTGTCTTGTAACCCACGTCCTTACCTGCCTACAACACCAGTACCCACTGTCTTGTAACCCACGTCCTTACCTGCCTACAACACCAGTACCCACTGTCTTGTAACCCACGTCCTTACCTACCTACAACACCAGTACCCACTGTCTTGTAACCCACGTCCTTACCTGCCTACAACACCAGTACCCACTGTCTTGTAACCCACGTCCTTACCTGCCTACAACACCAGTACCCACTGTCTTGTAACCCACGTCCTTACCTACCTACAACACCAGTACCCACTGTCTTGTAACCCACGTCCTTACCTACCTACAACACCAGTATCCACTGTCTTGTAACCCACGTCCTTACCTACCTACAACACCAGTACCCACTGTCTTGTAACCCACGTCCTTACCTACCTACAACACCAGTACCCACTGTCTTGTAACCCACGTCCTTACCTACCTACAACACCAGTACCCACTGTCTTGTAACCCACGTCCTTACCTACCTACAACACCAGTATCCACTGTCTTGTAACCCACGTCCTTACCTACCTACAACACCAGTATCCACTGTCTTGTAACCCACGTCCTTACCTACCTACAACACCAGTACCCACTGTCTTGTAACCCACGTCCTTACCTGCCTACAACACCAGTACCCACTGTCTTGTAACCCACGTCCTTACCTGCCTACAACACCAGTACCCACTGTCTTGTAACCCACGTCCTTACCTGCCTACAACACCAGTACCCACTGTCTTGTAACCCACGTCCTTACCTGCCTACAACACCAGTACCCACTGTCTTGTAACCCACGTCCTTACCTGCCTACAACACCAGTACCCACTGTCTTGTAACCCACGTCCTTACCTACCTACAACACCAGTACCCACTGTCTTGTAACCCACGTCCTTACCTGCCCACGTCCTTACCTGCCTACAACACCAGTACCCACTGTCTTGTAACCCACGTCCTTACCTACCTACAACACCAGTACCCACTGTCTTGTAACCCACGTCCTTACCTACCTACAACACCAGTACCCACTGTCTTGTAACCCACGTCCTTACCTGCCTACAACACCAGTACCCACTGTCTTGTAACCCACGTCCTTACCTGCCTACAACACCAGTACCCACTGTCTTGTAACCCACGTCCTTACCTACCTACAACACCAGTACCCACTGTCTTGTAACCCACGTCCTTACCTACCTACAACACCAGTACCCACTGTCTTGTAACCCACGTCCTTACCTACCTACAACACCAGTACCCACTGTCTTGTAACCCACGTCCTTACCTACCTACAACACCAGTACCCACTGTCTTGTAACCCACGTCCTTACCTACCTACAACACCAGTACCCACTGTCTTGTAACCCACGTCCTTACCTACCTACAACACCAGTACCCACTGTCTTGTAACCCACGTCCTTACCTACCTACAACACCAGTACCCACTGTCTTGTAACCCACGTCCTTACCTACCTACAACACCAGTACCCACTGTCTTGTAACCCACGTCCTTACCTACCTACAACACCAGTACCCACTGTCTTGTAACCCACGTCCTTACCTGCCTACAACACCAGTACCCACTGTCTTGTAACCCACGTCCTTACCTGCCTACAACACCAGTACCCACTGTCTTGTAACCCACGTCCTTACCTGCCTACAACACCAGTACCCACTGTCTTGTAACCCACGTCCTTACCTGCCTACAACACCAGTACCCACTGTCTTGTAACCCACGTCCTTACCTGCCTACAACACCAGTACCCACTGTCTTGTAACCCACGTCCTTACCTACCTACAACACCAGTACCCACTGTCTTGTAACCCACGTCCTTACCTACCTACAACACCAGTATCTACAACACCAGTAACCCACTGTCTTGTAACCCACGTCCTTACCTGCCTACAACACCAGTACCCACTGTCTTGTAACCCACGTCCTTACCTACCTACAACACCAGTACCCACTGTCTTGTAACCCACGTCCTTACCTACCTACAACACCAGTACCCACTGTCTTGTAACCCACGTCCTTACCTACCTACAACACCAGTACCCACTGTCTTGTAACCCACGTCCTTACCTACCTACAACACCAGTACCCACTGTCTTGTAACCCACGTCCTTACCTACCTACAACACCAGTATATCCCTGTCTTGTACTTGTAACCCACGTCCTTACCTGCCTACAACACCAGTACCCACTGTCTTGTAACCCACGTCCTTACCTGCCTACAACACCAGTACCCACTGTCTTGTAACCCACGTCCTTACCTGCCTACAACACCAGTACCCACTGTCTTGTAACCCACGTCCTTACCTGCCTACAACACCAGTACCCACTGTCTTGTAACCCACGTCCTTACCTGCCTACAACACCAGTATCCACTGTCTTGTAACCCACGTCCTTACCTACCTACAACACCAGTACCCACTGTCTTGTAACCCACGTCCTTACCTACCTACAACACCAGTACCCACTGTCTTGTAACCCACGTCCTTACCTGCCTACAACACCAGTACCCACTGTCTTGTAACCCACGTCCTTACCTACCTACAACACCAGTACCCACTGTCTTGTAACCCACGTCCTTACCTACCTACAACACCAGTACCCACTGTCTTGTAACCCACGTCCTTACCTACCTACAACACCAGTACCCACTGTCTTGTAACCCACGTCCTTACCTACCTACAACACCAGTACCCACTGTCTTGTAACCCACGTCCTTACCTACCTACAACACCAGTACCCACTGTCTTGTAACCCACGTCCTTACCTACCTACAACACCAGTACCCACTGTCTTGTAACCCACGTCCTTACCTACCTACAACACCAGTACCCACTGTCTTGTAACCCACGTCCTTACCTGCCTACAACACCAGTACCCACTGTCTTGTAACCCACGTCCTTACCTGTACCTGTCTTGTAACCCACGTCCTTACCTACCTACAACACCAGTACCCACTGTCTTGTAACCCACGTCCTTACCTGCCTACAACACCAGTACCCACTGTCTTGTAACCCACGTCCTTACCTGTCCTACAACACCAGTACCCACTGTCTTGTAACCCACGTCCTTACCTGCCTACAACACCAGTACCCACTGTCTTGTAACTACAACACCAGTAACACGTCCTTACCAGTACCCACTGTCTTGTAACCCACCTTACCTACCTACAACACCACTATACACTGTCTTGTAACCCACGTCCTTACATTACTACAACACCAGTACCCACTGTCTTGTAACCCACGTCCTTACCTACCTACAACACCAGTATCCACTGTCTTGTAACCCACGTCCTTACCTACCTACAACACCAGTATCCACTGTCTTGTAACCCACGTCCTTACCTGCCTACAACACCAGTACCCACTGTCTTGTAACCCACGTCCTTACCTACCTACAACACCAGTACCCACTGTCTTGTAACCCACGTCCTTACCTACCTACAACACCAGTACCCACTGTCTTGTAACCCACGTCCTTACCTACCTACAACACCACGAACCACTGTCTTGTAACCCACGTCCTTACCTACCTACAACACCAGTACCCACTGTCTTGTAACCCACGTCCTTACCTACCTACAACACCAGTACCCACTGTCTTGTAACCCACGTCCTTACCTGCCTACAACACCAGTACCCACTGTCTTGTAACCCACGTCCTTACCTGCCTACAACACCAGTACCCACTGTCTTGTAACCCACGTCCTTACCTGTATACAACACCAGTACCCACTGTCTTGTAACCCACGTCCTTACCTGCCTACAAGACCAGTACCCACTGTCTTGTAACCCACGTCCTTACCTGCCTACAACACCAGTACTGTCTTGTTACCCACGTGATTACATACCTCCTACACCAGGACCCACTGTCTTGTAACCCACGTCCTTACCTGCCTACAACACCAGTACCCACTGTCTTGTAACCCACGTCCTTACCTACCTACAACACCAGTACCCACTGTCTTGTAACCCACGTCCTTACCTACCTACAACACCAGTACCCACTGTCTTGTAACCCACGTCCTTACCTACCTACAACACCAGTACCCACTGTCTTGTAACCCACGTCCTTACCTACCTACAACACCAGTAACTGTCTTGTAACCCACGTCCTTACCTGCCTACAACACCAGTACCCACTGTCTTGTAACCCACGTCCTTACCTGTACAACACCAGTACCCACTGTCTTGTAACCCACGTCCTTACCTACCTACAACACCAGGACCCACTGTCTTGTAACCCACGTCCTTACCTACCTACAACACCAGTACCCACTGTCTTGTAACCCACGTCCTTACCTACAACACCAGTACCCACTGTCTTGTAACCCACGTCCTTAGTACAACACCAGTACCCACTGTCTTGTAACCCACGTCCTTACCTACCTACAACACCAGTACCCACTGTCTTGTAACCCACGCCCTTACCTACCTACAACACCAGTACAACACCAGTACCCACTGTCTTGTAACCCACGTCCTTACCTACCTACAACACCAGTATCCACTGTCTTGTAACCCACGTCCTTACCTGCCTACAACACCAGTACCCACTGTCTTGTAACCCACGTCCTTACCTGCCTACAACACCAGTACCCACTGTCTTGTAACCCACGTCCTTACCTGCCTACAACACCAGTACCCACTGTCTTGTAACCCACGTCCTTACCTGTACCCTACAACACCAGTACCCACTGTCTTGTAACCCCCGTCCTTACCTCCCTACAACACCAGTATCCACGGTCTTGTAACCCACGTCCTTACCTACCTACAACACCAGTACCCACTGTCTTGTAACCCACGTCCTTACCTACCTACAACACCAGTATCCCACTGTCTTGTAACCCACGTCCTTACCTACCTACAACACCAGTACCCACTGTCTTGTAACCCACGTCCTTACCTACCTACAACACCAGTACCCACTGTCTTGTAACCCACGTCCTTACCTACCTACAAACACCAGTATCCACTGTCTTGTAACCCACGTCCTTACCTACCTGCAACACCAGTATCCACTGTCTTGTAACCCACGTCCTTACCTACCTACAACACCAGTACCCACTGTCTTGTAACCCACGTCCTTACCTCCTTACCTACAACACCAGTACCCACTGTCTTGTAACCCACGTCCTTACCTACCTACAACACCAGTACAACCACTGTCTTGTAACCCACGTCCTTACCTGCCTACAACACCAGTACCCACTGTCTTGTAACCCACGTCCTTACCTGCCTACAACACCAGTACCCACTGTCTTGTAACCCACGTCCTTACCTACCTACAACACCAGTACCCACTGTCTTGTAACCCACGTCCTTACCTACCTACAACACCAGTATCCACTGTCTTGTAACCCACGTCCTTACCTACCTACAACACCAGTATCCACTGTCTTGTAACCCACGTCCTTACCTACCTACAACACCAGTACCCACTGTCTTGTAACCCACGTCCTTACCTACCTACAACACCAGTACCCACTGTCTTGTAACCCACGTCCTTACCTACCTACAACACCAGTATCCACTGTCTTGTAACCCACGTCCTTACCTACCTACAACACCAGTATCCACTGTCTTGTAACCCACGTCCTTACCTGCCTACAACACCAGTACCCACTGTCTTGTAACCCACGTCCTTACCTGTATACAACACCAGTACCCACTGTCTTGTAACCCACGTCCTTACCTGCCTACAACACCAGTACCCACTGTCTTGTAACCCACGTCCTTACCTACCTACAACACCAGTACCCACTGTCTTGTAACCCACGTCCTTACCTGCCTACAACACCAGTACCCACTGTCTTGTAACCCACGTCCTTACCTACCTACAACACCAGTACCCACTGTCTTGTAACCCACGTCCTTACCTACCTACAACACCAGTACCCACTGTCTTGTAACCCACGTCCTTACCTGCCTAAGCCAATGATGATCCTTTTTAAATCACTTATTCTCTCTAGGCTGGAATACTGCTGTACATTAACATCCCCATTCAAGGCAGGTGAAACTGTAGAACTAGAGAATGTACAGAGAACCTTTACTGCACGTATAAGTTCCATCAAACACCTTAACTACTGGGAGCGCCTGGAAGCACTTGACTTGTACTCACTAGAGCGCAGGCGAGAGAGATATATCATAATCTACACTTGGAAGATTCTGGAGGGACTGGTCCCTAATATGCACACATCAGTCACTCCATACGAAAGCAAAAGACTTGGCAGGCGATGCAACATACCCCCAGTGAAAAGTAGGGGCGTCACTGCTGGTACACTAAGAGAAAATGCAATAAGTGTCCGGGGCCCAAGACTGTTCAACAGCCTCCCACCAGCAATAAGGGGCATTACGGGAAGACCCCTGGTTGTCTTCAAGAGGGAGCTGAACAGATACCTAAAGACGGTGCCGGATCAGCCGGGCTGTGGTTCGTACGTTGGATTGCGTGCGGCCAGCAGTAACAGCCTCGTTGATCAGGCCCTGATCCACCGGGAGGCCTGGTCGTGGACCGGGCCGCGGGGGCGTTGGTCCCCGGAATGCCCTCCAGGTAGCCTACAACACCAGTACCCACTGTCTTGTAACCCACGTCCTTACATGCCTACAACACCAGTACCCACTGTCTTGTAACCCACGTCCTTACCTACCTACAACACCAGTACCCACTGTCTTGTAACCCACGTCCTTACCTGCCTACAACACCAGTACCCACTGTCTTGTAACCCACGTCCTTACCTGCCTACAACACCAGTACCCACTGTCTTGTAACCCACGTTCTTTCCTGCCTACAACACCAGTACCCACTGTCTTGTAACCCGTGTCCTTACCTGCTTACAACACCAGTACCCACTGTCTTGTAACCCACGTCCTTACCTGCCTACAACACCAGTACCCACTGTCTTGTAACCCACGTTCTTTCCTGCCTACAACACCAGTACCCACTGTCTTGTAACCCATGTCCTTACCTGCTTACAACACCAGTACCCACTGTCTTGTAACCCACGTCCTTACCTGCCTACAACACCAGTACCCACTGTCTTGTAACCCATGTCCTTACCTGCTTACAACACCAGTACCCACTGTCTTGTAACCCACGTTCTTTCCTGCCTACAACATCAGTACCCACTGTCTTGTAACCCACGTCTTACCTGCTTACAACACCAGTACCCTGTAACCCACGTCTTACCTGCCTACGACATGCACACTCTTTCAGTAAGTTACTGACGTCCTCACCAAGTGTTTCAAGTACACTTAACATATGAAGAGTACTGAAACAGTGGAACGTACACTTTATAACGCTTACAGGATTTTGTACAGTATAGGGAAATTCCGAGGTAGGTTAGTGCTGACAGTCAGGAAGTAGCCGCATCGTAGACACAGCCAGGGTAGGTGGTGATGCAATGTCTGTATCTCGTAACCCAGCCTGGGGCCAGACTTTTTCCAGTAAGTTCTTCAGCGTTTAAATTGTGTGCTGTTATACTATTTGTCTTGGTGGTGTAGGAGGTGTGAGGCCAGCATGGAGGATCCGTCTCTAAACCTGTGTTCCGCTGGCTTGTTTCACTGCTATAGTTCTATGTATTTACTAGTGGAGAACTAGACACGAAGTCAGTATAATGTGATCCTTTATTGATAACGCTTAGCTCACACAGTGGACTTTATCAAGTCACGGACAGATCTACCTGAGCAGAGAATACATGAATATATATATATATATATATATATATATATACCCTAGGTAGTAGGTTGGTAGACAGCAACCGCCCAGGGAGGTACTACCGTCCTGCCAAGTGAGTGTAAAACGAAAGCCTGTAATTGTTTTACATGATGGTAGGATTGCTGGTGTCCTTTTTTTCTGTCTCATGAACATGCAAGATTTCAGGTACGTCTTGCTACTTCTACTTACACTTAGGTCACACTACACATACATGTACAAGCACATATATACACACCCCTCTGGGTTTTCTTCTATTTTCTTTCTAGTTCTTATTCTTGTTTATTTCCTCTTATCTCCATGGGGAAGTGGAACAGAATTCTTCCTCCGTAAGCCATGCGTGTTGTAAGAGGCGACTAAAATGCCGGGAGCAAGGGGCTAGTAACCTTTTCTCCTGTACATATTACTAAATGTAAAAGGAGAAACTTTCGTTTTTCCTTTTGGGCCACCCCGCCTTGGTGGTATACAGCCGGTGTGTTTAAAAAAAAAAAAAAAAAAAAAAATATATATATATATATATATATATATATATATAAATATATATATATTATATATATATATATAAATATATATATATATATATATATATATATATGATGTGCAATAAGATCACAGTAAACAGGTGATATCACAATATGCAGAACAACTACTGTGAAAAAATAGTGAAATTCCAAGCGATTTCGTGACTTCTCACATTATCGAGGAACTATAAAAAAAAATTAACAGGAAGGCATATAAGGAGGAGACTACACCTCACTGTCTTCCCTCCCCCAACAATATCTGGATTTTTATGATGATGTACCTCTCAAGGGGGGGTTCCTTGACGCTGGCGAGGGGCTCTTGATCTAGGGAATTGGATCTGTGCTCCAGTTCCCTGAATTGAGCCTGAATACCTTCCATCCCCCCTACATGCGCTGTATAATCCTACGGGTTTAGCGCTCCCCATGATTATAATAATAATAATAATATAATGATGTAGGTAGGTAGTCAGTGATCCGTGAAACACAGCTTATATTCTGCCCAAAAAATTGTCTAATGTACCTTAAATTATTCCCAAATTTTATTAATTATAAATGAATCCAATTTATATAAATCAAAAGAAATATTCATATTATTTTCAAAACTGCTTTTTATGAAACAAGATTCAATTATATTCCTGTCGACCATGGACTTGCTTGATGCAACTTTCTCAACTTTTTGAAAATCAATTGGATGGTTAAAATCTCTCACATGAATAAACAGAGCATTAGAATCTTGTCCAGTTCTAATGCTATATTTATGTTGTTTTAATCTTAGTTCGAGACTTTTACCAGTTTGACCGTAATAAACTTTATCGCAAAGTTTAAAAGGAATCTTATAGACACATCCGTCAGCATTTTGGGGGGAATTCTTTATCAAAAGTTTTTTTTTACAGTATCAAGATTTTTAAATACAACTTTGATATTAAAAGTCTTAAGAAGAGAAGGCATATCAACCAAGTTTTCATGGTAAGGGAGAACCAACATATTTTTAGTTGAATAAGGTTGTTCGTCCCTTTTTGGATTGTGATAAGTATTTCTGGCAGTTTTAAAGGATTTATCAATTACGTTTCTTGGATATTTTAGATCATTAGCTATTTCATAAATTTTGGATATTTCTATGAACTCTGGATTACAAATACGGAAAGTTCTCAAAAACATTGATGAGAAAACCGACAGTTTAACTCTATCTTGATGTGAAGAATAACAGTGTACACAGGAACAGTTATTTGTAGGTTTTCTGTAAATCTTAAATTTAAAATCATTGTTTCCCTTAATAATTAAAACGTCTAGGAAAGACAATGAGTTATTTTCTTCGAGTTCAACAGTAAATAAGCTAAACCATTTAATTTAACATGGAAATGGTTTATATCTACATTCTTAAGCATAAGACACAAAATATCATCAACATATCTAAACCACTTAGCTCTATTAGGGAGGATTGTATTAAGCAATCTTGTCTCAAAAAATTCCATGTATAAATTACTAAGAACATGTGAAAGATTATTTCCCATTGCCATACCAAACTTCTGAGTGTAAAACTCATCATTAAATACATTATGTACTACAATTAAACTTATTAAACTTTATGTTGATGATACAAAATTTGTATTTAATGATAAGTTTTACACTTATAAGTTTGGTATGGGAATGGGAAATCCTCTTTCACCTGTTCTTAGTAATTCTCCAATTAAAATTAAAGAATGTCTCCTGGTCACAAATTAGTCAATGTTTGACTTTATTTAGTAACCCTGTGTTAAATCAACATAATCAGTTTAATGTTGCATGAAAGTCACAGCTAGACCAGTTACACTTCCTGCTGTTGTTGTTGCTACGATTCATTTGCCACTCCTGCTGTTGTTGCTACGATTCATCTGCCACTCCTGCTGTTGTTGTTGCTACGATTCATCTGCCACTCCTGCTGTTGTTGTTGCTACGATTCATCTGCCACTCCTGCTGTTGTTGTTGCTACGATTCATCTGCCACTCCTGCTGTTGTTGTTGCTACGATTCATCTGCATGTAACAGCTATGTGCCTTCAAGATCAGTGTTGAAAAGTTGCATATTACGAGCATTAAGCTTACATAACACTAGCTGTACTTACTTTAAAAGTGGTCAGTCCTACATGGAGAGGTTGAGATTCATTTTAGCCTGTGTACGATAAACTTTGCTTTCTCTGGAAACTGGAAAAACTGAAATACTGCTTTTCATTCTATAAATTCAGAGCGTCGCATTTGATCGCTGTCGCTCCTAAGCTGATAGCCTAATAATGCAGCTTCTGAGCGGCTTCAAGCTTAACGTGCTTGTGAATTTTGGTCTCTTTGTGAGGGCCGAATTAGATTTGGGATGTGTAAGTTCCTAATTTGCCGTATTTTTATTGAAGAAATTTGAATATTAGTTTGTTTAAGATGACTGTGAACGCCTCTTCCGATTCTCTCCAAATCTTCAACCCAAGTATTAAACTGTATCATCAACTTTTGCAGTATTTTGCACAAGTTCAGTCGCTTACACTGAAGCATTGGAGACTTGGGTTACGGGATATAGGGATGCCTTCGTCGGATCACATAGCAGCAACCGAAATACCTTTTTGTGTTATGGTACATAACCGACTCTTGAAGAGTTGGTTGTATCACTGGAAGCTACAACTGGTAGGAACACATGTAAACTTTATCATCTAAGGATATTTAAGTTCTGTGGTGTATATTTGTCATTATCTACAAACATGAGGCTCCATGAGTTAGAAATATGAGCAGAGTGCATGAACATGCTGTACTAGCTAGCCAAGAGTCCAGTGCATGAACATGCTGTACTAGCTAGCCAAGAGTCCAGTGCATGAACATGCTGTACTAGCTAGCCAAGAGTCCAGTGCATGAACATGCTGTACTAGCTAGCCAAGAGTCCAGTGCATGAACATGCTGTACTAGCTAGCCAAGAGTCCAGTGCATGAACATGCTGTACTAGCTATCCGAGAGTCCAGTGCATGAACATGCTGTACTAGCTATCCGAGAGTCCAGTGCATGAGTATGCTTATACTGTACTAGCTACCTCAGTTCAGCGCATGCGTATGCTGTACTAGTTACCCGATAGTCCAGTGCATGAACATGCTGTACTAGCTGCCTCATTTCAGCGCATTAGTATGCTGTACTAGCTTCCTCAGTCCAGTGCATGAGTATGCTGCACTAGCTACCACAGTCCTGTGCATGAGTATGCTGTACTAGCTTCCTCAGTCCTGTGCATGAGTATGCTGTACTAGCTACCACAGTCCTGTGCATGAGTATGCTGTACTAGCTACCACAGTCCTGTGCATGAGTATGCTGTACTAGCTACCACAGTCCTGTGCATGAGTATGCTGTACTAGCTACCACAGTCCTGTGCATGAGTATGCTGTACTAGCTACCACAGTCCTGTGCATGAGTATGCTGTACTAGCTACCACAATCCTATGCATGAGTATGCTGTACTAGCTACCACAATCCTATGCATGAGTATGCTGTACTAGGTTCCTCAGTCCAGTGCATGAGTATGCTGTACTAGCTACCACAATCCTATGCATGAGTATGCTGTACTAGGTTCCTCAGTCCAGTGCATGAGTATGCTGTACTAGCTACCACAATTCTATGCATGAGTATGCTGTACTAGGTTCCTCAGTCCAGTGCATGAGTATGCTGTACTAGGTTCCTCAGTCCAGTGCATGAGTATGCTGTACTAGGTTCCTCAGTCCAGTACATGAGTATGCTGTACTAGGTTCCTCAGTCCAGTGCATGAGTATGCTGTACTAGGTTCCTCAGTCCAGTACATGAGTATGCTGTACTAGGTTCCTCAGTCCAGTGCATGACATAATACACTAGCTCCCTCAGAATCTACTGACCTTAACATTATATCAAGAATGTTAATACTCACATTCATAAAACGAAGAATGTCGGTTGTTAATGTTAAGAACTTACTGAATTATGTATTGTCAATTTTGCTCATTACTGAGTTATAATTAAGGAAGCTTCACGTTCCTGCAGGATGGACGAACTTACCGTCGTATGTGATTTGGAGTTTTCAAATGAGAAAAGCATTCTGGTTTTCACCTCTGCTGATAGTTTCAAGTTCACTCAGTGAACCTGAAACCATGTCTTCGTTTCCTCTGGAGTAGAGAACACGAGAAAGGACTAACAGCGCAGGAGGCCTATTGGCCCATAAAGGAAAAACTACTATTTCTTCTTGCAATTTTTTTTTCACAATAGCCTATAGTATAGGAATGTATCCGGTGCCACATTTCCCATTTTCTTCCGTCATGGGTTTGTTTACCTTACCCTTCCTAATACTTGAGCGTATTACTGTAAAGTCGGGATTTATGTTCTCGCATAATACATTAGTTTTTTTAAAAGGAATTCGTTAAATATGTGTCAGTAATACTGTGTTTGCCTCAGGTCTGGTATGTATGAAAGTGTTGATTTGGACTGTATTGTGAGATGTATTCCACCCCCAGGTAGACTACGGGTAGATGAACGAAGTTTTTTTTATGTTTTGGGGAAGTGGATACATCTGCAGTGTGCTGCTACAGTGTTATATGATAGTTACAGTGTGCAGGAAAGCTGCTGTGGTTCTCTGTCATATTTCATCACTGAGGATAGTGCTCATACAGTTGTGTCAGCCATGAGCTGGAAGGCTTCAGTAGTGTCAGCCATGAGCTAGAAGGCTTCAGTAGTGTCAGACATGTGCTGGGAGACTTCAGTGGTGTCAGCCATGTGCTGGGAGACTTCAGTAGTGTCAGTCATGAGCGGGGAGACTTCAGTAGTATCAACCATGAGGAGCTGGGAGACTTCAATAGTGTCAGCCATGTGCTGGGAGACTTCATTAGGACAATAAGGATATCGTCAAGTATTCCAGCAAGGGTTCAGCATAATGCTAGGACAGCTTCAAGAGTATCCTTCAAGCAGAGCTGCAGTTACTGTCACTTGGTAATTATCGTCTCTCAGTACAGTCTGTCATACACAGCAGAGTTGCAGTTACTGTCACTTGGTAATTATCATCTCTCAGTACAGTCTGTCACATACACAGCAGAGCTGCAGTTACTGTCACTTGGTAATTATCATCTCTCAGTGCAGTCTGTCACATACACAGCAGAGCTGCAGTTACTGTCACTTGGTAATTATCATCTCTCAGTACAGTCTGTCACATACACAGCAGAGCTGCAGTTACTGTCACTTGGTAATTATCATCTCTCAGTACAGTCTGTCACATACACAGCAGAGCTGCAGTTACTGTCACTTGGTAATTATCATCTCTCAGTACGGTCTGTCACATACAGAGCAGAGCTGTAGTTACTGTCACTTGGTAATTATCATCTCTCAGTACAGTCTGTCACATACACAGCAGAGCTGCAGTTACTGTCACTTGGTAATTATCATCTCTCAGTACAGTCTGTCACATACACAGCAGAGCTGCAGTTACTGTCACTTGGTAATTATCATCTCTCAGTACAGTCTGTCACATACACAGCAGAGCTGCAGTTACTGTCACTTGGTAATTATCATCTCTCAGTACAGTCTGTCACATACACAGCAGAGCTGCAGTTACTGTCACTTGGTAATTATCATCTCTCAGTACAGTCTGTCACATACACAGCAGAGCTGTAGTTACTGTCACTTGGTAATTATCATCTCTCAGTACAGTCTGTCACATACACAGCAGAGCTGTAGTTACTGTCACTTGGTAATTATCATCTCTCAGTACAGTATGTCACATACACAGCAGAGCTGCAGTTACTGTCACTTGGTAATTATCATCTCTCAGTACAGTCTGTCACATACACAGCAGAGCTGTAGTTACTGTCACTTGGTAATTATCATCTCTCAGTACAGTCTGTCACATACACAGCAGAGCTGTAGTTACTGTCACTTGGTAATTATCATCTCTCAGTACAGTCTGTCACATACACAGCAGAGCTGTAGTTACTGTCACTTGGTAATTATCATCTCTCAGTACAGTCTGTCACATAAACAGCAGAGCTGCAGTTACTGTCACTTGGTAATTATCATCTCTCAGTACAGTCTGTCACATACACAGCAGAGCTGTAGTTACTGTCACTTGGTAATTATCATCTCTCAGTACAGTCTGTCACATACACAGCAGAGCTGCAGTTACTGTCACTTTGGAATTATCATCTCTCAGTACAGTCTGTCACATACACAGCAGAGCTGCAGTTACTGTCACTTGGTAATTATCATCTCTCAGTACAGTCTGTCACATACACAGCAGAGCTGTAGTTACTGTCACTTGGTAATTATCATCTCTCAGTACAGTCTGTCACATACACAGCAGAGCTGCAGTTACTGTCACTTGGTAATTATCATCTCTCAGTACAGTCTGTCACATACACAGCAGAGCTGCAGTTACTGTCGCTTGGTAATTATCATCTCTCAGTACAGTCTGTCACATACACAGCAGAGCTGTAGTTACTGTCACTTGGTAATTATCATCTCTCAGTACAGTCTGTCACATACACAGCAGAGCTGCAGTTACTGTCACTTGGTAATTATCATCTCTCAGTACAGTCTGTCACATACACAGCAGAGCTGCAGTTACTGTCACTTGGTAATTATCATCTCTCAGTACAGTCTGTCACATACACAGCAGAGCTGCAGTTACTGTCACTTGGTAATTATCATCTCTCAGTACAGTTTGTCACATACACAGCAGAGCTGCAGTTACTGTCACTTTGGAATTATCATCTCTCAGTACAGTCTGTCACATACACAGCAGAGCTGCAGTTACTGTCACTTGGTAATTATCATCTCTCAGTACAGTCTGTCACATACACAGCAGAGCTGCAGTTACTGTCACTTGGTAATTATCATCTCTCAGTACAGTCTGTCACATACACAGCAGAGCTGCAGTTACTGTCACTTGGTAATTATCATCTCTCAGTACAGTCTGTCACATACACAGCAGAGCTGCAGTTACTGTCACTTGGTAATTATCATCTCTCAGTACAGTGTTTCCTGACGCGGGTCTTAGTCATATGATGATCCACAGCTGGAGCATTTGATCATCTGACCGAGGACTTCCATTGGCTTACCCCTCCACCCATTTAAAAATCATAATTGTACCCTTCAATATAATGTACTGATGTATGAAACTGGTACGGTCGTGTTCAATATGGATAGTGAGCAGTGGTGGGAAGAGGTCGCCGACCACGGCTCCAACAGCAAGAACTAGCTGGGTCTGTCAAAGTGTCTAAGCACAAGTAACTTCTCACTTCTGACCTGTGTGTCTTCCTCACAGTCGCAGGAATCAGTCAATATAACAGTTAGCAACGGCATCGGCAGATAACTTTGCAAGTTGGTATCTACTCTAATGTTTCATGAGTTACTTTTTAATATACAGTAAGTCCCCACTTAACGTCGTCGATAAGTTCTTGGAAACTGCAGCTTTAAGTGAAACGACATATAACGAAACCACACCTCGCTGTCCATCAGTCAAACCTTTTTAAAATTTCTAAGTTTTTTTTTTTTTAAGCACAGACATCAAGGGTGCACAGTGCACCTTTAGCACTCATTGCAACAGGGTTAAATCAAGGAATAAATATTTGCAAGGCGAAAATTGTGAGGAGGACCTCCTACCACCACACTCAGTTCAACAACAAACAATATGGCAGCCTCGCTGAGCGCTTTCGTACTGCATCGTTTATTGTCTTGCATTTGTATGATTAACGTATACTTACGATTTTTTATTTTACAATAATTTGTATTCATTTTATTCGTTAGATTTTTTCCTCATCATCATAACGAAACGACGTTGAACGAAACAACTTTATTCGAGGACCTGTTGTATTGAGTTACTTTGATGTCTCCGTAACAAGGAATGTGCCCCGGGTACTGTTAATAAACTCTTATTAATTGGCTAGTTAATTGGGTTTAATGCCTATCGACTACATGAGGGCCATTAGAGCTACATATCACTTATTCACTACCAATCAAGAATACTTTGATGCCTAAAATAGGGATTAAAGTAAACTCAGCGCGCCGATACTGGAGTATGCAGCACCAGTATGGAAACCACACCTGGTCAAACACGTCAAAAAATTAGAGAAAGTGCAAAGGTTTGCAACGAGATTAGTCCCAGGGCTAAGAGGTATGTCCTACGAGGAGAAGTTAAAGCACCTCAACCTGATAACACTGGAGGACAGGAGATACATGATAACGGAATATAAAATACTGAAAGTAAGTGACAAGGTGGAATGTTCCAGAGATGGGACAGAAATAAGAGGCCGCAACTGGAGGTTGAAAACTCGGATGAGCCATAGGGATGTTACGAAGTATTTCTTCAGCCTTAGAATTGTCAAGAAGCGAAACAATTTGGAGAATGAAGTAGTGGAGGCAGGATCCATACATAGCTTTAAGAAGAGGTACGATAAAGCTCCTGGAGCACACACACACACATACACATACACACACATACACACACACATACACACACACAAGTATTTCTTCAGTCATAATTGTCAGGCAGTGGAATAGCCTAGAAAGTGACGTAGTGGAGGCAGGAACCATACATAGTTTTAAGACGAGGTATGATAAAGCTCATGGAGCAGGGAGAGAGAGGACCTAGTAGCAACCAGTGAAGAGGCGGGGCCAGGAGCTCGGACTCGACCCCTGCAACCTCAACTAGGTGAGTACACACATACACACACTCAGTAAGCAGGTAATATCACAATATTCAAAATAACCACAATGAAAAAAAGTGAAATTTCAAGCAGTTTAGTGATTTCTCTCATTATCATCAGGGTATACTAAAAATAATATATCAAGAGCAGACTCCTGAGGATAAAATATGACCTCACATATGACTTCACATATGACCTCACATATGACTTCACATATGGCCTCATATATGGCCTCACATATGACTTCACATATGATCCTACTCACTGAACATGGCAGTGTAGTGCAGATTTAGTCAGGTCATATATAAATAAGAGTGTTATCTCAGAAATTATTTAAAATACTCACAAATTTTATTTATTAGAAATTAATCTAATTTGTAGAGCCCAGGACTTATACTGGTAATGCAACCAGTAATGTATTGTATGAATATTGATTACAATTATATTTCGGTCAACCAAGATCTTGCTTGATGCAACTCGACCTTCTCAAAATCAATTAGGTGGTCAGAATCTCTGACTTATATAAACAAAGCATTATACTCTTGTCCAGTTCTAATGTTTTATTTACCTTCTTGTATTCTTACTTCAAGTTTGACACTAATAAAGTTTATTATATTTTTATTTTTTACCTCCTGAGAGTGTATCTTCACTCTACCTCCTGAGTGTATCTTCACTCTACCTCCTGAGAGTGTATCTTCACTCTACCTCCTGAGTGTATCTTCACTCTACCTCCTGAGATTGTATCTTCACTCTACCTCCTGGGAGTGTATCTTCACTCTACCTCCTGAGTGTATCTTCACTCTACCTCCTGAGAGTGTATCTTCACTCTACCTCCTGAGTGTATCTTCACTCTACCTCCTGGGTGTATCTTCACTCTACCTCCTGAGAGTGTATCTTCACTCTACCTCCTGAGTGTATCTTCACTCTACCTCCTGAGATTGTATCTTCACTCTACCTCCTGAGAGTGTATCTTCACTCTACCTCCTGAGAGTGTATCTTCACTCTACCTCCTGAGTGTATCTTCACTCTACCTCCTGAGATTGTATCTTCACTCTACCTCCTGAGAGTGTATCTTCACTCTACCTCCTGAGTGTATCTTCACTCTACCTCCTGAGTGTATCTTCACTCTACCTCCTGAGAGTGTATCTTCACTCTACCTCCTGAGAGTGTATCTTCACTCTACCTCCTGAGAGTGTATCTTCACTCTACCTCCTGAGAGTGTATCTTCACTCTACCTCCTGAGAGTGTATCTTCACTCTACCTCCTGTGAGTGTACCTTCACTCTACCTCCTGAGAGTGTATCTTCACTCTACCTCCTGAGAGTGTACCTTCACTCTACCTCCTGAGAGTGTATCTTCACTCTACCTCCTGAGTGTATCTTCACTCTACCTCCTGAGAGTGTATTCACTCTACCTCCTGAGAGTGTATCTTCACTCGACCTCCTGAGTGTATCTTCACTCTACCTCCTGAGTGTATCTTCACTCTACCTCCTGAGTGTATTTTCACTCTACCTCCTGAGAGTGTATCTTCACTCTACCTCCTGAGTGTATCTTCACTCTACCTCCTGAGAGTGTATCTTCACTCTACCTCCTGAGAGTGTATCTTCACTCTACCTCCTGAGAGTGTATTCACTCTACCTCCCGAGAGTGTATCTCCACTCTACCTCCGGAGAGTGTATCTTCACTCTACCTCATGAGAGTGTATCTTCACTCTACCTCCTGAGAGTGTATCTTCACTCTACCTCCTGAGAGTGTATCTTCACTCTACCTCCTGAGAGTGTATCTTCACTCTACCTCCTGAGAGTGTATCTTCACTCTACCTCCTGAGAGTGTATCTTCACTCTACCTCCTGAGAGTGTATCTTCACTCTACCTCCTGAGAGTGTATCTTCACTCTACCTCCTGAGAGTGTATCTTCACTCTACCTCCTGAGAGTGTATCTTCACTCTACCTCCTGAGAGTGTATCTTCACTCTACCTCCTGAGAGTGTATCTTCACTCTACCTCCTGAGAGTGTATCTTCACTCTACCTCCTGAGAGTGTATCTTCACTCTACCTCCTGGGAGTGTATCTTCACTCTACCTCCTGAGAGTGTATCTTCACTCTACCTCCTGCGAGTGTATCTTCACTCTACCTCCTGGGAGTGTATCTTCACTCTACCTCCTGGGAGTGTATCTTCACTCTACCTCCTGAGTGTATCTTCACTCTACCTCCTGAGAGTGTATCTTCACTCTACCTCCTGAGAGTGTATCTTCACTCTACCTCCTGAGAGTGTATCTTCACTCTACCTCCTGAGAGTGTATCTTCACTCTACCTCCTGGGAGTGTATCTTCACTCTACCTCCTGAGAGTGTATCTTCACTCTACCTCCTGAGAGTGTATCTTCACTCTACCTCCTGAGAGTGTATCTTCACTCTACCTCCTGAGAGTGTATCTTCACTCTACCTCCTGAGAGTGTATCTTCACTCTACCTCCTGAGAGTGTATCTTCACTCTACCTCCTGAGAGTGTATCTTCACTCTACCTCCTGAGAGTGTATCTTCACTCTACCTCCTGAGAGTGTATCTTCACTCTACCTCCTGAGAGTGTATCTTCACTCTACCTCCTGAGAGTGTATCTTCACTCTACCTCCTGAGAGTGTATCTTCACTCTACCTCCTGAGAGTGTATCTTCACTCTACCTCCTGAGAGTGTATCTTCACTCTACCTCCTGAGAGTGTATCTTCACTCTACCTCCTGAGAGTGTATCTTCACTCTACCTCCTGAGAGTGTATCTTCACTCTACCTCCTGAGAGTGTATCTTCACTCTACCTCCTGAGAGTGTATCTTCACTCTACCTCCTGAGAGTGTATCTTCACTCTACCTCCTGAGAGTGTATCTTCACTCTACCTCCTGAGAGTGTATCTTCACTCTACCTCCTGAGAGTGTATCTTCACTCTACCTCCTGAGAGTGTATCTTCACTCTACCTCCTGAGAGTGTATCTTCACTCTACCTCCTGAGTGTGTATCTTCACTCTACCTCCTGAGAGTGTATCTTCACTCTACCTCCTGAGAGTATCTTCACTCTACCTCCTGAGAGTGTATCTTCACTCTACCTCCTGAGAGTGTATCTTCACTCTACCTCCTGAGTGTATCTTCACTCTACCTCCTGAGAGTGTATCTTCACTCTACCTCCTGAGAGTGTATCTTCACTCTACCTCCTGAGATTGTATCTTCACTCTACCTCCTGAGAGTGTATCTACACTCTACCTCCTGAGATTGTATCTTCACTCTACCTCCTGAGAGTGTATCTTCACTCTACCTCCTGAGAGTGTATCTTCACTCTACCTCCTGAGTGTATCTTCACTCTACCTCCTGAGAGTGTATCTTCACTCTACCTCCTGAGTGTATCTTCACTCTACCTCCTGAGTGTATCTTCACTCTACCTCCTGAGAGTGTATCTTCACTCTACCTCCTGAGTGTATCTTCACTCTACCTCCTGAGAGTGTATCTTCACTCTACCTCCTGAGAGTGTATCTTCACTCTACCTCCTGAGAGTGTATCTTCACTCTACCTCCTGAGAGTGTATCTTCACTCTACCTCCTGAGAGTGTATCTTCACTCTACCTCCTGAGAGTGTATCTTCACTCTACCTCCTGAGAGTGTAGCTTCACTCTACCTCCTGAGAGTGTATCTTCACTCTACCTCCTGAGAGTGTACCTTCACTCTACCTCCTGAGAGTGTATCTTCACTCTACCTCCTGAGAGTGTATCTTCACTCTACCTCCTGAGAGTATCTTCACTCTACCTCCTGAGAGTGTATCTTCACTCTACCTCCTGAGAGTGTATCTTCACTCTACCTCCTGAGTGTATCTTCACTCTACCTCCTGAGAGTGTATCTTCACTCTACCTCCTGAGTGTGTATCTTCACTCTACCTCCTGAGAGTGTATCTTCACTCTACCTCCTGAGAGTATCTTCACTCTACCTCCTGAGAGTGTATCTTCACTCTACCTCCTGAGAGTGTATCTTCACTCTACCTCCTGAGTGTATCTTCACTCTACCTCCTGAGATTGTATCTTCACTCTACCTCCTGAGAGTGTATCTTCACTCTACCTCCTGAGATTGTATCTTCACTCTACCTCCTGAGAGTGTATCTACACTCTACCTCCTGAGATTGTATCTTCACTCTACCTCCTGAGAGTGTATCTTCACTCTACCTCCTGAGAGTGTATCTTCACTCTACCTCCTGAGTGTATCTTCACTCTACCTCCTGAGAGTGTATCTTCACTCTACCTCCTGAGTGTATCTTCACTCTACCTCCTGAGTGTATCTTCACTCTACCTCCTGAGAGTGTACCTTCACTCTACCTCCTGAGAGTGTATCTTCACTCTACCTCCTGAGTGTATCTTCACTCTACCTCCTGAGAGTGTATCTTCACTCTACCTCCTGAGTGCATCTTCACTCTACCTCCTGAGTGTATCTTCACTCTACCTCCTGAGAGTGTATCTTCACTCTACCTCCTGAGAGTGTATCTTCACTCTACCTCCTGAGAGTGTACCTTCACTCTACCTCCTGAGAGTGTATCTTCACTCTACCTCCTGAGTGCATCTTCACTCTACCTCCTGAGAGTGTATCTTCACTCTACCTCCTGAGAGTGCATCTTCACTCTACCTCCTGAGAGTGCATCTTCACTCTACCTCCTGAGAGTGTATCTTCACTCTACCTCCTGAGTGTATCTTCACTCTACCTCCTGAGTGTATCTTCACTCTACCTCCTGAGAGTGTACCTTCACTCTTCCTCCTGAGAGTGTATCTTCACTCTACCTCCTGAGTGTATCTTCACTCTACCTCCTGAGAGTGTATCTTCACTCTACCTCCTGAGAGTGTATCTTCACTCTACCTCCTGAGAGTGTATCTTCACTCTACCTCCTGAGAGTGTACCTTCACTCTACCTCCTGAGAGTGTATCTTCACTCTACCTCCTGAGAGTGTATCTTCACTCTACCTCCTGAGAGTGTACCTTCACTCTACCTCCTGAGAGTGTATCTTCACTCTACCTCCTGAGAGTGTATCTTCACTCTACCTCCTGAGAGTGTATCTTCACTCTACCTCCTGAGAGTGTATCTTCACTCTACCTCCTGAGAGTGTATCTTCACTCTACCTCCTGAGAGTGTACCTTCACTCTACCTCCTGAGAGTGTATCTTCACTCTACCTCCTGAGAGTGTATCTTCACTCTACCTCCTGAGAGTGTATCTTCACTCTACCTCCTGAGAGTGTATCTTCACTCTACCTCCTGAGAGTGTATCTTCACTCTACCTCCTGAGAGTGTACCTTCACTCTACCTCCTGAGAGTGTATCTTCACTCTACCTCCTGAGTGTATCTTCACTCTACCTCCTGAGAGTGTATCTTCACTCTACCTCCTGAGAGTGTATCTTCACTCTACCTCCTGAGTGTATCTTCACTCTACCTCCTGAGAGTGTATCTTCACTCTACCTCCTGAGAGTGTATCTTCACTCTACCTCCTGAGAGTGTATGTTCACTCTACCTCCTGAGTGTATCTTCACTCTACCTCCTGAGAGTGTATCTTCACTCTACCTCCTGAGAGTGTATCTTCACTCTACCTCCTGAGAGTGTATCTTCACTCTACCTCCTGAGAGTGTATCTTCACTCTACCTCCTGAGAGTGTATCTTCACTCTACCTCCTGAGAGTGTATCTTCACTCTACCTCCTGAGTGTATCTTCACTCTACCTCCTGAGAGTGTATCTTCACTCTACCCCTTCACTCTACCTCCTGAGAGTGTATCTTCACTCTACCTCCTGAGTGTATCTTCACTCTACCTCCTGAGAGTGTATCTTCACTCTACCTCCTGAGAGTGTATCTTCACTCTACCTCCTGAGTGTATCTTCACTCTACCTCCTGAGTGTATCTTCACTCTACCTCCTGACACACTGCTCATAATTTACATGCGGAGGTTTGTATACAAGAACAGTGAACGAATTTTCATTTTCGATTTTCACTGTCAGAACTGTTACTACACTGTCAGCACTGTTACTACACTGTCAGCACTGTGACTACACTGTCAGAACTGTTACTACACTGTCAGCACTGTGACTACACTGTCAGCACTGTTACTACACTGTCAGCACTGTGACTACACTGTCAGCACTGTGACTACACTCTCAGCACTGTGACTGCAGCACTGTTACTACACTGTCAGAACTGTTACTACACTGTCAGCACTGTTACTACACTGTCAGCACTGTTACTACACTGTCAGCACTGTGACTACACTGTCAGCACTGTTACTACACTGTCAGAACTGTTACTACACTGTCAGCACTGTTACTACACTGTCAGCACTGTGACTACACTGTCAGCACTGTGACTACACTGTCAGCACTGTGACTACACTCTCAGCACTGTGACTACACTGTCAGCACTGTGACTACACTGTCAGCACTGTGACTACACTCTCAGCACTGTGACTGCAGTCTCAGCACTGTGACTACACTGTCAGCACTGTGACTACACTGTCAGCACTGTGACTACACTCTCAGCACTGTGACTACACTGTCAGCACTGTGACTACACTGTCAGCACTGTGACTACACTCTCAGCACTGTGACTACACTGTCAGCACTGTGACTACACTGTCAGCACTGTGACTACACTGTCAGCACTGTGACTACACTGTCAGCACTGTGACTACACTGTCAGCACTGTGACTACACTGTCAGCACTGTGACTACACTCTCAGCACTGTGACACTGTCAGCACTGTGACTACACTCTCAGCACTGTGCCTACACTGTCAGCACTGTGACTACACTCTCAGCACTGTGACTACACTGTCAGCACTGTGACTACACTGTCAGCACTGTGACTACACTCTCAGCACTGTGACTGCATTCTCAGCACTGTGGCTACACTGTCAGCACTGTGACTACACTCTCAGCACTGTGACTACACTGTCAGCACTGTGACTACACTGTCAGCACTGTGACTACACTCTCAGCACTGTGACTGCATTCTCAGCACTGTGGCTACACTGTCAGCACTGTGACTACACTGTCAGCTCTGTGACTACACTCTCAGCACTGTGACTACACTGTCAGCACTGTGGCTACACTGTCAGCACTGTGACTACACTGTCAGCACTGTGTCTACACGGTCAGCACTGTGACTACACTGTCAGCACTGTGACTGCAGTCACACTGTGACTACACTCTCAGCACTGACTGCACTGTCAGAACTGTTACTACACTGTCAGCACTGTTACTACACTGTCAGCACTGTTACTACACTGTCAGCACTGTGACTACACTGTCAGAACTGTTACTACACTGTCAGCACTGTGACTACACTGTCAGCACTGTTACTACACTGTCAGAACTGTTACTACACTGTCAGAACTGTTACTACACTGTCAGCACTGTTACTACACTGTCAGCACTGTTACTACACTGTCAGAACTGTTACTACACTGTCAGCACTGTTACTACACTGTCAGCACTGTTACTACACTGTCAGCACTGTGACTACACTGTCAGCACTGTGACTACACTGTCAGCACTGTGACTACACTGTCAGCACTGTGACTACACTGTCAGCACTGTGACTGCACTGTCAGCACTGTGACTACACTGTCAGCACTGTGACTACACTGTCAGCACTGTGACTACACTGTCAGCACTGTGACTACACTGTCAGCACTGTGACTACACTGTCAGCACTGTGACTACACTGTCAGCACTGTGACTACACTGTCAGCACTGTGACTACACTGTCAGCACTGTGACTACACTGTCAGCACTGTGACTACACTGTCAGCACTGTGACTACACTGTCAGCACTGTGACTACACTCTCAGCACTGTGACTGCACTCTCAGCACTGTGACTGCACTGTCAGCACTGTGACTACACTCTCAGCACTGTGACTGCACTGTCAGCACTGTGACTACACTCTCAGCACTGTGACTTCAATGCACTCCCAGGGCTACCATCCTATACTTCCAGGTCTGCTAACCTATATTTCCAGGCCTGCCAATGTATACTCCCAGGTCTGTCAACCTATACTCCCAGGTCTGCCAGCCTATACCCCAGGACTGCCAACCTATATTACTATTCCTGCCAACCAGTACTCCCAGGTCTACCAACCTGTAATCCCAGGTCTACCAACCTATACTCCCAGGTTTGCCCACCTATACTCCCCGGCCTCCCAACCTATACTCCCAGGACTGCTAACCTATATTATCAGGCTTGCTAACCTACACTATCAGGGCTGCCAACCTATATTACCAAGCCTGCCAACCTATACTACCAGGCTTGTCAACCTATACTACCAGGCCTGCCAACCCACATTCCCAGGTCTGTGTTAACGCGTACTACCAGACCTGCCAACATACTCCCAGGACTGCCAACCTATACTCCAAAGGCTCTCAATCTATTCTCACAGGCCTGCTAACACATAATCCCAGGTTTTTCAACCTACATTCTCAAGCTTGCCAACCAAAATTTCCAGGCTTGCCAACCAATATTCCCATTCTTCCCAACTGATATTTACAAGGCCTGCCAATTTTTACTCTTAGGTTAATCAACCTATATTCCCAGGCCTGCCAACCTACTGAATGTCTTGGCAACCTACACTCACAGACCTGCCAACATATATTACCACACCTTCCAACTTATACTCCCTGGTTTGTCAGCCTACACTTCCAGACCTGCTAACCTACACACACTCCAAGTCCGGACAACATATACTCTGCCAGGTCTACCAATCTACATACTCTTGCAACCCTTGACATACCCAGCAGTGCCAACCAACACATTTACAGGCATGCCAACTTTTGATTCCCAAGGTTGCTGATACACGCCCACACCTGCCAGCGCCTAGCTGCTGCACGCCCACACCTCCCAGCACCTAGCTGCTGCACGCCCACACCTCCCAGTACCTAGCTGCTGCACGCCCACACCTCCCAGCACCTAGCTGCTGCACGCCCACACCTCCCAGCACCTAGCTGCTGGGAGGTGGCCTGGTGGTTAACGCTCTCGCTTCACACGGTGAGGGCCTGGGTTCGATTCCCAGCCAGAGTAGAAACATTGGACGTGTTTCTTTCCACCTGTTGTCTATGTTCCCCATCAGTAAAATGGGTACCTGGGTGTTAGTCGACTGGTGTGGGTCGCATCCTGGGACACTGACCTAAGGAGGCCTGGTCACAGACAGGGCCGCGGGGGCGTTGACCCCAGGAACTCTCTCCAGGTAAACTCCAGGTAAGGTGCCACAAACTCAGGCAGGGTGCCACAAATTCAGGAAGGGTTCCACAGACTCAGGCAGTGTGCCACAGTCTCAGGCAGGGTGCCACAGTCTCAGGCAGGGTGCCACAGACTCAGGCAGGGTGCCACAGTCTCAGGCAGGGTGCCACAGTCTCAGGCAGGGTGCCACAGTCTCAGGCAGGGTGCCACAGTCTCAGGCAGGGTGCCACAGTCTCAGGCAGGGTGCCACAGTCTCAGGCAGGGTGCCACAGTCTATTTTGAACCACACCAGCAAAAACATGTTGTCTGTAGAAGCCTCAGCATGTGGGAGGAGAGGTGGGGTGACAGGTGGGGAGGGAAAGGAGGGGGTGATGAGAGGTGTGGGAGGGTATGGGAGGAGAGGGAAGGGACGGAAAATGGGGAGAACTGAAGTGGGCGAGTGTAGGGAGGATAGATGAGGGGTGGGGAGCTTGGTTGACAGGTGTGGGTGAAAGCTGGTGTGAGTGAGTGCTGGTATGACAGGTGTGGGTGAAAGCTGGTATGAGTGCTGGTGTGGGTGAGTGCTGGAGTGGCTGGTATGGGTTAGTGCTGGTGTGACAGGTGTGGGTGAGTGTTAGTGTGGCAGGTGTGGGTGAGTACTGAATTGAAAGGTGTGGGTGAGTGCTGGTTTGGCAGGTGTGGGTGAGTGTTAGTGTGGCAGGTGTGGGTGAGTACTGAATTGAAAGGTGTGGGTGAGTGCTGGTTTGGCAGGTGTAGATGAGTGTTAGTGTGACAGGTGTGAGTGAGTACTGCAATGAAAGGTGTGTGTGAGCGCTAGTGGCAGGTGTGTGTGAGCAATTCAGTGACAGGTGTGGGTGAGTGCTGCAGTGACAGGTGTGGGTGAGTGCTGCAGTGACAGGTGTGGGTGAATGCTAGTGTGGCAGGTATGTTTGAATGATGCAGTGAGAGGTGTGTGTGAGTGCTGGAGTGACAGGTGTAGTTGAGTGCTGGAGTGACAGGTGTACTTGAGTGCTGGAGTGACAGGTGTACTTGAGTGCTGGAGTGACAGGTCTGGGTGAGTGTTGCAGTGACAGGTGTGGGTAAGTGTTGCAGACAGGTGTGGATGAGTACTTGTGTGGCAGGTGTGAGTGAGTGCTGGAGTGACAGGTGTAGGTGAGTGCTGGAGTGACAGGTGTGAGTGAGTGCTGGAGTGACAGGTGTAGGTGAGTGCTGGAGTGACAGGTGTGGGTGAGTGCTGGAGTGACAGGTGTGGGTGAGTGCTGGAGTGACAGGTATGGGGTGAGTGCTGGAGTGACAGGTGTGGGTGAGTGCTGGAGTGACAGGTATAGTTGAGTGCTGGAGTGACAGGTGTAGTTGAGTGCTGGAGTGACAGGTGTGGGTGAGTGTTGCAGTGACAAGTGTCGGTAAGTGCTAGTGTGGCAGGTATGTTTGAATTATGCAGTGAGAGGTGAGTGATGCAGTGACAGGTGTGGGTGAGTGCTGGAGTGACAGGTGTAGTTGAGTGCTGGAGTGACAGGTGTAGTTGAGTGCTGGAGTGAGAGGTGTGGGTGAGTGCTGGAGTGACAGGTGTGGGGTGAGTGCTGGAGTGATAGGTGTGGGTGCAGGAGTGACAGTGCTGACAGAGTGCTGGAGTGACAGGAGTGGGTGAGTGTCGCAGTGACAGGTGTGGGTAAGTGTTGCATACAGGTGTGGATGAGTACTTGTGTGGCAGGTGTGAGTGAGTGCTGGAGTGACAGGTGTAGGTGAGTGCTGGAGTGACAGGTGTGGGTGAGTGCTGGAGTGACAGGTGTGGGTGAGTGCTGGAGTGACAGGAGTGGGGAGTGAGTGCTGTGGGTAGTGATAGGTGTGGGTGAGTGAGTGCTGTGAGTGATAGGTGTGGGTGAGTGCTGGAGTGACAGGTGTGGGTGAGTGATGCAGTGACAGGTGTGGGTGAGTGCTGGAGTGACAGGTGTAGTTGAGTGCTGGAGTGACAGGTGTGGGTGAGTGTCGCAGTGACAGGTGTGGGTAAGTGTTGCAGACAGGTGTGGGTGAGTGCTGGAGTGACAGGTGTGGGTGAGTGCTGGAGTGACAGGTGTGGGTGAGTGCTGGAGTGACAGGTGTGAGTGAGTGCTGGAGTGACAGGTATGGGTGAGTGCTGGAGTGACAGGTGTAGGTGAGTGCTGGAGTGACAGGTGTGGGTGAGTGCTGGAGTGACAGGTGTGGATGAGTCCTGGAGTGAAAGGTGTGGGTGAGTGCTGGAGTGACAGGTGTGGGTGAGTGCTGGAGTGACAGGTGTGGGTGAGTGCTGGAGTGACAGGTGTGGGTGAGTGCTGGAGTGACAGGTGTGGGTGAGTGCTGGAGTGACAGGTGTGGGTGAGTGCTGGAGTGACAGGTGTGGGTGAGTGCTGGAGTGACAGGTGTGAGTGAGTGCTGGAGTGACAGGTGTGGGTGAGTGCTGGAGTGACAGGTGTGGGTGAGTGCTGGAGTGACAGGTGTGGGTGAGTGCTGGAGTGACAGGTGTAGGTGAGTGCTGGAGTGACAGGTGTGGGTGAGTGCTGGAGTGACAGGTGTGGGTGAGTGCTGGAGTGACAGGTGTGGGTGAGTGCTGGAGTGACAGGTGTAGTTGAGTGCTGGAGTGACAGGTGTAGGTGAGTGCTGGAGTGACAGGTGTGGGTGAGTGCTGGAGTGACAGGTGTGAGTGAGTGCTGGAGTGACAGGTGTGAGTGAGTGCTGGAGTGTCAGGTGTGAGTTAGTGCTTGAGTGACAGGTGTGAGTGAGTGCTGGAGTGACAGGTGTGAGTGAGTGCTGGAGTGACAGGTGTGAGTGAGTGCTGGAGTGACAGGTGTGGGTGAGTGCTGGAGTGACAGGTGTAGGTGAGTGCTGGAGTGACAGGTGTGAGTGAGTGCTGGAGTGACAGGTGTGAGTGAGTGCTGGAGTGACAGGTGTAGGTGAGTGCTGGAGTGACAGGTGTGGGTGAGTGCTGGAGTGACAGGTGTGAGTGAGTGCTGGAGTGACAGGTGTAGGTGAGTGCTGGAGTGACAGGTGTGGGTGAGTGCTGGAGTGACAGGTGTGGGTGAGTGCTGGAGTGACAGGTGTAGTTGAGTGCTGGAGTGACAGGTGTGGGTGAGTGTTGCAGTGACAGGTGTGGATGAGTCCTGGAGTGAAAGGTGTGGGTGAGTGCTGGAGTGACAGGTGTGGGTGAGTGCTGGAGTGACAGGTGTGGGTGAGTGCTGGAGTGACAGGTGTGGGTGAGTGCTGGAGTGACAGGTGTGGATGAGTGCTGGAGTGACAGGTGTGGGTGAGTGCTGGAGTGACAGGTGTGGGGTGAGTGCTGGAGTGATAGGTGTGGGTGAGTGCTAGAGTGACAGGTGTGGGTGAGTGCTGGAGTGACAGGTGTGGGTGAGTGCTGGAGTGACAGGTATAGTTGAGTGCTGGAGTGACAGGTGTAGTTGAGTGCTGGAGTGACAGGTGTGGGGTGACTAGTTAATGTTCCAAGTCTGACCAAGTGCTCCACGTAACACCCCTGGTACGTGGGTGAGTGCTCCACGTAACACCCCTGGTACGTGGGTGAGTGTTCCACATAACACCCCTGGTACGTGGGTGAGTGCTCCACATAACACCCCTGGTACGTGGGTGAGTGCTCCACATAACACCCCTGGTACGTGGGTGAGTGCTCCACGTAACACCCCTGGTACGTGGGTGAGTGCTCCACGCAACACCCCTGGTACGTGGGTGAGTGCTCCACGTAACACCCCTGGTGCGTGAGTTAGTGCTCCACGTAACATCCCTGGTACGTGGGTGAGTGCTCCACGCAACACCCCTGGTACGTGGGTGAGTGCTCCACATAACACCCCTGGTGCGTGAGTGAGTGCTCCACGTAACACCCCTGGTACGTGGGTGAGTGCTCCACATAACACCCCTGGTACGTGGGTGAGTGCTCCACATAACACCCCTGGTACGTGGGTGAGTGCTCCACATAACACCCCTGGTACGTGGGTGAGTGCTCCACGTAACACCTCTGGTACGTGGGTGAGTGCTCCACATAACACCCCTGGTACGTGGGTGAGTGCTCCACATAACACCCCTGGTACGTGGGTGAGTGCTCCACATAACACCCCTGGTACGTTTACCTGGAGAGTTTACCTGGAGAGAGTTCCGGGGGTCAACGCCCCCGCGGCCCGGTCTGTGACCAGGCCTCCTTAGGTCAGTGTCCCAGGATGCGACCCACACCAGTCGACTAACACCCAGGTACCCATTTTACTGATGGGGAACATAGACAACAGGTGGAAAGAAACACGTCCAATGTTTCTACTCTGGCTGGGAATCGAACCCAGGCCCTCACCGTGTGAAGCGAGAGCGTTAACCACCAGGCCACCAGAGCCTGGGTAAGTGCTCCACATAACACCCCTGGTACGTAGGCGAGTGCTCCACATAACATCCCTGTTACGTGGGTGAGTGTTCCACGTAACACCCCTGGTACGTGGGTGAGTGCTCCACATAACATCCCTGGTACGTGGGTGAGTGCTCCACATAACACCCCTGGTACGTGGGTGAGTGCTCCACATAACACCCCTGGTACGTGGGTGAGTGCTCCACATAACACCCCTGGTACGTGGGTGAGTGCTCCACATAACACCCCTGGTACGTGGGTGAGTGCTCCACATAACACCCCTGGTACGTGGGTAAGTGCTCCACATAACACCCCTGGTACGTGGGTGAGTGCTCCACATAACATCCCTGGTACGTGGGTGAGTGCTCCACATAACACCCCTGGTACGTGGGTGAGTGCTCCACATAACACCCCTGGTACGTGGGTGAGTGCTCCACATAACACCCCTGGTACGTGGGTGAGTGCTCCACTTAACACCCCTGGTACGTGGGCGTGTGCTCCACATAACACCCCTGGTACGTGGGTGAGTGCTCCACATAACACCCCTGGCACGTGGGCGAGTGCTCCACGTAACACCCCTGGCACGTGGGCGAGTGCTCCACGTAACACCCCTGGTACGTGGGTGAATGCTCCACATAACACCCCTGGCACGTGGGTGAGTGCTCCACGTAACACCCCTGGTACGTGGGTGAGTGCTCCACGTAACACCCCTGGTACGTGGGTGAGTGCTCCACGTAACACCCCTGGTACGTGGGTGAGTGCTCCACATAACACCCCTGGTACGTGGGTGAGTGCTCCACGCAACACCCCTGGTACGTGGGTGAGTGCTCCACGTAACACCCCTGGTACGTGGGTGAGTGCTCCACGTAACATCCCTGGTACGTGGGTGAGTGCTCCACATAACACCCCTGGTACGTGGGTGAGTGCACCACGTAACACCCCTGGTACGTGGGTGAGTGCTCCACATAACACCCCTGGTACGTGGGTGAGTGCTCCACGTAACACCCCTGGTACGTGGGTGAGTGCTCCACATAACACCCCTGGTACGTGGGTGAGTGCTCCACATAACACCCCTGGTACGTGGGTGAGTGCTCCACATAACACCCCTGGTACGTGGGTGAGTGCTCCACATAACACCCCTGGTACGTGGGTGAGTGCTCCACATAACACCCCTGGTACGTGGTTGAGTGCTCCACGTAACACCCCTGGTACGTGGGTGAGTGCTCCACATAACACCCCTGGTACGTGGGTGAGTGCTCCACATAACACCCCTGGTACGTGGGTGAGTGCTCCACATAACACCCCTGGTACGTGGGTGAGTGGTCCACATAACACCCCTGGTACGTGGGTGAGTGCTCCACATAACACCCCTGGTACGTGGGTGAGTGCTCCACGTAACACCCCTGGTACGTGGGTGAGTGCTCCACATAACACCCCTGGTACGTGGGTGAGTGCTCCACATAACACCCCTGGTACGTGGGTGAGTGCTCCACATAACACCCCTGGTACGTGGGTGAGTGGTCCACATAACACCCCTGGTACGTGGGTGAGTGCTCCACATAACACCCCTGGTACGTGGGTGAGTGCTCCACGTAACACCCCTGGTACGTGGGTGAGTGCTCCACATAACACCCCTGGTACGTGGGTGAGTGCTCCACATAACACCCCTGGTACGTGGGTGAGTGCTCCACATAACACCCCTGGTACGTGGGTGAGTGCTCCACATAACACCCCTGGTACGTGGGTGAGTGCTCCACATAACACCCCTGGTACGTGGGTGAGTGCTCCACATAACACCCCTGGTACGTGGGTGAGTGCTCCACGTAACACCCCTGGTACGTGGGTGAGTGCTCCACATAACACCCCTGGTACGTGGGTGAGTGCTCCACGTAACACCCCTGGTACGTGGGTGAGTGCTCCACATAACACCCCTGGTACGTGGGTGAGTGCTCCACATAACACCCCTGGTACGTGGGTGAGTGCTCCACATAACACCCCTGGTACGTGGGTGAGTGCTCCACATAACACCCCTGGTACGTGGGTGAGTGCTCCACATAACACCCCTGGTACGTGGGTGAGTGCTCCACATAACACCCCTGGTACGTGGGTGAGTGCTCCACATAACACCCCTGGTACGTGGGTGAGTGCTCCACATAACACCCCTGGTACGTGGGTGAGTGCTCCACATAACACCCCTGGTACGTGGGTGAGTGCTCCACATAACACCCCTGGTACGTGGGTGAGTGCTCCACATAACACCCCTGGTACGTGGGTGAGTGCTCCACATAACATCCCTGGTACGTGGGTGAGTGCTCCACATAACACCCCTGGTACGTGGGTGAGTGCTCCACGTAACACCTCTGGTACGTGGGTGAGTGCTCCACATAACACCCCTGGTACGTGGGTGAGTGCTCCACATAACATCCCTGGTACGTGGGTGAGTGCTCCACATAACATCCCTGGTACGTGGGTGAGTGCTCCACATAACACCCCTGGTACGTGGGTGAGTGCTCCACATAACATCCCTGGTACGTGGGTGAGTGCTCCACATAACACCCCTGGTACGTGGGTGAGTGCTCCACGTAACACCCCTGGTACGTGGGTGAGTGCTCCACATAACACCCCTGGTACGTGGGTGAGTGCTCCACATAACACCCCTGGTACGTGGGTGAGTGCTCCACATAACACCCCTGGTACGTGGGTGAGTGCTCCACATAACACCCCTGGTACGTGGGTGAGTGCTCCACGTAACACCCCTGGTACGTGGGTGAGTGCTCCACATAACACCCCTGGTACGTGGGTGAGTGCTCCACATAACACCCCTGGTACGTGGGTGAGTGCTCCACATAACACCCCTGGTACGTGGGTGAGTGCTCCACATAACACCCCTGGTACGTGGGTGAGTGCTTCAAATGTTGTCTTCGTTACTTTCAGGAGCTACTTATAGATCCAGTTACTTTTACGTTACTTATTTTTGAATTATTATTATTATTATTATAATCAAAGGGGAAGCGCTAAACCCGGAGGATTATACAGCGCCTGGGGGGGGGATGTGGAAGGCATTCAGGCTTAATTCGGGGGACTGGAGCACAGATCCAATTCCCTAAATCAAGAGCACTTCACCAACATCAAGGAACCTTCCTTGAGGGGACTTATTTTTGAAGACCCTGCATGTTAGTAAAATTAGAAGAGGAGTTTATCATTCTGAATGTTTGAGTTACTGGTCTACATTAGCAGTGTACTTCTGGTACTTTACCATCAAGTATATGTGGTAATTAGTGTTCATAACTCTCCTCTTCCCGGTTGTGTTCCTACTGAAAGCAGTTGTATAAAGCTGCCCTCTTGTGCTCAAATACTATTTACCTTGTTAGGTAAGACACATATGCGACAGTTAGGTATCTTTATTTCGAAACGTTTCGAAATAAAGATACCTAACTGTTGCATATGTGTCTTACCTAACAACCTGTCGGTATTTTATACCATTTTAATGTACTATTTACCTTTTTACCTCGTGTTTTTTTTCATAACGTTTTCTCTGTCTTCAGTTACATAAGAACATAAGAACATAAGAAAGGAGGCACACTGCAGGAGGCCTGTTGGCCCATACTAGGCAGGTCCTTTACAATTCATCCCACTAACAAAACATTTGCCCAACCCAATTTTCAATGCCACCCAAGAAATAAGCTCTGATGTGCAAGTCCCACTCAAATCCAACCCCTCCCACTCATGTACTTATCCAACCTAAATTTGAAACTACCCAAAGTCCTAGCCTCAATAACCCAACTAGGTAGACTGTTCCACTCATCTACTACCCTATTTCCAAACCAATACTTTCCTATGTCCTTTCTAAATCTAAACTTATCTAATTTAAATCCATTATTGCGGGTTCTTTCTTGGAGAGACATCCTCAAGACCTTGTTAATATCCCCTTTATTAATACCTATCTTCCACTTATACACTTCGATCAGGTCTCCCCTCATTCTTCGTCTAACAAGTGAATGTAACTTAAGAGTCTTCAATCTTTCTTCATAAGGAAGATTTCTAATGCTATGTATTAATTTAGTCATCCTACGCTGAATGTTTTCTAACGAATTTATGTCCATTTTGTAATACGGAGACCAGAACTGAGCTGCATAATCTAGGTGAGGCCTTACTAATGATGTATAAAGCTGCAGTATGACCTCTGGACTTCTGTTGCTTACACTTCTTGATATAAATCCCAGTAATCTATTTGCCTTATTACGTACGCTTAGGCATTGCTGTCTTGGTTTAAAGTTGCTGCTCACCTTAACCCCCAAGTCCTTTTCGCAATCTGTATGGCTAAGTTCTACATCATTTAACTTATAAGTACTAGGGTTATGGGCACTCCCAAGCTTCAGAACCTTGCATTTATCTACATTGAACTGCATCTGCCACTTTTCTGACCAAGAATAGAGCTTGTTTAAATCCTCCTGAAGTTCCATAACATCTACGTTTGAATCAATTATCCTACCTATCTTTGTGTCATCGGCGAATTTGCTCATATCACTAGTAATTCCCTCATCAAGATCATTGATATATATTATAAACAACAACGGGCCCAAGACTGATCCCTGTGGAACGCCACTTGTTACAGATCCCCACTCGGATTTAACCCCATTGATGGACACTCTCTGCTTCCTGTCAGTGAGCCATGACTCGATCCACGAGATCACTTTTCCCCCAATGCCATGAGCTGCCACTTTCTTTAACAGTCTATGGTGCAGAACTCTATCAAAAGCCTTGCTAAAATCTAAGTAAATAATATGAAATTCTTTATCGTGGTCAACAGCCTCAAAAGCTTTACTGAAGAAAGTTAATAAATTAGTTAGACAAGACCGGCCTCTTGTGAATCCATGCTGAGTATCATTAATCAAGCTATGCTTATCGAGATGGCTTCTTATAATCTCAGCTATAATTGACTCTAGTAATTTGCCTACAATTGAGGTTAAGCTTATTGGGAGGTAATTTGACGGTAACGACTTGTCCCCTGTTTTAAAAATAGGAATTACATTAGCCATCTTCCACATATCAGACACTACACCTGTTTGAAGAGATAAATTAAAAATATTAGTTAATGGTTCACAGAGTTCCATTTTGCATTCCTTAAGAACCCATGAAAAAACCTCATCAGGACCCGGCGACTTATTTTGCTTCAGTCTGTCTATCTGCTTCACAACCATTTCACTAGTGACTGTGATGTTACATAATTTATCTTCTTCTGGCCCACTATAAAAATTAATTACTGGAATATTGTTAGTGTCTTCCTGTGTAAAAACTGAGAGAAAATAATTATTTAAAATCGAGCACATTTCATTCTCTTTGTCAGTAAGATGCCCATAGTTATTTTTAAGGGGACCTATCTTATCTCTAACTTTTGTTCTATAGACCTGGAAAAAACTTTTTGGGTTAGTTTTAGAATCCCTAGCAACTTTAATTTCATAGTCCCTTTTAGCTTTTCTTATCCCCTTTTTAATGTCCCTCTTAATGTCAATATACTGATTCATAAGATGACCCTCACCTCTTTTGATACGCCTATAAATTCCTTTCTTATGCCCTAGTAGATATTTGAGCCTATTATTCATCCATTTTGGGTCATTTCTATTTGATCTAATTTCTTTATATGGGATAAACGTTCTTTGAGCAGCATGTATTGTGTTCAGAAAACTGTCATATTGATAGCTCTCTTCGTTACCCCAGTCAACAGATGATAAGTGTTTTCTAAGCCCATCGTAATCTGCTAAGCGAAAATCTGGGACTGTTACTGAGTTATCGCTACTATCGTACTTCCATTCAATGCTAAATGTAATTGATTTGTGGTCGCTAGCACCCAGTTCCTCTGAAATTTCTAAATTATTAACAAGGGATTCATTGTTTACGTCGCTTTTCTCTGCGTAATTTTCTTTTAAATTGCAATTTTACTATACATTGTTGTAGCCTAGTGCTCTGTTATCACACTGGATATGAGCAACTTAAGTCGTGATATATTTTGGTCTATAGATAGATGGTTTGCATTTGCCAGGGTATAAATACCTGCACTCTTGTTCAGAACAACACCCGCCCTCTCCTAACATATTACAACACTTGCTGGTGTGTGGGTATTTATATTTTATTGCATATTTACAGTTTCATGCTACGTACTACTATGTGTACAGGACGTCCACAAAAACACTCCCTGATTTCAAACAGGTATAACATGTAACTTCATTGTAATAATCTTTCACAGTTAGTAGCTTCAGATGCAGGATTTCCTTCAGTTTCATGTGGTATAAGGCAGCATTAAAGGCACTCAATGTGCGCCCCTCTGGTTGCTCGGTAAACATCGATGTGATAGTCCAGTTCGGTCCAGACGCTCTGCAGCGTATCTGGTGTTATCATGCGAACTGCTTCAGTGATCAAAATTTTCAGCTCCTCCAGGGTTGCCGGTAGTGGTGGTACGTAAACTGTGCTCTTCACGTACCCCCAAAGAAAGAAGTCACAAACAGCTAGGTCCGGTGACCTCTGCAAGTGGCCTGGGAGGTCACCGGATATAATGTGACGAATTATATACAAAAGATGAGGAAATCAATTCCTCAGCCTTATGAAGATGTTAGGTTATAGCTGATAGACTTCTTGCATGTGTTGAGATGAAACTCCCGGCCCTCCTCAAGGCATTATTATTATTATTATTATTATTATTATTATTATTATTATTATTATTATTATTATTATTATTATTATTATTATTATTGGTGTTATTTTATTCGTCAGAGAAGCACTAAGCCTATAGGCATCATACAATGCATAGTGCAGTAGGAGGCACTGAGGTTCGATCCGCGGTAAACGACTCATGATCCAATTCCTTAGAACTTGCCCACTCAACGTTATCATGGCACCTTCCTGGTATTAAACTCCAGCTCCTGGACTTTATGAGAGGGTTGAAAGTTGCGCTACAGCTCCTGTGTCTCTGGAGGGTTGATGGTTCAACTACCGTGCCTCTTGTGTGGGTTGTGGTAGAGGAGGCTGGGGTTATGGGACACAGGGAGAACTTTCTCAGATCACACAGCTCTAAACAACACCTTTGTTAACAAGATGATAACCTTTAATTAGCCGAGTTGATAAGCAATCAGTGAGTGATAAGCAATGTGAAGGTCTATCATCAATAGTGGTCTATCACAAACAGGGAAATTATCTATCACAAGCAGAGAACTTATCTATCACAAGGAAAATTATCTCTCATAAACAGAGAAACGATTATCACAAGCAGAAGAATTATCTATCACAGAGAAATGATCTATCGCAAGCAGAATATTTAGGCAGACAAAGTTAAGGTCAAGTGTGAGGTCCAGCGTGACCTTGGTGAGTCACTGAGGTCATATTTAGCAGGCGCTTAGTGAAGGTCAGTCATAGTGTTTGACCAGTGATGGCTCAGGTCAAGCTTAAGGGCGAACATCGCTAAGTGTCACTGTAACCATAAAGGTCAGTGTAACCACAAAGGTCAGTATAAACATAATAAGGTCAGTGTAAGCATCAATGAGGTTGTCCAAGTTAATAATTCCTCTCCTGCTCGTGGATAAAGTAACTTAGGTTGATCTAACTTTAAACCATTATGCCAAACATCATCCAACTTGATATAATTCAAAACAACAACCAAGGTTATAAAACAGAACCTAAGCTAACAATAACTTGATTATAACTCGTAAAGTTGACCAAACCTAACTGCTTAAGTTAAGCGTTAGCTTATTATGCTTAAAGTCTATCGACTGCACTAAGGTCATTAAGATTACTAGTAACATCACTGATATTTTAACGTCGTAAACAGCGGCACTGACGCTGCTGGTGACACACTCAAGTCACGGTAACTTTTTAGTCAGTGATTCACCGCTGGACCTGCTACTTGTCAGGTCCTCACTGAACATATTGTTTTCTGCGGCCCATTAGAAGTCTTATTTTGCATCCGCTTGAAGATTTACAATATCCTCAGTAGATGACGGTCTCATATAAATTCTAGTATCGTCTGCAAAGGAAGACACTATGCTACAGTTGACATCTATGTCTATGTCAATGTATGCCAAATTCATGACATAATCCTAACTGCACTGGACTTTGAAAAAGCCAGTAACAACATGCCCAAGTACTCAGCTCCAGGTCCTGACTTGTGGAACTCCATGTTCATCAAGAACTGCAAGAAACCCTTTTCACGTACCGTAAGTATGCTATGGAGAGGGAGCCTAGACACGGGTGTCATCCGACAAACAGTAAAAACAATGGATATAGCGTCACTCCACATATTTGGCAGTAAAGCAACAGCAAAGAATTATAGACCAGTAGCTCTAACGACCCATATTATAGAAATCTTTGTAGGAGTTCTAAGAAGAATGATCGCCAACCACTTGGATTCCCACTATTTGCACAATCCAGAGCAACAC
>NC_091297.1:16392989-16430489 GCF_038502225.1 Cherax quadricarinatus | reverse complement strand
CTCATTAACTTCACATCATCTGCAAACAAGGACACTTCTGAGTCTATCTCTTCTGTCACGTCATTCACGTATACCAAAAACAGCACAGGTCCTAGGACTGACCCCTGTGGAACCCCGCTCGTCACAGGTGCCCACTCTGACACTTAGTCACGTGCCATGACTCGTTGCCTCCCTGTCAATTACTCCCTGATCCACTGAAGTGCCCTTCCTGTTATGCCTGCCTGGTCCTCCAGCTTTTGTACTAATCTCCTATAAGTAACTGTGTCAAAAGCCTTCTTGCAGCCCAAGAAAATGCAAAATACTTTGTAACTTGTTCAGCTATCAAAATTTTGGGTCCAGTCCCTGGACCCATTATGTACCTCTGCAATCTTTTGACTACCACCCACACCATGGGTACGGGGTGTATAATAAACATATTAAACTAACTCTCTCTCTCGTGTCTTCCGTTACCTTGTCGTGAAACTCCAGTAGGTTTGTGACACAGGACTTTCCTTCCCTGAATCTGTGCTGGTTGTCGTTTATAAGCTTGTTCCATTCTAGGTGCACCACCACTCTTCTTCTGATAATCTCCATGACTTTGCATACTATGCACGTCAGTGACACTGGTCTGTAGTTTAGTGCCTCGTGTTTGTCTCCTTTCTTAAAATTTAGGACTACATTTGGAGTCTTCCATACCTCAGGTAGTTGCCCAGATTTAATGGATGTGTTGATAATTGTTACTAGTGGCACATACAGCGTCTCTAATCCTTCTCTAGGGATTTGTGTATGTATGTGTGTGTGTGTGTGTGTGTGTGTGTGTGTGTGTGTGTGTGTGTGTGTGTGTGTGTGTGTGTGTGTCCAAAAGTGCAGGCGTGTATGCGCCACTTCCGGAGTATACCTGCCACAGCAGTAACAGCCTGGTTGATCAGACCCTGATCCACCATGAGGCCTGGTCTCAGACCGGGCCGCGGGGGCGTTGACCCCAGAAACCCTCTCCAGGTAAACTCCAGGTAAGACGACAGGGTGTATGATCGTGGTCTCCAGAATACACTGGCGAGGATGGTTCCATTAAGAACTGAACTTAACCGTATTTAAGGCAGTATAGTCATTTATACTACAGACCAGAAACCTTTATTTGTAATACACCATAAATATCAGAGAACAACACAGCGAGACACTCCACTACACCTATGTTCTTCACTGATACACTCTGCAGTTCTTAAAGGACACAATACATGTATTATACACAATACATTACAACCATTATTAACGTCACTATACAACCATAAATGACAAATGGGCACAATACCGTGACTGGAACAATACCGTGACTGGAACAATACACAAATAACCCGGACATGGGAGAGACTTACGACGACGTTTCGGTCCGTCTTGGACCATTTAATTGAAGGTGAGAGAACCAGCATGTATAGGAGAGGGAAGACAGAGACTGAACAAAGACAGGGAAAAAGAAGTGGAGAAGTAGTGGTAGTGGTGGTAGTAGAAGTAGTGGTAGTAGAGGTAGTGGTAGTAGTGGTATTACAAGTATTGGTAGTAGAGGTAGTGGTAGTAGAGGTAGTGGTAGTAGAAATAGTGGTAGTAGAGGTAGTGGTAGTAGTGGTATTAGAAGTATTGGTAGTAGAGGTAGTGGTATTAGAAGTATTGGTAGTAGAGGTAGTGGTAGTAGAGGTAGTGGAGAGGCAGTGGTAGCAGGAGGGCAGGGTGGCAGCAGATCAGTGGCAGTAGAGGCAGTGGCAATAGGAGGCAAAGCAAATTATGGTGGTATCCAGAAGCACTGGCAGTGGTATTAGAATGCAGTAGGCAGATAGTGGTAGCAGATGGCAGTGGTAGTAGGAGGTAGTGGCAGCAGAGGCAGTGGTAGTAGAGGTAGTGGTAATAGGAGGCAGGCAGAAGGCAGTGGCATAGATGTAGTAGGCAGAGGCAGTGGTAGCAGAGGTATTCAAGGAGCCATTGTAAGCCATTGCAAGTAGCAGGCAGGTGGTAGCAGATGGTAGGTAAAGGCAGAGGCAGTGGCAGTAGAGTGGCAGTAGCAGGCAGTAGCAGTAGCAGGCAGAGTGCAGTGGCAGCAGAGGCAGTGGCAGCAGATGCAGTGGCAGTAGAGGCAGTGGCAGTAGAGTGCAGTGGCAGTAGAGGCAGTGGCAGCAGAGGCAGTGGCAGCAGAGGCAGTGGCAGCAGAGGCAGTGGCAGTAGAGGCAGTGGCAGCAGAGAGTGGCAGAGAGGAGGCAGCAGAGGCAGTGCAGCAGAGACAGCAGCAGAGGTAGGTAGTCAGAGGCAGTGGCAGTAGAGGCAGTGGCAGCAGAGCAGTGGCAGCAGATGCATGCAGGCAGAGGCAGTAGCAGAGAGGCAGATGGCAGCAGAGATAGCGAGGCAGCAGAGGCAGTGGCAGAGATAGTGGCAGTAGGAGAGATAGCAGTAGGCAGTAGCAGTGGCAGCAGATGCAGTGGCAGCAGATGCAGTGGCAGCAGAGAGGCAGGCGGTAGCAGATGCAGTGGAGCAGAGGCAGTGGCAGCAGAGACAGTGGCAGCAGATGCAGTGGCAGCAGAGCAGGGTGCAGAGATCAGTGGCAGCAGAGGCAGCGTGCTAGCAGAGAGTGGCAGCAGAGGCAGGCAGCAGATAGCAGCAGAGGAGTGGCAGCAGCAGGGCATAGAGTAGGCAGCAGATAGTGCAGCAGAGGCATGGAGAGCAGTGGCAGCAGAGCAGTGGCTAGCAGATGCGGCAGCAGAGGCAGTGGGCAGATAGGCAGTGGCAGCAGATGCAGTGGCAGCAGAGGCAGTGGCAGCAGAGGCATGGCAGCAGAGCAGTGGCAGCAGCAGCGGCAGCAGAGTGCAGTGGCAGCAGATGCAGTGGCAGCAGAGGCAGTGGCAGCAGGATGTGGCAGTAGCAGCAGAGCAGTGGCAGCAGAGACAGTGGCTGCAGCAGACAGTGGCAGAGCAGCAGAGATACTGAGGTAGAGTAGTGGTAGTAGCAGAGCAGTGGCATCAGGCATAGTAGCAGAGTAGTGGCAGCAGAGGCAGTAGGCAGATGCCAGTGGCAGCAGAGGCAGTGTAGCAGATGGCAGTGGCAGCAGATGCAGTGGCAGTAGAGGCAGTGGTAGCAGAGAGTGGCAGCAGAGCAGTCAGCATGGCAGATGCAGAGATGCAGTGGCAGCAGGAAGGAGTGGAGTAGTGGCAGTGGCAGCAGATGCAGTGGCAGCAGATAGCAGGTGCAGAGGCATGGCAGTAGCGGTAGTGGCAGTAGAGGCAGTGGCAGAGAGTGGCAGTGTGGCAGTAGATAGTGGTAGCAGAGATGGCAGTAGAGCTAGTAGTAGAGTAGTGGCAGTAGAGGCAGGCAGCAGAGTAGGGCAGCAGAGGCAGAGCAGAGGGTGGTACAGAGAGACAGTAGGCAGTGCAGAGATGGGCAGCAGACAGTGGCAGCAGAGGCAGTGGCGTGAGGCAGAGGTAGCAGAGGCAGTCAGAGACAGTGGCAGCAGAGGCAGTGGCAGAGAGGCAGTGGCAGCAGAGGCAGTGGCAGTAGGTCAGTAGGCAGGTAGCAGATGGCAGCAGAGGCATGGTAGCAGAGGCAGTGGCAGCAGAGGCAGCAGAAATAGCAGTGGCAGCAGAGGCAGTGGCAGCAGAGGCAGTGGCAGAGAGCAGTGGCAGCAGATGCAGCAGAGTGCAGTGGCAGAGGCATGGCAGCAGTGGTAGTAGAGGTAGTGGTAGTAGAGGTAGTGGTAGTAGAGGTAGTGGTAGTAGAGGTAGTGGTAGTAGAGGTAGTGGTAGTAGAGGTAGTGGTAGTAGAGGTAGTGGTAGTAGTAGGTAGTAGTATAGAGGTAGGTAGTAGAGAGATAGTGGTAGTAGGTAGTGTAGAGATAGTAGAGGTAGTGGTAGTAGAGGTAGTGGTAGTAGTAGAGGTTGTGTAGTAGTGGTAGTAGAGGTAGTAATGGTAGTAGAGGTAGTGGTAGTAGAGCTAGTGGTAGTAGGTAGTAGTAGAGCTAGTGGTAGTAGTAGTAGTAGAGCTAGTGGTAGTAGAGCTAGTGGTAGTAGAGGTAGTGGTAGTAGAGGTAGTGGTAGTAGTAGTAGAGGTAGTGGTAGTAGTAGTACTAGTAGTGGTAGAGGTAGTAGTAGTAGTAGAGCTAGTGGTAGTAGTAGTAGTAGAGCTAGTGGTAGTAGAGCTAGTGGTAGTAGAGCTAGTGGTAGTAGAGGTAGTGGTAGTAGAGGTAGTGGTAGTAGAGATAGTGGTAGATAGAGTTAGTGGTAGTAGAGGTAGTGGCAGTAGAGGTAGTGGTAGTAGAGGAAGTGGTAGTAGAGCTAGTGGTAGTAGAGGTAGTGGTAGTAGAGGTAGTGGTAGTAGAGAAGTAGTAGTAGTAGTAGAGGTAGTGGTAGTAGAGGTAGTGGTAGTAGAGGTAGTGGTAGTAGAGGTAGTGGTAGTAGAGGTAGTGGTAGTAGAGGTAGTGGTAGTAGAGGTAGTGGTAGTAGAGGTAGTGGTAGTAGAGGTAGTGGTAGTAGAGGTAGTGGTAGTAGAGGTAGTGGTAGTAGAGGTAGTGGTAGTAGAGGTAGTGGTAGTAGAGGTAGTGGTAGTAGAGGTAGTGGTAGTAGAGATAGTGGTAGTAGAGGTAGTGGTAGTAGAGGTAGTGGTAGTAGAGGTAGTGGTAGTAGAGGTAGTGGTAGTAGAGGTAGTGGTAGTAGAGGTAGTGGTAGTAGAGGTAGTGGTAGTAGAGGTAGTGGTAGTAGAGGTAGTGGTAGTAGAGGTAGTGGTAGTAGAGGTAGTGGTATTAGAGGTAGTGGTAGTAGAGGTAGTGGTAGTAGAGGTAGTGGTAGTAGAGGTAGTGGTAGTAGTGGTATTAGAAGTATTGGTAGTAGAGGTAGTGGTAGTAGAGGTAGTGGTAGTAGAGGTAGTGGTAGTAGAGGTAGTGGTAGTAGAGGTAGTGGTAGTAGAGGTAGTGGTAGTAGAGGTAGTGGTAGTAGAGGTAGTGGTAGTAGAGGTAGTGGTAGTAGAGGTAGTGGTAGTAGAGGTAGTGGTAGTAGAGGTAGTGGTAGTACATGAGACAGAAAGGGTAGTGATGCGAGGCAGTAGTAGTAGTAGTGGAGTAAGTCTAAGAACAAGAAAAAGGAGCACTGCAGGAGACTTACTGGTCCACGGGGGAAGGGAATCACCGGACAGGGCACACGTAGGCAGAAGGGAAAGGCAGAAAAAAATAAGAAAAGAGAAGATGAAGGAAGAGGAGAAGAAAGGATCAAGTCAACTCACGAATGTTCTGAAGGTTGGAGCATTTGACAATCTACAGAGACAAAGTCACGACTAAGATTCACATTAGGAAAGTTCTATATAAGTGATGCTTCAACAAGACGACGCCTGTGAAGGCTAGAAGAAGGGTAGACAGTTTTAGCAGAGGACCAGTCAATAGGATGACTGTGATCTCTGACATAACAGAATAGAGCATTATTGGTGTGGGTAAGTCTAACACTACTTTTGTGCATATTAAGTCTGTCAGGAACTGGCCAGCTACTCTAAAGTATTGAAGAAGACAAGAGGACAGACTCCGGAAGTATCAATAGCAGAAGGAGAGGTACGAACTAGATTACTGCAGAGAGTGTAAATTTGACGAAAGTAAGTTTGATGAATAAGGAAAGGAGAGAGGTGTCAAGATTTGAGATACTGCAAATATAGGGAAGGCAGAGAACAGGAAATGTCACAGGAGTACAGAGTTTGAGAGAAAAGAAAGTCAGTTTAGCACGTGAAAAGGCAGCGTTTATGAGATCGGAACAGTAGCCAAGACGAAAAAACGAATTATGAAGAACGGAAATTTCTGAGTTAAAGACTGACTGGCTCCCTCATGTTCATGTATTATTGTTACTAGTCAGTGTTTCAAGTTGGACCGATACATCGTGCCTCACTGCGGGGTATATAGGGCTGTAACACAGTGCCTAACTGCGGGGTATATAGGGCTCTTATACAGTGCCTCACTGCTGGGTATATAGGGCTGTAGCACAGTGCTTCACTGCGGGGTATATAGGGCTCTTATACAGTGCCTCACTGCTGGGTATATAGGGCTGTAACACAGTGCTTCACTGCGGGGTATATAGGGCTCTTATACAGTGCCTCACTGCTGGGTATATAGGGCTGTAACACAGTGCTTCACTGCGGGGTATATAGGGCTGTAACACAGTGCCTCACTGCGGGGTATATAGGGCTGTAACACAGTGCTTCATTGCGGGGTATATAGGGCTCTTATACAGTGCCTCACTGCTGGGTATATAGGGCTGTAGCACAGTGCTTCACTGCGGGGTATATAGGGCTCTTATACAGTGCCTAACTGCTAGGTATGTAAGGCAGTAACACAGTGCTTCACTGCGGGGTATATAGGGCTCTTATACAGTGCCTAACTGCTAGGTATGTAAGGCTGTAACACAGTGCTTCACTGCGGGGTATATAGGGCTCTTATACAGTGCCTAACTGCTAGGTATGTAAGGCTGTAACACAGTGCTTCACTGCGGGGTATATAGGGCTCTTATACAGTGCCTAACTGCTAGGTATGTAAGGCAGTAACACAGTGCTTCACTGCTGGGTATATAGGGCTGTAGCACAGTGCTTCACTGCTGGGTATGTAGAGCTGTAACACAGTACTTCACTGCTGGGTATGTAGAGCTGTAATACAGTGCTTCACTACTGGGTATGTAGAGCTGTAACACAGTGCTTCACTACTGGGTATGTAAGGCAGTAACACAGTGCTTCACTGCTGGGTATATAGGGCTGTAGCAGAGTGCTTCACTGCTGGGTATGTAGAGCTGTAATACAGTGCTTCACTGCTGGGTATGTAGAGCTGTAATACAGTGCTTCACTGCTGGGTATGTAGAGCTGTAATACAGTGCTTCACTGCTGGGTATGTAGAGCTGTAACACAGTGCTTCACTGCTGGGTATGTAGAGCTGTAATACAGTGCTTCACTGCTGGGTATGTAGAGCTGTAACACAGTACTTCACTGCTGGGTATGTAGAGCTGTAACGCAGTGCTTCACTGCTGGATATGTAGAGCTGCAACACAGTGCTTCACTGCTGGGTATGTAGAGCTGTAATACAGTGCTTCACTACTGGGTATGTAGAGCTGTAACACAGTGCTTCACTGCTGGGTATGTAGAGCTGTAACACAGTGCTTCACTGCTGAGCATGTAGAGCTGTAACACAGTGCTTCACTGCTGGGTATGTACAGCTGTAACACAGCGCTTCACTACTGGGTATATAGAGCTATAACACAGTGCTTCACTGCTGGGTATGTAGAGCTGTAACACAATGCTTCACTGCTGGGTATGTAGAGCTGTAACACAGTGCTTCACTGCTAAGTATGTAGAACTGTAACACAGTACTTCACTGCTGGGCATGTAGAGCTGTAACACAATGCTTCACTGCTGGGTATGTAGAGCTGTAACACAATGCTTCACTGCTGGGTATGTAGAGCTGTAACACAGTGCTTCACTGCTAAGTATGTAGAACTGTAACACAGTACTTCACTGCTGGGCATGTAGAGCTGTAACATAGTGCTTCACTGCTGGGTATGTAGAGCTGTAACACAGTGCTTCACTGCTGGGTATGTAGAACTGTAACACAGTGCTTCACTGCTGGGTATGTACAGCTGTAACACAGTGCTTCACTGCTGGGTATGTACAGCTGTAGCACAGTGCTTCACTGCTGGGTATATAGAGCTGTAACACAGTCCTTCACTGCTGCGTATGTAGAGCTGTAACACAACGCTTCACAGGTGGGTATGTAGAGCTGTAACACAGTGCTTCACTGCTGGGTATGCAGAGCTGTAACACAGTACTTCACTTCTGGGTATGTAGAGCTGTAACACAGTACTTCACTTCTGGGTATGTAGAGATGTAACACAGTGCTTCACTGCTGGGTATATAGAGCTATAACACAATGCTTCACTGCTGGGTATGTACAGCTGTAACACAGTACTTCACTTCTGGGTATGTAGAGATGTAACACAGTGCTTCACTGCTGGGTATATAGAGCTATAACACAATGCTTCACTGCTGGGTATGTAGAGCTGTAACACAGTGCTTCACTGCTGGGTATATAGAGCTATAACACAATGCTTCACTGCTGAGCATGTAGAGCTGTAACACAGTGCTTCACTGCTGGGTATGTAGAGCTGTAGCAGTGCTTCACTGCTGGGTATGTAGAGCTGTAACACAGTGCTTCACTGTTGGGTATATAGAGCTATAACACAATGCTTCACTGCTAAGTATGCAGAGCTGTAACACAGTGCTTCACTGCTGGGTATGTAGAGCTGTAACAGTGCTTCACTGCTGGGTAGGTAGAACTGTAACACAGTGCTTCACTGCTGGGTATGTAGAGCTGTAACACAGTGCTTCGCTGCTGGGTATGTAGGGCTGTTATACAGTGCCTCACTGCTGGGTATGTAGAGCTGTAAAAGTGCTTCACTGCTGGGTATGTAGCACTGTAACAGAGTGCTTCACTGCTGGGTATGCAGAGCTGTAACAGTGCTTCACTGCTGGTTATGTAGAGCTGTTATACAGTGCCTCACTGCTGGGTATGTAGAGCTGTAAGAGTGCTTCACTGCTGGTATGTAGCACTATAACACAGTGCTTCACTGCTGAGTATGTAGAGCTGTAACACAGTGCTTCGCTGCTGGGCATGTACAGCTGTAACACAGTGCTTCACTGCTGGGTATATTGACCTGTAACACAGTGCTTCACTGCTGGGTATGTAGCACTGTAACACAGTGCTTCACTGCTGAGTATGTACAGCTGAAACACAGTGCTTCACTGCGGGGTAGGTAGAGCTGTAACACAGTGCTTCACTGCTGAGTATGTAGAGCTGTAACACAGTGCTTCACTGCTGAGTATGTAGAGCTGTAACACAGTGCTTCACTTTTGGGTATGTAGAGCTGTAACACAGCGCTTCACTGCTGAGTATGGAGAGCTGTAACACAGTGCTTCACTGCGGGGTATGTAGAGCTGTAACAGTGCTTCACTGCCGGGTATGTAGAGCTGTAACACAGTGCTTCACTGCTGGGTATGTAGACCTGTAACACAGTGCTTCACTGCTGGGTATGTAGAACTGTAACAAAGTACTTCACTGCTGGGTATCTAGAGCTGTAACACAGTGCTTCACTGCTGAGTATGTAGAGATGTAACACAGTGCTTCACTGCTGGGTATGTAGAGCTGTAACACAGTGCTTCACTGCTGGGTATGTAGAACTGTAGCACAGTGCTTCACTGCTGGGTATGTAGAGCTGTAACACAGTGCTTCACTGTTGGGTATATAGAGCTGTAACACAGTGCTTCACTGCTGGGTATGTAGAGCTGTAACACAGTGCTTCACAGGTGGGTATGTAGAGCTGTAACACAGTGCCTCACTGCTAGGTATGTAGAGCTGTAACACAGTGCTTCACTGCTGGGTATGTAGAGCTGTAGCACAGTGCTTCACTGTTGGGTATGTAGAGCTGTAACACAGTGCTTTACTGCTGAATATGTAGAGCTGTAACGCAGTGCTTCACTGCTGGGTATGTAGAGCTGTAACACAGTGCTTCACTGCTGGGTATGTAGAGCTGTAGAACACTGCTTCACTGCTGGGTATGTAGAGCTGTAGCAGAGTGCTTCACTGTTGGGTATGTAGAGCTGTAACACAGTGCTTTACTGCTGGGTATGAAGAGCTGTAACACAGTGCTTCACTGCTGGGTATGTACAGCTGTAACACAGTGCTTCACTGCTGGGTATGTTGAGATGTAACACAGTGCTTTACTGCTGGGTATGTACAGCTGTAACACAGTGCTTCGCTGCTGGGTATGTAGAGCTGTAACACAGTGCTTCACTGCTGGGTATGTAGAGCTGTAACACAGTGCTTCACAGGTGGGTATGTAGAGCTGTAACACAGTGCCTCACTGCTAGGTATGTAGAGCTGTAACACAGTGCTTCACTGCTGGGTATGTAGAGCTGTAGCACAGTGCTTCACTGTTGGGTATGTAGAGCTGTAACACAGTGCTTTACTGCTGAATATGTAGAGCTGTAACGCAGTGCTTCACTGCTGGGTATGTAGAGCTGTAACACAGTGCTTCACTGCTGGGTATGTAGAGCTGTAGAACACTGCTTCACTGCTGGGAATGTAGAGCTGTAGCAGAGTGCTTCACTGTTGGGTATGTAGAGCTGTAACACAGTGCTTTACTGCTGGGTATGTAGAGCTGTAACACAGTGCTTCACTGCTGGGTATGTACAGCTGTAACACAGTGCTTCACTGCTGGGTATGTTGAGATGTAACACAGTGCTTTACTGCTGGGTATGTACAGCTGTAACACAGTGCTTCGCTGCTGGGTATGTAGAGCTTTAACACAGTGCTTCACTGCTGGGTATGTAGAGTTGTAACACAGTGCTTCACTGCTGGGTATGTAGGGCTGTAACACAGTGCTTTACTGCTGGGTATGTAGAGATGTAACACAGTGCTTCACTGCTGGGTATGTAGAGCTGTAACACAGTGCTTTACTGCTGGGTATGTAGAGATGTAACACAGTGCTTCACTGCTGGGTATGTAGAGCTGTAACACAGTGCTTTACTGCTGGGTATGTAGAGATGTAACACAGTGCTTTACTGCTGGGTATGTAGAGATGTAACACAGTGCATTACTGCTGGGTATGTAGAGCTGTAACACAGTACTTCACTGCTGGGTATGTAGAGCTGTAACACAGTGCTTCACTGCTGGGTATGTACAGCTATAACACAGCGCTTCACTTCTGGGCATGTAGAGATGTAACACAGTGCTTTACTGCTGGGTATGTAGAGCTGTAACACAGTGCTTCGCTGCTGGGTATGTAGAGCTGTAACACAGTGCTTCACTGCTGGGTATGTAGAGCTGTAACACAGTGCTTCACTGCTGGGTATGTAGAGCTGTAACAGTGCTTCACTGCTGAGTATGTAGAGCTGTAACACAGTGCTTCACTGCTGGGTATGTAGAGCTGTAACAGTGCTTCATTGATGGGTATGTAGAACTGTAACACAATGCTTCACTGCTGGGTATGTAGAGCTGTAACACAGTGCTTCACTGCTGGATATGTAGAGCTGTTATACAGTGCCTCACTTCTGGGTATGCAGAGCTGTAATAGTGCTTCACTGCTGGGTATGTAGCACTGTAACAGTGTTTCACTGCTGGGTATGTAGAGTTGTAACACAACGCTTCACTGCTGGGTATGTAGAGCTGTTATACAGTGCCTCACTGCTGGGTATGTAGAGCTGTAACACAGTGCTTCACTGCTGGGTATGTAGAGCTGTAATACAGTGCTTCACTACTGGGTATGTAGAGCTGTAACACAGTGCTTCACTGCTGGGTATGTAGAGCTGTAACACAGTGCTTCACTGCAGAGTATGTAGAGCTGTACCACAGTGCTTCACTGCTGGGTATGTACAGCTGTAACACAGTGCTTCACTACTGGGTATATAAAGCTGTAACACAGTGCTTCACTGCTGGGTATGTAGAGCTGTAACACAATGCTTCACTGCTGGGTATGTAGAGCTGTAACACAGTGCTTCACTGCTGGGTATGTAGAACTGTAACACAGTACTTCACTGCTGGGTATGTAGAGCTGTAACACAGTGCTTCACTGCTGGGTATGTAGAGCTGTAACACAGTGCTTCACTGCTGGGTATGTTCAGCTGTAGCACAGTGCTTCACTGCTGGTATATAGAACTGTAACACAGTGCTTCACTGCTGGGTATGTAGAGCTGTAACACAGTGCTTCACAGGTGGGTATGTAGAGCTGTAACACAGCGCTTCACTGCTGGGTATATAGAGCTGTAACACAGTGCTTCACTGCTGGGTATGTAGAGCTGTAACACAGCGCTTCACTGCTGGGTATGTAGAGCTGTAACACAGTGCTTCACTGCTGGGTATGCAGAGCTGTAACACAGTACTTCACTTCTGAGTATGTAGAGCTGTAACACAGTGCTTCACTGCTGGGTACGTAGAGCTGTAACACAGTGCTTCACTGCTGGGTATGTACAGCTGTAACACAGTACTTCACTTCTGGGTATGTAGAGCTGTAACACAGTGCTTCGCTGCTGGGTATGTAGGGCTGTTATACAGTGCCTCACTGCTGGGTATGTAGAGCTGTAAAAGTGCTTCACTGCTGGGTATGTAGAGCTGTAACAGAGTGCTTCACTGCTGGGTATGCAGAGCTGTAACACAGTGCTTCACTGCTGGTTATGTAGAGCTGTTATACAGTGCGTCACTGCTGGGTATGTACAGCTGTAACACAGTGCTTCACTGCTGGGTATGTAGAGCTGTAACACAGTGCTTCACTGCTGGGTATGTAGAGCTGTAACACAGTGCTTCACTGCTGGGTATGTAGAGCTGTAACACAGTGCTTTACTGCTGGGTATGTAGAGATGTAACACAGTGCTTCACTGCTGGGTATGTAGAGCTGTAACACAGTGCTTTACTGCTGGGTATGTAGAGATGTAACACAGTGCTTTACTGCTGGTTATGTAGAGCTGTAACACAGTGCTTTACTGCTGGGTATGTAGAGATGTAACACAGTGCTTCACTGCTGGGTATGTAGAGCTGTAACACAGTGCTTTACTGCTGGGTATGTAGAGATGTAACACAGTGCTTTACTGCTGGGTATGTAGAGATGTAACACAGTGCTTTACTGCTGGGTATGTAGAGATGTAACACAGTGCATTACTGCTGGGTATGTAGAGCTGTAACACAGTGCTTCACTGCTGGGTATGTAGAGCTGTAACACAGTGCTTCACTGCTGGGTATGTAGAGCTGTAACAGTGCTTCACTGCTGAGTATGTAGAGCTGTAACACAGTGCTTCACTGCTGGGTATGTAGAGCTGTAACACAGTGCTTCACTGCTGGATATGTAGAGCTGTTATACAGTGCCTCACTGCTGGGTATGCAGAGCTGTAATAGTGCTTCACTGCTGGGTATGTAGCACTGTAACAGTGTTTCACTGCTGGGTATGTAGAGTTGTAACACAGTGCTTCACTGCTGGGTATGTAGAGCTGTTATACAGTGCCTCACTGCTGGGTATGTAGAGCTGTAATAGTGCTTCACTGCTGGGTATGTAGCACTGTAACACAGTGCTTCACTGCTGGGTATGTAGCACTGTAACACAGTGCTTCACTGCTGGGTATGTAGCACTGTAACACAGTGCTTCACTGCTGGGTATGTAGCACTGTAACACAGTGCTTCACTGCTGGGTATGTAGCACTGTAACACAGTGCTTCACTGCTGGGTATGTAGCACTGTAACACAGTGCTTCACTGCTGGGTATGTTGAGCTGTTATATCAGTTGTATTATGTATAACACTCACACCTCCCTATACAATATTCCTCGTATTTTTACCACTTGTTCAACTAATCTGGTTAACTCTTACGTTGACTTTCCTCTTTCATTAACTAATAACACGGATATCACTGTGACTATTTTACTGGGGTCTGCACATCCGTTCCTTCGTGGGAATACTCGTGGTTCACCAGAGGCTCACACATAATCCTTGTAGATAATTTCTTCTAACATCTGAGCAGTTATTTACAGTATTATTGCCTCTTTTTTCATAATTATATCCTGTAAATATCCCCTCACAATTTCCCCCCAAAAGACCCGGAGCCTCTACATGTCAGGAGGCCTAGATCTAGACCTAAGTTTCTTCAAAGTCAAGAGAGGGGGACTATGTACAAAAAATATTTTTGGACATGGCAGAATTTTAAAGAATGTAGGTCTCTAGGCCTTGGCTTCTTCGGAACCGGAGGGACCATGTAAAAGAAAATTATGGGTGTTGGCAGAATTTTAAAAGAGTGATTCACAAAACGTCATTGGGAGTGTCAATTTTGAGTACGATTCAATAATGTCTTAGTGGACACCAGCGTTCTGCGACCCATGACGGGTGAGGCCACCACGTACCAATATCTACTACTAATGTGATCACCTATCACTGACCCTCGGCACTATCCATACCAAGGTGAGGCTGTAGGGCACCTCACCTCGGTACCTCACTAGGAGAGAAAGAGAGGAAGTACCTCACTGGGAACACGGGCAGGCCAAAACACACCAAGCAGTACAAATGCGGCTCATCAAAGGCATAGCACAAAGTAATCAAGAAAAAATAAGTAAATTTTAAAAGAATGAAAATTTATATTAATATCATGAAATATTCTAAAAGTACAGAAAGTGAGAGTACAAGCACACTCCTCTTCTAAGAGTACAGAAGGTGAGAGTACTAGCATACTCCTCTTCTAAGAGTACAGGTGAGAGTACAAGCACACACTCGTCCTCTAAGAGTAGAGAAGGTGAGAGTACAAGCTCTCTCGTCTTCTTGGGGTCAGCAAACACCCTTCTTCTAGCCACTCCAACACAAGAATACAAATCAACACAACAATCTCAATCTCAGTCCATCACATACGTAAGAGAAAAAAGCTATATATATACATACATGTATATATATATATACATACATGTACATGTATATATATATATATATATATATATATATATATATATATATATATATATATATATATATATATATATATATATATAAGAGGTGAGATCAAAGATATTCATTAAAGAAAAAACAATCGCAACTCAAATAAATCACTGGAAACACAAGGCAATCCCCACTCACAGTGTGTTTTAAATAACTCGTTTATTATGGTTTTTCTCTTATATACAAAAAACAACAACACAGCAACCTTGGGGTTGCCGACTGGGCTCTACACTAAGTCAACAATTCCTACCAAACGTCAATCTCACCAAGCCAAGAAAAAACAATAAAGCACACAATGGCAAGAAAGAAAATAAAACTGGTCTCCAAACATCACGTCACGAACCCCATTTTCTTAGCATGGGCAACCGAGGTACTTACAAACCCGCTTTCCGTGACGTACTTACAAGTGAGCAACCACAATCCACTTTCGCTCGATTTTGAAGCACATTTTAGCCAGGGGGAGAGTTTTAACTTGGCGCTAAGGTTGATGTTGTAGGTGATGGTGGTTGTGGTGGGTGAGTCGGGTGGCCAGCGACGACTAGAAGGCAATGAGTAAGTTACTGCACTTTATGGACTGGCATTTTTAATAGAAGAAAAAAATATATATGAGAAAAGGGGCGACCGAATTCTTAAAACAGCACATGTTGGAGGGGGGAGGGTACTCTTGTTGCTACGGTCAATGATGAAGACACAGACGCTGAGTAGACTTGTGTTGTGACTGGCTGACCGACGCTCGACACAGAGCTGGTCCGTAAGACAACAAAAGCTACGTTGGTACCTGTGTCTTTATTACTGTCGGCAGTACGTCTTTATGTTTTTTTATTTCTTTAGTAATTGGTTCTCATTTTGCAGTTTGGGCGGAGCAAGTGTGAGGCAAGAACCAGAATATCTCTGCTAGCTAGTTATCAGGTAGCTAGTTATCAGTTCACTGGTTATCAGCTAATCTGCGCACTGTTTGGGAATTCGGGCGTGTTTAAGTCAGTCTCTATTGGGAAATGAAAACAAAATTGTGTCAGCTAGTCACATACATAAACAAAATTTTTTTATTCTGGCACAGAATTTAAGGCAAAACAAAAAAAAAATCTAATAAAAGTAGAAGAGAAAAGCGAAGACATGAGGTGTGCGAGACATGGAGAGTAGGAGACGCAGCCTCCCACCTTCATATTGGAATGAACACTGTTGGGAGACACGACTCGGCCTCCTACGTATTCTCAGAGATATTTTTAAGGTATGAGTCAGGGAGTGTTGGAGATGTGTTGAAGGGAGTCCCTTTAATAGCTGTTGGGGAATATTGATGGCGGGCAGAAGGTGGAGGGAGGAGGAGGGAGGGGGAGCTGGGGCAACAGGAGGGGGGAAGGATATACCAGGACATGTGGGGAGGAAGAAGCTGTCCTGGGGTCAAGTGTGGAGGGAGGGACCAAGTTCTCAGTGAAACTGATAGCAAGTGTGGAAACACAGAGCTCTTATGGATACACAGAGCTCGTATGGACACACAGAGCTCGTATGGACACACACAGCTCGTATGGACACACACAGCTCGTATGGACACACACAGCTCGTATGGATACACAGAACACTCGTTAAACAGCTTGTGTGGAAACACACAGCACTCAACACAAATCATCAAATCAACACAAAATTACTGTAATATTAATCCAAAATGCTTTTAGAAAGTGCAAACCATGCTGCTAAATATTGGAAACTACAAGACCGATAAAACAATGGCATGACTGTACCACCATGGCATTTATAATAACACTGGTAGTTAATATAACACCATGACAGTAATATAACACCATGACTAATATAACACCATGACTAATATAACACCATGACAGTAATATAACACCATGACTAATATAACACCATGACTAATATAACACCATGACAGTAATATAACACCATGACAGTAATATAACACCATGACAGTAATATAACACCATGGCAGTAATATAACACCATGACAGTAATATAACACCATGACAGTAATATAACACCATGACAGTAATATAACACCATGACAGTAATATAACACCATGACAGTAATATAACACCATGGCAGTAATATAACACCATGACAGTAATATAACACCATGACAGTAATATAACACCATGGCAGTAATATAACACCATGACAGTAATATAACACCATGACAGTAATATAACACCATGACAGTAAAATAACACTATGGTATAACGGAGATCATTCACTTTCTACAAACAAAACGGAAATTGGTGACAGAGTGTCAAGCTGAGGTGTCATAGTGCCTGTCACCACACTTTGTGGCACAGTGTCAAGACAGTGTCCGCAACAAACAGCACAAAGTGTAGGTAATATGCAAAGTGAAGATGGAGAAACAGAAAAGATGCACATGTCACCACAACAATGAATAGGTGAGCTGGTTATATAGAGGCCACAGGTGAAGAATAACAGCTAAGTATTGATACATCATTCACAATGTGTAGCTCACTCGGGAGAAGACAGTGACATCACCTGAGAATGATCATTTCTTTCATGAACGAAGCAAGAAATATTACATAGTCCTACAACAAGTAAACAATAACCATGAAAACAATGATATATATATATATATATATATATATATATATATATATATATATATATATATATATATATATATATATATATATATATATATATATATATAAACACACCTAGGGGCCACTTTTATTAGATACAAACTTCTAGTACAGGGTAGGGGCCCAAGTTTGCCCCCAGAACAGCCTAAATTCTTGGTTTGGATTCAACAAAGTGCTGGAATCATTCGTTAGAGATCCTGGTCTATGTTGCATGACAGCATTAAGCAACTGCTTTAGATACACATTTATGCTGTGAATCTCCCACTCCACCACATCCCAAATGTGCAATTTTGGTGAGTCTGTGCCCACCCTGCAGTGTGGTCTTCTGCTGCTATATCCCATCCACTTCAAGATCTGATGTGTTGTGCATTCAGAGATGCTCTTTTGCATACCACTGTTGTAATGTATGGTTATTTGAGTTACTGTCACCTTCCTGTTAAATTCAACCAGTCTGGCCATTTTCTTCAGACTTCTCTCATTATGAAGGCGTTTTCGCCAACATAACTGCCACTTACTGGATGTTTTGTTTTATACACCATTTTCTGTAAACTCTACAAACTGTTGCACATGAAAATCCCAGGAAATCAACTGTTTCTGAGATACTCAAACCATCCCATCTGTCACCAACAATTATTCTATGACGATGTTTGGTCTGAAAAACAACTGAACCTCTTGACTATGTCTGCTTTAAGGCATTAAGGTGCACCCACGTAGATGGCTGATTACATAGTTGCGTTAACCACCAGGAGGTGTACAAGTACGTAACATATATATATATATATATATATATATATATATATATATATATATATATATATATATATATATATATATATATATATATATATACATGTATATGCTTGTGTATGTACTAACCTATTTGCTTTTGCAGCAAGCATGCGTGAGCGTATTTAATAGGAATGAATGGAGACAAATGGTTTTTAATACTTGACGTGCTGTTAGAGTGTGAGCAAAGTAATATTTATGAAGAGATTCAGGGAAACCAGCAGGCCGGACTTGAGTCCTGGAGATGGGAAGCACAGTGTCTACACTCCGAAGGAGGGGTGTTAATGTTGCAGTTTTATAACTGTAGTGTGAAGTATCCCTCTGGCAAGACAGTGATGGAGTGAATGATGGTGAAAGTTTTTATTTTTCGGGCCACCCTGCCTTGGTGGGAATCGGCTGATGTGCTAATATATATATATATATATATATATATATATATATATATATATATATATATATATATATATATATATATATATATATATATATAGAAGTTGGATGTCCTGGCCCTAAGCGAAACAAAGCTGAAGGGGGTAGGAGAGTTTCAGTGGGGGGAAATAAATGGGATTAAATCTGGAGTATCTGAGAGAGTTAGAGCAAAGGAAGGGGTAGCAGTAATGTTAAATGATCAGTTATGAAAGGAGAAAAGAGAATATGAATGTGTAAATTCAAGAATTATGTGGATTAAAGTAAAGGTTGGATGCGAGAAGTGGGTCATAATAAGCGTGTATGCACCTGGAGAAGAGAGGAATGTAGAGGAGAGAGAGAGATTTTGGGAGATGTTAAGTGAATGTATAGGAGCCTTTGAACCAAGTGAGAGAGTAATTGTGGTAGGGGACCTGAATGCTAAAGTAGGAGAAACTTTTAGAGAGGGTGTGGTAGGTAAGTTTGGGGTGCCAGATGTAAATGATAATGGGAGCCCTTTGATTGAACTTTGTATAGAAAGGGGTTTAGTTATAGGTAATACATATTTTAAGAAAAAGTGGATAAATAAGTATACAAGATATGATGTAGGGCGAAATGACAGTAGTTTGTTGGATTATGTATTGGTAGATAAAAGACTGTTGAGTAGACTTCAGGATGAACATGTTTATAGAGGGGCCACAGATATATCAGATCACTTTCTAGTTGTAGCTACACTGAGAGTAAAAGGTAGATAGGATACAAGGAGAATAGTAGCATCAGGGAAGAGAGAGGTGAAGGTTTATAAACTAAAAGAGGAGGCAGTTAGGGTAAGATATAAACAGCTATTGGAGGATAGATGGGCTAATGAGAGCATAGGCAATGGGGTCGAAGAGATATGGGGTAGGTTTAAAAATGTAGTGTTAGAGTGTTCAGCAGAAGTTTGTGGTTACAGGAAAGTGGGTGCGGGAGGAAAGAGGAGCGATTGGTGGAATGATGATGTAAAGAGAGTAGTAAGGGAGAAAAAGTTAGCATATGAGAAGTTTTTACAAAGTAGAAGTGATGCAAGGAGGGAAGAGTATATGGAGAAAAAGAGAGAGGTTAAGAGAGTGGTGAAGCAATGTAAAAAGAGAGCAAATGAGAGAGTGGGTGAGATGTTATCAACAAATTTTGTTGAAAATAAGAAAAAGTTTTGAAGTGAGATTAACAAGTTAAGAAAGTCTAGAGAACAAATGGATTTGTCAGTTAAAAATAGGAGAGGAGAGTTATTAAATGGAGAGTTAGAGGTATTGGGAAGATGGAGGGAATATTTTGAGGAATTGTTAAATGATGATGAAGATAGGGAAGCTGTGATTTCGTGTATAGGGCAAGGAGGAATAACATCTTGTACGAGTGAGGAAGAGCCAGTTGTGAGTGTGGGGGAAGTTCGTGAGGCAGTAGGTAAAATGAAAGGGGGTAAGGCAGCCGGGATTGATGGGATAAAGATAGAAATGTTAAAAGCAGGTGGGGATATAGTTTTGGAGTGGTTGGTGCAATTATTTAATAAATGTATGGAAGAGGGTAAGGTACCTAGGGATTGGCAGAGAGCATGCATAGTTCCTTTGTATAAAGGCAAAGGGGATAAAAGAGAGTGCAAAAATTATAGGGGGATAAGTCTGTTGAGTATACCTGGTAAAGTGTATGGTAGAGTTATAATTGAAAGAATTAAGAGTAAGACGGAGAATAGGATAGCAGATGAACAAGGAGGCTTTAGGAAAGGTAGGGGGTGTGTGGACCAAATGTTTACAGTGAAACATATAAGTGAACAGTATTTAGATAAGGCTAAAGAGGTCTTTGTGGCATTTATGGATTTGGAAAAGGCGTATGACAGGGTGGATAGGGGGGCAATGTGGCAGATGTTGCAAGTGTATGGTGTAGGAGGTAGGTTACTGAAAGCAGTGAAGATTTTTTACGAGGATAGTGAGGCTCAAGTTAGAGTATGTAGGAAAGAGTGAAATTTTTTCCCAGTAAACGTAGGCCTTAGACAAGGATGTGTGATGTCACCGTGGTTGTTTAATATATTTATAGATGGGGTTGTAAGAGAAGTAAATGTGAGGGTCTTGGCAAGAGGCGTGGAGTTAAAAGATAAAGAATCACACACAAAGTGGGAGTTGTCACAGCTGCTCTTTGCTGATGACACTGTGCTCTTGGGAGATTCTGAAGAGAAGTTGCAGAGATTGGTGGATGAATTTGGTAGGGTGTGCAAAAGAAGAAAATTAAAGGTGAATACAGGAAAGAGTAAGGTTATGAGGATAACAAAAAGATTAGGTGATGAAAGATTGGATATCAGATTGGAGGGAGAGAGTATGGAGGAGGTGAACGTATTCAGATATTTGGGAGTGGACGTGTCAGCGGATGGGTCTATGAAAGATGAGGTGAATCATAGAATTGATGAGGGAAAAAGAGTGAGTGGTGCACTTAGGAGTCTGTGGAGACAAAGAACTTTGTCCTTGGAGGCAAAGAGGGGAATGTATGAGAGTATAGTTTTACCAACGCTCTTATATGGGCGTGAAGCGTGGGTGATGAATGTTGCAGCGAGGAGAAGGCTGGAGGCAGTGGAGATGTCATGTCTGAGGGCAATGTGTGGTGTGAATATAATGCAGAGAATTCGTAGTTTGGAAGTTAGGAGGAGGTGCGGGATTACCAAAACTGTTGTCCAGAGGGCTGAGGAAGGGTTGTTGAGGTGGTTCGGACATGTAGAGAGAATGGAGCGAAACAGAATGACTTCAAGAGTGTATCAGTCTGTAGTGGAAGGAAGGCGGGTAGGGATTGGCCTAGGAAATGCTGAAGGGAGGGGGTAAAAGAAGTTTTGTGTATGAGGGGCCTGGACTTCCAGCAAGCATGCATGAGCATGTTAGATAGGAGTGAGTGGAGACAAATGGTTTTTAATACTTGACGTGCTGTTGGAGTGTGAGCAAAGTAACATTTATGAAGGGATTCAGGGAAACCGGCAGGCCGGACTTGAGTCCTGGAGATGGGAAGTACAGTGCCTGCACTCTGAAGGAGGGGTGTTAATGTTGCAGTTTAAAAACTGTAGTGTAAAGGACCCTTCTGGCAAGACAGTGATGGAGTGAATGATGGTGAAAGTTTTTCTTTTTCGGGCCACTTTGCCTTGGTGGGAATCGGCCAGTGTGATAATAATAATAATAATATATATATATATATATATATATATATATATATATATATATATATATATATATATATATATATATATATATGGGGAGAGACACGAAGCCCTGTATTACAGGTCAGTATCTCTAGCATGTATAATGTCAAAACTTCTGGAGACGATAGTAAGGAAAATAATATCAGGACACTTTGAGTGTAAAAAACTCTTTACAGGTAAACAGCATGGATTTAAGTTGCAAAATTCCTGTCTTACAAGTTTGCTTGAATTCTTTAACAAGAAAGAGAGGGTTGGGTGGCTTGCATTTTCTTGGACTGTAGAAAAGCATTTGATACAGAATCACACCAAAGTTTAGTCCAGAAATTGGAAGTATAAGCAAGGATAAAAGGCAGAAATACTATTGTAGGTTAAGGACTTCCTAAATGAAAGAACGAATGAAACATCCGAATGGAAGAGAGTAACTACTGCGGTTCCGCAAGGATCAGTGTTAGGACTACTACTGCAGGTAATATATATAACCTATTAGGACAGTGGTAGACTCCATGTAATCCTCAACAGGCTTTAGTTATGGTGAAAAGAGTGCCTTGTCTAGTTCAACCCGAGCAAGTACAAGGTTATGCGCTTCGGAAGAGAGGGAAGACAGGACACGGAGTACAGTATGGGAGAAGAGAAGCTATAAATATCAGGAAGTGAAAATAAACTCTGGTGAAAATAACACTAAGCAAATCGCCAGAATTTCACATAAACCGTATGACAACAGTGGCATATAAAAGATTAGCAAATCTCAAAATATTATTCAGGACCTTATATACGTGATGTTTTGTCAGCCATCTAGTATGCGGTACCAGCATGGAGCCCACACCTGGTCAAACACGCGAAGAAACTGTAAAAGGTCCAAAGATGAGAACCAGAACTGAGATGAATGCACTGTGAGGAAAGGATGAAAAAAAAAAAATGAACTTTACGACCTTATAGCAAAGTTGTATGACCCTTATGGGTTTAGCGTTTAGTTTTAGTTATAATAATAATACGACATTATAGGAGAGAGGACAAGGGGAAACATGGTTAGCAGGTACGAAATCTGAACAAGAGCTGAGAGGGCTGTTAGGAAGAGATTGTTTGAATTATGAGGACCAGAGTCAAGACACAGGTGGAAACTGAAGACATCTGACCCATAGAGTGGAGGAAGTATTTATTCAGTCTCAGAATGGTTGGAAAGTGTAATGACTTGAGGCAGTGGTGGAGGCAAACTCAATACGCAGCTTCAAGAATAGATACGATAAGGCCCTAGAGGCCAAAAGTCAGTGATGTCCATCAAGGTGGTCTACGATGCGAGGCCAGGAGCTAAGTATCAAACCCCGTAAATACAAATCGGTGAATACACACACACACACACACACACACACACACACACACACACACACACACACACACACACACACACACACACACACACACAGACACACACACACACACACAGGAAACAAAGTCAAACAAGTTGTAAAGTGTGATCATGATAGGTGTAGCAGAGATCAATGTTGAATATTGACCATACATGTGTTAGCTGCCTCAGTACCACTTACCTTCTACAGCAAGTGCCTCCTCCCTCGCTCACTTCACCATAACCAACATTTTATAATCACCTAGTACCTGTAGTCTACCTGCGATCAGCCTCAAGAGTTGATCTACTCCTGCGGCCTGTTGACCTGAGGTACAAGTTGCCTGGTGACCACCTGGTAACCACCTGGTGAGCCATGGAAACCGACTGTTGATGGTACGAGCACGCGCGCGCTCACTCACACACACACACACACACACACACACACACACACACACACACATACACACACACACACACACACACACACACACACACACACACACACACACACACACACACATACACACACACACACATATAACGCGCATATAACGGGAAGGGCACTGCAATGGATCAGAGAATACCTGACAGAGAGACAACAACGAGTCATGGTACGTAATGATGTATCACAGTGGGCACCTGTGACGAGCGGGGTCCCACAGGGGTCGGTCCTAGGACCAGTGCTATTTTTGGTATATGTGAACGACATGATGGAAGGGTTAGACTCAGAAGTGTCCCTGTTTTCAGATGATGTGAAGTTAATGAGGAGAATTAAATCTGATGAGGACCAGGCAGGACTTTAAAGAGACCTGGACAGACTGGACACCTGGTCCAGCAAATGGCTTCTCGAATTTAATCCTGCCAAATGCAAAGTCATGAAGATAGGGGAAGGGCACAGAAGACCACAGACCGAGTATAGGCTAGGTGGCCAAAGACTGCAAACCTCACTCAAGGAGAAAGATCTTGGGGTGAGTATAACACCGAGCATGTCTCCGGAAGCACACATCAACCAGATAACTGCTGCAGCATATGGGCGCCTGGCAAACCTGAGAACAGCATTCCGATACCTTAGTAAGGAATCGTTCAAGACACTGTACACCGTGTATGTCAGGCCCATACTGGAGTATGCAGCACCTGTTTGGAACCCGCACTTGATAAAGCACGTCAAGAAACTAGAGAAAGTACAAAGGTTTGCGACAAGGTTAGTTCCAGAGCTAAGGGGAATGTCCTATGAAGAAAGATTAAGGGAAATCGGCCTGACGACACTGGAGGACAGGAGGGTCAGGGGAGACATGATAACGACATATAAAATACTGCGTGGAATAGACAAGGTGGACAAAGACAGGATGTTCCAGGGAGGGGACACAGAAACAAGAGGCCACAATTGGAAGTTGAAGACACAAATGAGTCAGAGAGATATTAGGAAGTATTTCTTCAGTCATAGAGTTGTAAGGCAGTGGAATAGCCTAGAAAATGACGTAGTGGAGGCAGGAACCATACACAGTTTTAAGACGAGGTTTGATAAAGCTCATGGAGCGGGGAGAGAGAGGGCCCAGTAGCAACCGGTGAAGAGGCGGGGCCAGGAGCTAAGACTCGACCCCTGCAACCACAAATAGGTGAGTACAAATAGGTGAGTACACACACACACATAACCGGGAAGGAGGTGAAGACACTGCTGTGTGAGTTAAATACCTGGACGGGAGTGGGACCAGATAATATCTCTCCGTGGGTCCTCACAGAGGTTGCCGATATCGAAACAGGGCAACTGCCAAACAGAAAATGTTGTCCCAAATTTGAAAAAAAGGAGAAAGCCATTCAGCATTAAACTACAGACCAGTGTTACATGTATTATATGTCAAGTAATGAAGAAGAGTGGAGGAGCAATGACCAGCACGGTTTCAGTGATGGAAAAGACTGTGTCACATACCTACTGTAGTTCGAAGAAAGAAGAGAGACAGGAATGGGCAGATTGCATTTTCTTGGGCTGTAAGAAGAGTTTTGGCACAATGCCGCACAAGAGACTGATATAAAAGCTAGAGGAACAGGCAGAAATAACACGAAAGGCACTGCAATGGATCAAGGAATACCTGACAAGAAGGAAACAACGATGTTCCATTGACAAAGTGGCGGAATGCGGGCATGTGTCGAGTGGGGTTCCACAAGTGTCAGTCCTAGGGACGATGCTGTTTCTTATATATGTCAATGACATGACAGAATGGATAGTCAAAGGTGTCCCTGTTTGCAGACTACGTGAAACTAATGAAGAGAATACAAGAAGATGAGGACCAGGAAAAGCTATAAAGGGATCTGGACAGGATACAAGTCTGGTCCGACAAATGGCTCTTAGAGTTTAACCCCACGAAGTACAGAATTCTGAAGCTTGGGGAAGGAAAAAGAAGACCGCTAACAGAGCACAGGCTCTGGGGGTCAAAGGCTACAAACCTCACTCACGAAGGTTCTTGGGGTGAGCATCATACCGAGCACATCCCCTGAGGCGCACATCAATCAAATAGCTGTTGCAGCACATGGGCGCCTGGCAAACCCAAGAATAGCATAGTGACATCTAAGGAATCATTCATGACACTGTACACCGTGTACGTTAGGGCCATACTGGAGTATGCAGCATCAGTATGGAACCCACACCTGGTCAAGTACATCAAAAAATTCGAGAAAGTCCAGAGGTTTGTAATAAGACTAGTCCCTGAGCTAAAGGTTATGTCCTACGAGGAGAGTTAAGAAAACTCAACCTGATGACACTGGAGGACAGCAGGGAAAGGGAGGACATGATAACAGGGACAATGAACAGGGACGATGTTTCAGAGATGAAACACAGGGACAAGAAGGCACAATTGGAACTGAAAACCCAGAGTCATAGAGATGTTAGGAAGCATTTTTTCAGCCTAAGGTTTGTCAGGAAGTGGAACAATCTGGAGAGTGGAGTAGTAGAGACGGGATCCATACATAGCTTTAAGAAGAGGTGCGATAAGTTTTTATACAGACTACTACCTTCCTATAATGAACTGATTTGAATTTGGAAATATAACATGAGGTGTTTATAACGTGGAAAAGAACTCCGCAAATGTTAAATAACGTCAGCTTTCTGGGGATGCTTTTCGTGAGTGACGTCACGGCGTCACTACAGAGGAGTCTGGGGAAGAAGCCGCCTAAGTAACAGTTAGTTTAATATGTTTATTATGCACCCCATACCCATCCTGTGGGCGGTAGTCAAAAGATTACAGAGGTACATAATTGGTCCAGGGACTGGACTAAGTAACAGATGAGTAAATCTGTGTATATTTTGTGGTGACGCTTAGGCTGTAAGTTGTATTTGGCGTTCATTTTGTGCTCAGTTAGGCCGTAAGAGATGCCTGGCCGTGTTGTTTGAGTGGGACCTGTGTGAACTGTGGAGAGAACATAACAGGTGTGTTTACCAGCAGGTTGGGATGATGCAGGTCCACTGGGGTCACAGATCATGTTAATTTTCAGACGGCCATAATCAACTAGTAAAAGTCTACGAATGTAAAACCTTTCTTGTGATATGTGTTGAAGGCGGGTTTGTGGTGTATATACTGTTTATTATAATATGTCTATTTTCCTGAAGGAGACTTTATTTGACCTTCGATGAAGATTAAACGTAAGTTTATTAATAACGGATGTAACTACCTGTTTAGCGTTGTTTGTGAGTTTACGAGGGTGTGGCCCTAGGTTGGGTTAGTGTGTGTGTGTGTGTGTGTGTGTGAGTGTGTGTGTGTGTGTGTGTGTGTGTGTGTGTGTGTGTGTGTGTGTGTGTGTGTGTGTGCGCGCGCTCACCTAGTTGTAATTACCTAGTTGAGGTTGCGGGGGTCGAGTCCAAGCTCCTGGCCCCGCCTCTTCACTGGTCGCTACTAGGTCGCTCTCCCTGAACCTTGAGCTTTATCATACCTCTGCTTAAAGCTATGTATGGATCCTGCCTCCACTACATCGCTTCCCAAACTATTCCACTTACTGACTACTCTGTGGCTGAAGAAATACTTCCTAACATCCCTGTGATTCATCTGTGTCTTCAACTTCCAACTGTGTCCCCTTGTTACTGTGTCCAGTCTCTGGAACATCCTGTCTTTGTCCACCTTGTCAATTCCTCTCGGTTTTTGTATGTAGTTATCATGTCCCCCCTATCTCTCCTGTCCTCCAGTGTCGTCAGGTTGATTTCCCTTAACCTCTCCTCGTAGGATATTCCTCTTAGCTCTGGGACTAGTCTTGTTGCAAACCTTTGCACTTTCTCTAGTTTCTTTACGTGCTTGGCTAGGTGTGGGTTCCAGACTGGTGCTGCATACTCCAATATGGGCCTAACGTACACGGTGTACAGGGTCCTGAACGATTTCTTATTAAGATGTCGGAATGCTGCTCTGAGGTTTGCTAGGCGCTCATATGCTGCAGCAGTTATTTGGTTGATGTGCGCTTCAGGAGATGTGCCTGGTGTTATACTCACCCCAAGATCTTTTTCCTTGATTGAGGTTTGTAGTCTCTGGCCCCCTAGACTGTATTCCGTCTGCGGTCTTCTTTGCCCTTCCCCAATCTTCATGACTTTGCACTTGGCGGGGTTGAACTCCAGGAGCCAATTGCTGGACCAGGTCTGCAGCCTGTCCAAATCCCTTTGTAGTTCTGCGTCGTCTTCGATCGAATGAATTCTTCTCATCAACTTCACCTCATCTGCAAACAGGGACACTTCGGAGTCTATTCTTCCGTACAAGAACTACCTCGTGGAACACACTATCATACCTAACAAGAACCACTTCGTGGAACACACTATCATACCTCACAAGAACCACCTCGTGGAACACACTATCATACCTCACAGGAATTACCTCGTGGAACACACTATCATACCTCACAGGAACTACCTCGTGGAACACACTATCATACCTCACAGGAATTACCTCGTGGAACACACTATCATACCTCACAGGAACTACCTCGTGGAACACACTATCATACCTCACAGGAACTACCTCGTGGAACACACTATCATACCTCACAGGAACTACCTCGTGGAACACACTATCATACCTCACAGGAACTACCTCGTGGAACACACTATCATATCTCACAGGAACTACCTCGTGGAACACACAATCATACCTCACAGGAATTACCTCGTGGAACACACTATCATACCTCACAGGAACTACCTCGTGGAACACACTATCATACCTCACAGGAATTACCTCGTGGAACACACTATCATACCTCACAGGAACTACCTCGTGGAACACACTATCATACCTCACAGGAATTACCTCGTGGAACACACTATCATACCTCACAAGAACCACCTCGTGGAACACACTATCATACCTCACAGGAATTACCTCGTGGAACACACTATCATACCTCACAGGAATTACCTCGTGGAACACACTATCATACCTTACAAGAACCACCTCGTGGAACACACTATCATACCTCACAAGAACCACCTCGTGGAACACACTATCATTCCTCACAAGAATCACCTCGTGGAACACACTATCATACCTCACAAGAACCACCTCGTGGAACACACTATCATACCTCACAAGAACCACCTCGTGGAACACACTATCATACCTCACAAGAACCACCTCGTGGAACACACTATCATACCTCACAGGAACTACCTCGTGGAACCCGCTATCATACCTCACAAGAACCACCTCGTAGAACACACTATCATTCCTCACAAGAACCACCTCGTGGAACACACTATCATACCTCACAAGAACCACCTCGTGGAACACACTATCATACCTCACAAGAACTACCTCGTAGAACACACTATCATTCCTCACAAGAACCACCTCGTGGAACACACTATCATACCTCACAAGAACCACCTCGTGGAACACACTATCATACCTCACAAGAACCACCTCGTGGAACACACTATCATACCTCACAAGAACCACCTCGTGGAACACACTATCACACCTCACAAGAACTACCTCGTGGAACACACTATCACACCTCACAAGAACCACCTCGTGGAACACACTATCACACCTCACAAGAACCACCTCGTGGAACACACTATCATACCTCACAAGAACCACCTCGTGGAACACACTATCATTCCTCACAAGAACCACCTCGTGGAACACACTATCACACCTCACAAGAACCACCTCGTGGAACACACTATCATACCTCACAAGAACCACCTCGTGGAACACACTATCACACCTCACAAGAATCACCTCGTGGAACACACTATCATACCTCACAAGAATCACCTCGTGGAACACACTATCACACCTCACAAGAATCACCTCGTGGAACACACTATCATACCTCACAAGAACCACCTCGTGGAACACACTATCACACCTCACAAGAACCACCTCGTGGAACACACTATCATACCTCACAAGAATCACCTCGTGGAACACACTATCACACCTCACAAGAATCACCTCGTGGAACACACTATCATACCTCACAAGAACCACCTCGTGGTACACACTATCACACCTCACAAGAATCACCTCGTGGAACACACTATCATACCTCACAAGAACTACCTCGTGGAACACACTATCACACCTCACAAGAACCACCTCGTGGAACACACTATCATACCTCACAAGAACCACCTCGTGGAACACACTATCATACCTCACAAGAACCACCTCGTGGTACACACTATCACACCTCACAAGAATCACCTCGTGGAACACACTATCATACCTCACAAGAACTACCTCGTGGAACACACTATCACACCTCACAAGAATCACCTCGTGGAACACACTATCATACCTCACAAGAACCACCTCGTGGAACACACTATCACACCTCACAAGAACCACCTCGTGGAACACACTATCATACCTCACAAGAATCACCTCGTGGAACACACTATCACACCTCACAAGAATCACCTCGTGGAACACACTATCATACCTCACAAGAACCACCTCGTGGAACACACTATCATACCTCACAAGAACCACCTCGTGGAACACACTATCACACCTCACAAGAACCACCTCGTGGAACACACTATCATACCTCACAAGAATCACCTCGTGGAACACACTATCACACCTCACAAGAATCACCTCGTGGAACACACTATCATACCTCACAAGAACCACCTCGTGGAACACACTATCACACCTCACAAGAATCACCTCGTGGAACACACTATCATACTCACAAGAACCACCTCGTGGAACACACTATCATACCTCACAAGAATCACCTCGTGGTACATACAACTTGTTCTCGGAATAGTATTTTAGACGCAGATGACATACACATGGAGAGGTATATGTCCTGAGTTTACCTGTACTTTACCTGTAGTCGGTTTCGAGTGTTCTTGTCTGAGGCTAGGCTTCCTTGTTTGTCGCCTTGTCAACCAGGCTGTTTGTGTTAGGATCCAGCAGGCAGATATATCCATCACAAAGAGGCTAACAGTACACTTGTAACACGGAACCGTCCAGTTGCTTCTGTGTTTCCGGCAACATTCCTGATACCTGCTGGTAAGACACGGAAGAGTCTTGTGTCATGGATGTTTGCACTGTCCTCTGTACTCATGATCTCCTTCCTCTTCACTGTCGTTATTTCACACTTTCTCCCATATCTTCTACAACACTGTTACGCCCAGATGTGGTTTCTCTATTTATTTCTTGCAGTTTTGTTCATCTAATATTTCACTGCGATTATCATCGTTATTAGCTAAAACGATGTTAATCAGCTTTATAATATTATATATTCATTTTCATGTATCTCATGTTTTCAATTTATATGTATATATATTGGATGAATCATTTAGCAGTGATAACAACCATTTAATGTTTGTATGACCTCACCTCTGGTTACTACCCGCCTGACGCAGCTTAGGTCAGAGGTGAGTGGAGTAGATTATTATTATAATCAAGGGGAAGCGCTAAACCCGGAGGATTATACAGCGCCTGGGGGGGGGATGTGGAAGGCATTCAGGCTTAATTCGGGGAACTTGAGCACAGATCCAATTCCCTAAATCAAGAGCCCCTCACCAACATCAAGGAACCTTCCTTGAGGGGAGAGTGGAGTAGAGTAGTCAGGACAACATCTCTCTGGGTATAGAGAAGGTCTTCATTGCTTACTCATGTTAACTTAAATTGAGAAACTGTTGGTCTAGAAGTTTATTGTCTAAAGTCAACAAAAATTGTGAGATCTTGTCAAACTTTCATTGTACAGAAGTTCTCGTGTGTTAAAAGACTTCAAGTATTCTAGTCAACACTAATCGTCTCGGAAAATATAGACATAACTTAAACCATACCCCCGGCCGGGATTGAACCGCGGGTTCAATCCCGGCCGGGGGTATGGTTTATTTGCAATCGTGTCATTACGATTTCTTAAGTCATGTTGACGGCAGTGAAGGGACTTGAGCTAGAGTTCGTCACGGCCACGCTAGCTGGAGATTCGTCTGTAAAAACTTGCATTTGTGGTCACAGAGGTGCCTGTGCTAACTTTCCTATGGTGTAGAAATATACCTAGTTGGATGAATCTTATTGTGGCTAGCTGGTCTAGTGGCTAGCGCGACGGGCTGGAGTTTTGAGACTCTATGACCGCGGGTTCAATCCCGGCCGGGGGTATGGTTTATTTGCAATCGTGTCATTACGATTTCTTAAGTCATAGACATAACTTGATTGATCATAATTATATTAAAGGTCCGTTCAGCTAGAATGAAGGTCATGGTAATTTATAAGTTGTGTATAAAGTCTGTGTTTATATATAATTACTGAGAAAAAGGTACATATAAAATAACTTAAGTCAATAACGTCATTTACGTTATATTAAGGATACATTTGTAAAGTTTTTTCGATCTCCTTATTAATTAATAAACAAGATATAATTGCTTATTACGATATAACTGAAGTATAATTCTCCATAAAAAATCCCCTAGACTAACATCGCCTATTGTTTATAAAGTTTATCGTAGTTGTTATAGCAGTGTGTATGTTATAGCAGTGTGTATGTTATAGCAGTGTGTATATTATAGCAGTGTGTATGTTATAGCAGTGTGTATGTTATAGCTGTGTGTATGTTATAGCAGTGTGTATGTTATAGCAGTGTGTATGTTATAGCAGTGTGTATGTTATAGCAGTGTGTATGTTATAGCAGTGTGTATGTTATAGCAGTGTGTATATTATAGCAGTGTGTATGTTATAGCAGTGTGTATGTTATAGCTGTGTGTATGTTATAGCAGTGTGTATGTTATAGCAGTGTGTATGTTATAGCAGTGTGTATGTTATAGCAGTGTGTATGTTATAGCAGTGTGTATGTTATAGCAGTGTGTATGTTATAGCTGTGTGTATGTTATACCAGTGTGTATGTTATAGCAGTGTTATCATGTGGGAGTTCGAACACGTGGATTGGGTAAGTAATACTCACGTAGGCTGGTAGTACGTATAATTACAGATAATGTGGGGAGAGCCCTTACAGCCGTGACCTATCTGCTCACTGTCCTAACTCTGACTGACTTGAAGAAGCCAATTTAAAGATCAAACTGTCTGAATGTCAATTTTTCAGATCAGAAATTAAGTTTCTTGGTCATGTAGTCACTCCTAGAGGGGTTACGACTGACCAAAGTAAAGTAACTGCAGTACTAAATTTTCCAACTCCCAAAACTGCTGATGCCGTAAGATCCTTTGTGGGCTTAGCAGGTTTTTATAGATCTTTCATTGCCAATTTTTCTTCCATAGCTGCTCCTCTAACTGAGTTGCTTAAGAAAGATGCTCCTTTTGTTTGGACCTTCCGTCAAGAAAGAGCATTCCAAACTCTAAAAGAAAAGCTAACATCTGCTCCAATTTTGAAATTTCCAGATTTTTCTAAGCCCTTCTATCTGACAACTGATGCTACTTCAACTGGCATAGGTGCCGTACTAGCTCAGAAGACCGATGGCAAGTACAACGCAGTTGCATTTGCTAGCCGAGTCCTTACAAAGGCTGAACGTAATTATACAGTAACTGAGCAAGAAGCTTTAGCAATAGTATGGTCTTTAAAGCACTTCCGAGACATTATTTTTCAGTACTCTGTTCATGTCTTGACAGACCATGCTCCACTGATACCCTTATTCCAGAACAAACAAACTACTGGAAGGTTAGCCAGATGGACCTTGACTATCCAAGAGTTCAATCCCACCGCTGTCACCATTTATCATGTGGGAGTTCGAACACGTGGATTGGGTAAAGTAATACTCACGTAGGCTGGTAGTACGTATAATTACAGATAATGTGGGGAGTGCCCTTACAGCCGTGACCTATCTGCTCACTCTCCTAACACTGACTGACTGGCCGCCCACAGTACCCATATGTGAGGGGGTCTTTGAATAGTGCTAGGTCAGCACAATATGAGTTCAGACAGTGACTCAGGCAGAGACGGTTGGCAGTGAGTCAACCACCGGTCACACTGGTTACTGGTAACTGGTTACTACTACTGAGAGTGTGTATGCTATAGCAGTGTGTATGTTATAGCAGTGTGTATGTTATAGCAGTGTGTATGTTATAGCAGTGTGTATGTTATAGCAGTGTGTATGTTATAGCAGTGTGTATGTTATAGCTGTGTGTATGTTATAGCTGTGTGTATGATATAGCAGTGTGTATGTTATAGCAGTGTGTATGTTATAGCTGTGTGTATGTTATAGCAGTGTGTATGTTATAGCAGTGTGTATGTTATAGCAGTGTGTATGTTATAGCAGTGTGTATGTTATAGCTGTGTGTATGTTATAGCTGTGTGTATGTTATAGCAGTGCATATGTTATAGCAGTGTGTATGTTATAGCTGTGTGTATGTTATAGCTGTGTGTATGTTATAGCAGTGTGTATGTTATAGCAGTGTGTATGTTATAGCAGTGTGTATGTTATAGCAGTGTGTATGTTATAGCAGTGTGTATGTTATAGCTGTGTGTATGTTATAGCAGTGTGTATGTTATAGCAGTGTGTATGCTATAGCAGTGTGTATGTTATAGCAGTGTGTATGTTATAGAAGTGTGTATGTTATAGCAGTGTGTATGTTATAGCTGTGTGTATGTTATAGCAGTGTGTATGTTATAGCAGTGTGTATGTTATAGCAGTGTGTATGTTATAGCAGTGTGTATGTTATAGCTGTGTGTATGTTATAGCTGTGTGTATGTTATAGCAGTGTGTATGTTATAGCTGTGTGTATGTTATAGCAGCGTGTATGTTATAGCAGTGTGTATGTTATAGCAGTGTGTATGTTATAGCTGTGTGTATGTTATAGCTGTGTGTATGTTATAGCAGTGTGTATGTTATAGCTGTGTGTATGTTATAGCAGCGTGTATGTTATAGCAGTGTGTATGTTATAGCAGTGTGTATGTTATAGCTGTGTGTATGATATAGCAGTGTGTATGTTATAGCAGTGTGTATGTTATAGCTGTGTGTATGTTATAGCAGTGTGTATGTTATAGCAGTGTGTATGTTATAGCTGTGTGTATGTTATAGCTGTGTGTATGGTATAGCAGTGTGCATGTTATAGCAGTGTGTATGTTATAGCAGTGTGTATGTTATAGCAGTGTGTATGTTATAGCAGTGTGTATGTTATAGCTGTGTGTATGATATAGCAGTGTGTATGTTATAGCAGTGTGTATGTTATAGCTGTGTGTATGTTATAGCAGTGTGTATGTTATAGCTGTGTGTATGTTATAGCAGTGTGTATGTTATAGCTGTGTGTATGTTATAGCAGTGTGTATGTTATAGCTGTGTGTATGTTATAGCAGCGTGTATGTTATAGCAGTGTGTATGTTATAGCTGTGTGTGTGTTATAGCTGTGTGTATGTTAGGGACTCAGTCCTCAAGTATCTTCCATGTGTATATTAGCAGGTATCTTCCCAGGTGCTACCTGTGTCGACCCTGGTGCTGCCTGTGTCGACCCTGGTGCTACCTGTGTCGACCCTGGTGCTGCCTGTGTCGACCCTGGTGCTGCCTGTGTCGACCCTGGTGCTGCCTGTGTCGACCCTGGTGCTACCTGTGTCGACCCTGGTGCTACCTGTGTCGACCCTGGTGCTGCCTGTATCGACCCTGGTGCTACCTGTGTCGACCCTGGTGCTACCTGTGTCGACCCTGGTGCTCCCTGTGTCGACGCTGGTGCTACCTGTGTCGACCCTGGTGCTACCTGTGTCGACCCTGGTGCTGCCTGTGTCGACCCTGGTGCTACCTGTGTCGACCCTGGTGCTACCTGTGTCGACCCTGGTGCTGCCTGTATCGACCCTGGTGCTACCTGTGTCGACCCTGGTGCTACCTGTGTCGACCCTGGTGCTGCCTGTGTCGACGCTGGTGCTACCTGTGTCGACCCTGGTGCTACCTGTGTCGACCCTGGTGCTGCCTGTATCGACCCTGGTGCTACCTGTGTCGACCCTGGTGCTACCTGTGTCGACCCTGGTGCTGCCTGTATCGACCCTGGTGCTACCTGTGTCGACCCTGGTGCAACCTGTGTCGACCCTGGTGCTGCCTGTGTCGACCCTGGTGCTACCTGTGTCGACTCTGGTGCTGCCTGTGTCGACCCTGGTGCTGCCTGTATCGACCCTGGTGCTACCTGTGTCGACCCTGGTGCTGCCTGTGTCGACCCTGGCGCTACCTGTGTCGACCCTGGTGCTGCCTGTGTCGACCATGGTGCTACCTGTGTCGACCCTGGTGCTGCCTGTGTCGACCCTGGTGCTGCCTGTGTCGACCCTGGTGCTGCCTGTGTCGACCCTGGTGCTGCCTGTGTCGACAATGGTGCTGCCTGTGTCGACCCTGGTGCTACCTGTGTCGACCCTGGTGCTACCTGTGTCGACCCTGGTGCTGCCTGTGTCGACCCTGGTGCTGCCTGTGTCGACCCTGGTGCTACCTGTGTCGACCCTGGTGCTGCCTGTGTCGACCCTGGTGCTACCTGTGTCGACCCTGGTGCTGCCTGTGTCGACCCTGGTGCTACCTGTGTCGACCCTGGTGCTGCCTGTGTCGACCCTGGCGCTACCTGTGTCGACCCTGGTGCTGCCTGTGTCGACCATAGTGCTACCTGTGTCGACCCTAGTGCTACCTGTGTCGACCCTGGTGCTACCTGTGTCGACCCTGGTGCTACCTGTGTCGACCCTGGTGCTGCCTGTGTCGACCCTGGTGCTGCCTGTGTCGACCCTGGCGCTACCTGTGTCGACCCTGGTGCTGTCTGTGTCGACCCTGGTGCTACCTGTGTCGACCCTGGTGCTGTGTCGACCCTGGTGCTACCTGTGTCGACCCTGGTGCTGTCTGTATCGACCCTGGTGCTACCTGTATCGACCCTGGTGCTACCTGTGTCGACCCTGGTGCTGCCTGTATCGACCCTGGTGTTACCTGTGTCGACCCTGGTGCTACCTGTGTCGACCCTGGAGCTGCCTGTGTCGACCCTGGTGCTGCCTGTGTCGACCATCGTGCTACCTGTGTCGACCCTGGTGCTACCTGTGTCGACCCTGGTGCTGCCTGTGTCGACCCTGGTGCTACCTGTGTCGACCCTGGTGCTACCTGTGTCGACCCTGGCGCTACCTGTGTCGACCCTGGTGCTACCTGTGTCGAACCTGGTGCTGCCTGTGTCGACCCTGGTGCTACCTGTGTCGACCCTGGTGCTACCTGTGTCGACCCTGGCGCTACCTGTGTCGACCCTGGCGCTACCTGTGGCGACCCTGGTGCTGCCTGTGTCGACCCTGGTGCTACCTGTGGCGACCCTGGTGCTGCCTGTGTCGACCCTGGTTCTGCCTGTGTCGACCCTGGTGCTACCTGTGTCGGCCCTGGTGCTGCCTGTGTCGACCCTGGTGCTTCCTGTGTCGACCCTGGTGCTACCTGTGTCGACCCTGGTGCTGCCTGTGTCGACCCTGTTGCTGCCTGTGTCGACCCTGGTGCTGCCTGTGTCGACCCTGGTGCTGCCTATGTCGACCCTGGTGCTACCTGTGTCGGCCCTGGTGCTGCCTGTGTCGACCCTGGTGCTGCCTGTGTCGACCCTGGTGCTACCTGTGTCGACCCTGGTGCTGCCTGTGTCGACCCTGGTGCTGCCTGTGTCGACCCTGGTGCTGCCTGTGTCGACCCTGGTGCTGCCTGTGTCGACCCTGGTGCTGCCTGTGTCGACCCTGGTGCTGCCTGTGTCGACCCTGGTGCTGCCTCTGTCGACCCTGGTGCTGCCTTTGGCGACCCTGGTGCTGCCTGTGGCGACCCTGGTGCTGCCTGTGTCGTCCCTGGTGCTGCCTGTGGCGACCCTGGTGCTGCCTGTGTCGACCCTGGTGCTGCCTGTGGCGACCCTGGTGCTGCCTGTGTCGACCCTGGTGCTGCCTATGTCGACCCTGGTGCTGCCTGTGGCGACCCTGGTGCTGCCTGTGTCGACCCTGGTGCTGCCTATGTCGACCCTGGTGCTGCCTGTGTCGACCCTGGTGCTGCCTGTGTCGACCCTGGTGCTGCCTGTGTCGACCCTGGTGCTGCCGGTGTCGGCCGTGGTGCTGCCTGTGTCGACCCTGGTGCTGCCTGTGTCGACCCTGGTGCTGCCTGTGTCGACCCTGGTGCTGCCTTTGTCGACCCTGGTGCTGCCTGTGTCGACCCTGGTGCTGCCTGTGTCGACCCTGGTGCTGCCTGTGTCGACCCTGGTGCTGCCTATGTCGACCCTGGTGCTGCCTGTGTCGACCCTGGTGCTGCCTGTGTCGACCCTGGTGCTGCCTGTGT
>NC_091297.1:16262989-16387989 GCF_038502225.1 Cherax quadricarinatus | reverse complement strand
TCCGTGTCAACCTTTACAGACGATACTAGGATCTGCATGAGGCTGTCATCTGCTGAGGACGCGGTTAACCTCCAAGAAGATATAAACCAAGTTTTCCAGTGGACAACGGAAAGCAATATGATGTTCAGTGAAGACAAATTCCAGCTACTCTGTTATGGAAAACTGGAGGAAATAATAACTAGAACAGAGTGTACTACAAACTCTGGCCATACAATAGAGCGGAAAAATAATGTGAAGGACCTGGGAGTGGTAATGTCTGAGGATCTCACTTTCAAGGATCACAACAGTGCCACGATCACAAGTGCAAAGAAAATGATAGGATTGATAATGAGAGTGTTCAACACAAGAGATGCCAAGCCAATGATGATCCTTTTCAAATCACTTGTTCTCTCTAGGCTTGAATATTGCTGTACATTATCATCTCCGTTCAAAGCAGGTGAAGTTGTCCATCTAAAGAATGTACAGAGAACCTTTACTGCACGTATAAGTTCTATCAAACACCTCAACTAATGGGAACACTTGGAAGCTCTTGACTTGTACTCGCTGGAACACAGGCGAGAGAGATGTATCATAATCTATACTTGGAAAATCCTAGAAGGAATGGTCCCAAATCTGCACACAGAAATCACTCCCTACGAAAGTAAAAGACTGGGCAGGCGGTGCAAAATACCCATAATTAAAAGTAGGGGCGCTTCTGGTACACTAAGAGAAAACACCATACACCATACACCATACACTAAGAGAAACACCCAAGACTGTTCAACAGCCTCCTACCAGGCATAAAGGTAATTACCAATAGGCCTCTGGCTGCCTTCAAGAGGGAGCTGGACAGATACTTAAAATCGGTGCCGGATCACCCGGGCTGTGGTTCATACGTTGGACTACGTGCGACCAGCAATAATAGCCTGTTGATCAGGCTCTGCTCTACCAGGAGGCCTAGTCGTGAACCGGGCCGCGGGGGCGTTGATCACCGGGATACCCTCCAGGTAGACTTCAGGTTTGTACACAACTTCTGGATATTATCCATCCTTATCTCGTCTATTCCTTCCATTTCTGTTTTAGTTAGCAAATCTTTTTTCTTGTAAAGGAGTGAGGGGGTACTGTCTCTACACGTCCAGCACACGTCCAGCACAAGTCTAGTACACGTCCAGCACAAGTCCAGCACAAGTCTAGTACACGTCCAGCACAAGTCCAGCACAAGTCTAGTACATGTCCAGCACACGTCCAGCACAAGTCTAGTACACGTCCAGCACAAGTCCAGCACAAGTCTAGTACATGTCCAGCACACGTCCAGCACAAGTCTAGTACACGTCTAGTTCACGTCCAGCACACGTCTAGTACACGTCCAGCACACGTCAAGCACACGTCTAGTACACGCCCAGTACACGTCCAGCACACGTCTAGTACACGTCCAGCACACGTCCAGCACACGTCCAGTACACGTCCAGTACACGTCTAGTACACGCCCAGCACACGTCCAGTACACGCCCAGTACACGTCTAGTACACATCCAGCACACGTCCAGTACACGTCCAGTACACGTCCAGTACACATCCAGCACACATCCAGTACACGTCCAGCACACGTCTAGTACACGTCCAGCACATGTTCAGTACACGTCCAGTACACGTCCAGCACACGTCCAGTACACGTCTAATAAACGTCCAGCACACGTCCTCTACACGTGCAGTACACGTCTAGTATACGTCCAGCACATGTCCAGTACACGTTCAGTACATGTTCAGTACACGTCCAGTACACGTTCAGTACACGTCCAGTACACGTTCAGTACGCGTCCAGTACACATTCAGTACACGTTCAGTACATGTTCAGTACACGTTCAGTACACGCTCAGTACACGTTCAGTACACGTTCAGTGCACGTTCAGTACACGTTCAGTACACGTTCACTACACGTCCAGTACACGTTCAGTACACGTTCAGTACACGTTCAGTACACATCCAGTACACGTTCAGTACACGTTCAGTACACTCCCAGCACACGTCCAGCACACGTTCAGTACACGTCCAGCACACGTTCAGTACACGTTCAGCACACGTGTAGCACACGTTCAGTACACGTCCAGCACACGTCCAGTACACGTTCAGTACACGTTCAGTACGTGATGGTGAGTGTAGTGATGAGGGGAAGAGTTGTAGTGAGAAAAGAAATTGATGAAGACAGTGGAGACTTTATCACCTTCCTTTAATAACTGAAGTGAACTGTACACAAGTGTCTTGTACACAAGTGTTTTGTCCACAAGTGTCTTACAAACAAGTGTCTTGTACAGGTGTCTTGTACACAAGTGTTTTGTACACAAGTGTCTTGTACACAAGTGTTTTGTACACAAGTGTCTTGTACACAAGTGTCTTGTACACAAGTGTTTTGTACACAAGTGTCTTGTACACAAGTGTTTTGTACACAAGTGTCTTGTACACAAGTGTTTTGTCCACAAGTGTCTTACAAACAAGTGTCTTGTACACAAGTGTCTTGTACACAAGTGTTTTGTCCACAAGTGTCTTACAAACAAGTGTCTTGTACACAAGTGTCTTGTACACAAGTGTTTTGTACACAAGTGTCTTGTACACAAGTGTCTTGTACACAAGTGTCTTGTACACAAGTGTCTTGTACACAAGTGTTTTGTACACAAGTGTCTTGTACACAAGTGTCTTGTACACAAGTGTCTTGTACACAAGTGTCTTGTACACAAGTGTCTTGTACACAAGTGTCTTGTACACAAGTGTCTTGTACACAAGTGTCTTGTACACAAGTGTCTTGTACACAAGTGTCTTGTACACAAGTGTTTTGTCCACAAGTGTCTTACAAACAAGTGTCTTGTACACAAGTGTCTTGTACACAAGTGTTTTGTCCACAAGTGTCTTACAAACAAGTGTCTTGTACACAAGTGTCTTGTACACAAGTGTTTTGTACACAAGTGTCTTGTACACAAGTGTCTTGTACACAAGTGTCTTGTACACAAGTGTCTTGTACACAAGTGTCTTGTACACAAGTGTCTTGTACACAAGTGTCTTGTACACAAGTGTTTTGTCCACAAGTGTCTTACAAACAAGTGTCTTGTACACAAGTGTCTTGTACACAAGTGTTTTGTACACAAGTGTCTTGTACACAAGTGTCTTGTACACAAGTGTCTTGTACACAAGTGTCTTGTACACAAGTGTCTTGTACACAAGTGTCTTGTACACAAGTGTCTTGTACACAAGTGTCTTGTACACAAGTGTCTTGTACACAAGTGTCTTGTACACAAGTGTCTTGTACACAAGTGTCTTGTACACAAGTGTCTTGTACACAAGTGTCTTGTACACAAGTGTCTTGTACACAAGTGTCTTGTACACAAGTGTCTTGTACACAAGTGTCTTGTACACAAGTGTCTTGTACACAAGTGTCTTGTACACAAGTGTCTTGTACACAAGTGTCTTGTACACAAGTGTCTTGTACACAAGTGTCTTGTACACAAGTGTCTTGTACACAAGTGTCTTGTACACAAGTGTCTTGTACACAAGTGTCTTGTACACAAGTGTCTTGTACACAAGTGTCTTGTACACAAGTGTCTTGTACACAAGTGTTTTGTACACAAGTGTCTTGTACACAAGTGTTTTGTCCACAAGTGTCTTGTACACAAGTGTCTTGTACACAAGTGTCTTGTACACAAGTGTCTTGTACACAAGTGTCTTGTACACAAGTGTCTTGTACACAAGTGTTTTGTCCACAAGTGTCTTGTACACAAGTGTCTTGTACACAAGTGTCTTGTACACAAGTGTTTTGTCCACAAGTGTCTTGTACACAAGTGTCTTGTACACAAGTGTCTTGTACACAAGTGTTTTGTCCACAAGTGTCTTGTACACAAGTGTCTTGTACACAAGTGTCTTGTACACAAGTGTTTTGTCCACAAGTGTCTTGTACACAAGTGTCTTGTACACAAGTGTCTTGTACACAAGTGTTTTGTCCACAAGTGTCTTGTACACAAGTGTCTTGTACACAAGTGTCTTGTACACAAGTGTTTTGTCCACAAGTGTCTTACAAACAAGTGTCTTGTACACAAGTGTCTTGTACACAAGTGTTTTGTCCACAAGTGTCTTACAAACAAGTGTCTTGTACACAAGTGTCTTGTACACAAGTGTTTTGTACACAAGTGTCTTGTACACAAGTGTCTTGTACACAAGTGTCTTGTACACAAGTGTCTTGTACACAAGTGTTTTGTACACAAGTGTCTTGTACACAAGTGTCTTGTACACAAGTGTCTTGTACACAAGTGTCTTGTACACAAGTGTCTTGTACACAAGTGTCTTGTACACAAGTGTCTTGTACACAAGTGTCTTGTACACAAGTGTCTTGTACACAAGTGTCTTGTACACAAGTGTTTTGTCCACAAGTGTCTTACAAACAAGTGTCTTGTACACAAGTGTCTTGTACACAAGTGTTTTGTCCACAAGTGTCTTACAAACAAGTGTCTTGTACACAAGTGTCTTGTACACAAGTGTTTTGTACACAAGTGTCTTGTACACAAGTGTCTTGTACACAAGTGTCTTGTACACAAGTGTCTTGTACACAAGTGTCTTGTACACAAGTGTCTTGTACACAAGTGTCTTGTACACAAGTGTTTTGTCCACAAGTGTCTTACAAACAAGTGTCTTGTACACAAGTGTCTTGTACACAAGTGTTTTGTACACAAGTGTCTTGTACACAAGTGTCTTGTACACAAGTGTCTTGTACACAAGTGTCTTGTACACAAGTGTCTTGTACACAAGTGTCTTGTACACAAGTGTCTTGTACACAAGTGTCTTGTACACAAGTGTCTTGTACACAAGTGTCTTGTACACAAGTGTCTTGTACACAAGTGTCTTGTACACAAGTGTCTTGTACACAAGTGTCTTGTACACAAGTGTCTTGTACACAAGTGTCTTGTACACAAGTGTCTTGTACACAAGTGTCTTGTACACAAGTGTCTTGTACACAAGTGTCTTGTACACAAGTGTCTTGTACACAAGTGTCTTGTACACAAGTGTCTTGTACACAAGTGTCTTGTACACAAGTGTCTTGTACACAAGTGTCTTGTACACAAGTGTTTTGTACACAAGTGTCTTGTACACAAGTGTTTTGTCCACAAGTGTCTTGTACACAAGTGTCTTGTACACAAGTGTCTTGTACACAAGTGTCTTGTACACAAGTGTCTTGTACACAAGTGTCTTGTACACAAGTGTTTTGTCCACAAGTGTCTTGTACACAAGTGTCTTGTACACAAGTGTCTTGTACACAAGTGTTTTGTCCACAAGTGTCTTGTACACAAGTGTCTTGTACACAAGTGTCTTGTACACAAGTGTTTTGTCCACAAGTGTCTTGTACACAAGTGTCTTGTACACAAGTGTCTTGTACACAAGTGTTTTGTCCACAAGTGTCTTGTACACAAGTGTCTTGTACACAAGTGTCTTGTACACAAGTGTTTTGTCCACAAGTGTCTTGTACACAAGTGTCTTGTACACAAGTGTCTTGTACACAAGTGTTTTGTCCACAAGTGTCTTACAAACAAGTGTCTTGTACAGGTGTCTTGTACACAAGTGTCTTGTACACAAGTGTCTTGTACACAAGTGTCTTGTACACAAGTGTTTTGTCCACAAGTGTCTTACAAACAAGTGTCTTGTACAGGTGTCTTGTACACAAGTGTTTTGTCCACAAGTGTCTTACAAACAAGTGTCTTGTACACAAGTGTCTTGTACACAAGTGTTTTGTCCACAAGTGTCTTACAAACAAGTGTCTTTTACACAAGTGTCTTGTACACAAGTGTTTTGTACACAAGTGTCTTACAAACAAGTGTCTTGTACACAAGTGTCTTGTACACAAGTGTCTTGTACACAAGTGTTTTGTCCACAAGTGTCTTACAAACAAGTGTCTTTTACACAAGTGTCTTGTACACAAGTGTTTTGTCCACAAGTGTCTTACAAACAAGTGTCTTGTACACAAGTGTCTTGTACACAAGTGTTTTGTACACAAGTGTCTTACAAACAAGTGTCTTGTACACAAGTGTCTTGTACACAAGTGTTTTGTACACAAGTGTCTTACAAACAAGTGTCTTGTACAGGTGTCTTGTACACAAGTGTCTTGTACACAAGTGTTTTGTGTACAGTTTGTCACTATACCATTAACAACCGTGTGATGCGTCACATCCTGGAGTAAGGTCGTTCCATCAGCACTTACTGGAGTAAGGTCGTTCCATCAGCACTTACTGGAGTAAGGTCGTTCCACCAGCACTTACTGGAGCAATGTCGTTCCATCAGCACTTACTGGAGTAAGGTCGTTTCATCAGCACTTACTGGAGTAAGGTCGTTCCACCAGCACTTACTGGAGAAAGGTCCTTCCTTCAGCGCTTACTGGAGTAAGGTCGTTCCATCAGCACTTACTGGAGTAAGGTCGTTCCATCAGCACTTACTGGAGTAAGGTCGTTCCATCAGCACTTACTGGAGTAAGGTCGTTCCATCAGCACTTACTGGAGTAAGGTCGTTCCATCAGCACTTACTGGAGTAAGGTCGTTCCATCAGCACTTACTGGAGTAAGGTCGTTTCATCAGCACTTACTGGAGTAAGGTCGTTCCATCAGCACTTACTGGAGTAAGGTCGTTCCATCAGCACTTACTGGAGTAAGGTCGTTCCATTAGCACTTACTGGAGTAAGGTCGTTCCATCAGCACTTACTGGAGTAAGGTCGTTCCATCAGCACTTACTGGAGTAAGGTCGTTCCACCAGCAGTTACTGGAGTAAGGACGTTCCACAAGCACTTAATGGAGTAAAGTCGTTCCACCAGCAGTTACTGGAGTAAGGACGTTCCCTCAGCACTTAATGGAGTAAGGTCGTTCCACCAGAGCTTACTGAAGTAAGGACGTTCCACCAGCAGCTACTGGAGTAAGGCCGTTCCATCAGCACTTAATGAAGTAAGGTCGTTCCACTAAAACTTACTGGAGTAAGGACGCTCCACCAGAGCTTACTGGAGTAAGGTCGTTCCACCAGAGCTTACTGGAGTAAGGTCGTTCCACCAGCATTTACCGGAGTAAGGTCGTTCCACCAGCATTTACTGGAGTAAGGCCGTTCCATCAGCATTTAATGGAGTAAGGTCGTTCCACCAGAGCTTACTGGGGTAAGGTCGTTCCACCAGCAGTTACTGGAGTAAGGTCGTTCCACAATTACTTACTGGAGTTACACTTAAAAGTTGTATGAGACATCTGGAGCACTTAAGCAGTGGCTGGTTATGGTCACCCCTGAGTAAACTGATCACTGAGCTTGTAAACAACACAAAATTCGACTGTATATCATTTTTGGATTATAAGTCAGTAATGTTCAGTGTTAACTCCTGGAACATGTCTTTTAATAATTGAGATAACGTGAAGAAGTATAAGTCTGTGCAGATCCTTGTTTGTTGATAGCTGGTAGTGTTCCGTGTTCAAGACTGAACTACGGTGTTAACATGGCGGAGATGAGACCAAGAGTAAACTACGGTGTTAACATGGCGGAGATGAGACCAAGACTAAACTACGGTGTTAACATGGCGGAGATGAGACCAAGAGTAAACTACGGTGTTAACATGGCGGAGATGAGACCAAGAGTAAACTACGGTGTTAACATGGCGGAGATGAGACCAAGAGTAAACTACGGTGTTAACATGGCGGAGATGAGACCAAGAGTAAACTACGGTGTTCTTATCATTCATGGAATGATAAGAAAGACGGAAATTTAAAAAAAGAAAAAACAAGCGGTAGTGGCCATGATCTATTTTGTCTATTATAAACAGCAAGTTGGTGAAGCGAGTGTGAGATATGTAGTGTGTGTGTAGGACAATATTACTACACTCTAATTCACCGTATGCTAAAATGTAGCACTCTGCAGCACCGTAACCTAGAAGATAGCAACTTACAACAGTATACAAGTAACGCCACAGCAGTGTGTGTGTAGACGGTTTACCTTCCAACTGAGCTTGATAACCACTGTTAGACAACAGTAATTTGTTAAATTAGCCTTGCCTGGGTTTTGAGAGAGCCGACGAGTGTGAGGATATGTTCACTGTAGTGTCAACTATGTATACTTTAACACAGTGACACTTGAAGGTTGTGTGTGATGTCATGTTCACAGGTGAAGTGTGTAAGGCAGTAGCAGCGTGTTGTGTTTAGGGCAGCAGTGGTGCGCAGCGCCATACTCTGTGCTAGGGCCCAGCGCCAAAGATGGCGTACACGGGAACATACTTTCTTGCTGGAGTTTTACAAATACACTACTGACATTATTAACCCAGAAGGTTAATGACCACGTAGGTTAATGACCCGGAATATCCCAGGATAAGCCAAGCAAGCCAGTTAGGCTTACTTCCATCTGGGGTGCCTTGCTCCTCCATAGGATGTAACGCAATGTTTCTTCCAAGACTGATGAAGTCCAGCCCTGTTCGAAATGTTGAAGCAGCAATGAAGGTCAATATATCAACGGCTCTGTTAAAAGAGCCAGTAACAAATTATCATATGACTAAAAACCGGGTCGCGGGCACCGGCTACTGACCAAGATTTGTATATTTTGCCACCAAAGCGGTCCTTTTGTGTATCCATATGCTCTTGCGCTACCGTCCACAGGTTGCCGCTTCAGCAGCATCCTGTTCGTTGTACACTATATCCCTCCTATAATGGTAGAGGCTAGTTCATGCACACCCTGTATCCATCCTGTAGAGAGTAAGGGAAGCGCATATGGATACACAAAAGACCTAGGAACCAGGTCCTAAAAGGTTTAAGAGGATATATCCAGAAGACGTAGTCCTGAGGGAGGTGGGAGGAAGCTGCCTGAGAAGGATGGGTCTCAGCAAAACAAAGAAGTGATTTTTACGCAGCATTTCCTGGCAGTGTCACCTGAGAGGCAAAGAGCGCTGTGTCAACTGCGTGTGTTGGCAAGAACGGCACATAGTGTAAAGATAGGCACAGCTGTTGCCACTTGTGGCTGCACCCCTGCAACCTCCACCTCCCGCACTCTCTCCCTCCCTCCCAACACACTCACTCACCCCCACCGACATATTCTTTCACCCTACTAATACACCCTCCCCTCCCCCCACCCCAACACGTGTCTCAGCAGGAAGTGTGGAGGGATGAGTTCTCCCGTGTGTTGCTGATCCCACACATGAGGCTGCAGGGAGGGTAGGGAGTGGGATAGAGGATAGGAAGGAGGTAGGGGAAGGCTAGGGTAATCGGAGTATGAGATCTGGTCGTAGGGAAGTAGAGGTGTATGAAGTAAGGGCGTATACAGCACCTACACTGGTGTTGGAGCTACACCTCAACACGCTGACGAAGAGGTGTAATTCATCTTAATTCCTATAAAACCTTAATAGTTATCTCCCTTTTTAAAATTTGTTTCCCTCGCTGGTAGAACATTCAGCTTCCTGAATGAACATTCGTAACCTGGAAGTGCTCTGAGGTCAATGGACAACAACTTCTTCCATAAGAGTGTCCTACCTGGAGGTTACCTGGAGGTTATTCCGGGGATCAACGCCCCCGCGGCCCGACGAATATGTATCCCCTTGACACAAGTTGTCTTACTACACTCGATGTCAATCTTTCTCAATATCTGTGTAAAATTCACATGTGTTCAAACAATTCTGTTTCAAAATGGTGTTATTTTTCTTTATAGGTATTACTATACATACACAGCCACGAATTACCAATCAGCCTCATTGTTCCAGGCATCGTAGTCACCATCCAAGATGCTTACCAGAGTGGTGGTTATTGAGGACACAACCAACCTTCCAGGTGATGTAAAACAAGGGTTCCAGTGGTCCACAAATTTCAGCAAGTTATCTACGGAAAATTTAAACAATAAAACTAAGTACAAAAATACGGTCAAATCATCCAACAGAAGAGAAGATAATGTAAATGACCCTAAAATAGTAGTATGTGAAGATCTTACGTTCCAGCAAGACATGTGTTACTTTCATAACTTCCAGGAAAATAATAGGCTTCATAAAGTGAACCTCTAGAAAAAGAGATGCCAAGCTAATAACGATACAACTTAAAGAATCTGTAACTACCTCGATCTGTCACCATCATTCTTGCCATTTCTCTTACGGCCTAAGAAAAATAATCTATAGAATGGAATACTGCTGGAGACTGGCAACTCTATGTGGTGAAATTGAGGACCTAGAAAATTCACTGAACATATGAGAAATGTTGTACAAGAATGGTATACAATACCGACAAGATGAAATTGAGACACATGTGCAACATCTGGGTATCTTTATTGTAGACGTTTCGCCATCCAGTGGCTTTATCAATACATAGTCGTGGAGATTCTCCACGACTATGGTGCTCTTCGCACCTACTGCTAGGTTGAGGGACTGATTACCTCATCTTCTGTACATAGTTCTCCTGTCTTCAAGTTATGTCCTGGAATTTGTATTGATAAAGCCACTGGATGGCGAAACGTCTACAATAAAGATACCCAGATGTTGCACATGTGTCTCAATTTCATCATATGAGAAATGTCGAGAGCTGCCTAGAAAACTTTAAAAGTCATACATCACAATGTTAGCGTTCTCAATCGGAAGATAACAGACAATAGCAGTGTATTAGAAATAGTCCCTGGAAGAACTCTGAACCAACAAACCTCTTACCATAGACCTAGTGAGAGTCCATGAGAAGTTCACACGTGACCATCCTATCAGAAAACCTATTAGAGATAATAATATACTGAATTTTATCTTCACAAACAATGGAAAATTAATCGAAGACAATAATCTTTGGTAAAATACTCACCGGTCACAACTTCAGTGAAGTTTGAACAAGAATGAACTCATGTACAACGAACATGAGAAATGTCCATCGTGAGGTACATGTCTAATAAACTTAACTTCAACAGTTGGTTAATTTATTGGTACATATAAACAAGGAATTATCGAGCATTTCCTGGACAACTCTACCGAGCACTCTCGGCCCAGAACAATGTATGGAAAAGCTAAAGACGGAAGTCTTCATAAAATTTATAAAGCCTGAAAAGCGGTCAAACATGGGAATGTACGTAGAAGACTGGACAGAAGAAATTGGGGTTGATGAAGTCTTAAAAACCCATGACTGAGAATGTTGAGAGATGAATTGCCAGTATAAGACAGAAGAAACACTTAGTGACAACACGCCCATGTACTCAACATCGAGATCCAACGCATGGATTGTTGTAGTTTTAATTAAATACATGATATCATTAGCACAAGTACTCGGTGTTCTTTACAGAAGCAACTTACATTCAGGCGAAATAAACAGACAACAAGAACTCTGGCATAGTCCCTCTGCTTCCAAGACCCAGCAGAGCAATGACAGACCCAGCAGAGCAATAACAGACCCAGCAGAGCAATGACAGACCCAGCGGAACAATGACAGACCCAGCAGAGCAATGACAGACACAACAGAACAATAACAGACCCAACAGAACAATAACAGACCCACCAGAACAATGATAGACCCAGCAGAACAATGACAGACCCAGCAGAACAATAACAGACCCAGCAAAACAATAACAGACCCAGCAGAACAATAACAGACCCAGCAAAACAATAACAGACCCAGCAGAACAATAACAGACCCAGCAGAACAATAACAGACCCAGCAGAACAATAACAGACCCAGCAGAACAATAACAGACCCAGCAAAATAATAACAGACCCAGCAGAACAATAACAGACCCAGCAAAATAATAACAGACCCAGCAAAACAATAACAGACCCAGCAGAACAATAACAGACCCAGCAGAACAATAACAGACCCAGCAAAATAATAACAGACCCAGCAGAACAATAACAGACCCAGCAGAACAATAACAGACCCAGCAGAACAATAACAGACCCAGCAGAACAATAACAGACCCAGCAGAACAATAACAGACCCAGCAGAACAATAACAGACCCAGCAGAACAATAACAGACCCAGCAAAACAATAACAGACCCAGCAGAACAATAACAGACCCAGCAAAACAATAACAGACCCAGCAGAACAATAACAGACCCAGCAGAACAATAACAGACCCAGCAGAACAATAACAGACCCAGCAGAACAATAACAGACCCAGCAAAACAATAACAGACCCAGCAGAACAATAACAGACCCAGCAAAACAATAACAGACCCAGCAGAACAATAACAGACCCAGCAGAACAATAACAGACCCAGCAGAACAATAACAGACCCAGCAGAACAATAACAGACCCAGCAAAATAATAACAGACCCAGCAAAACAATAACAGACCCAGCAGAACAATAACAGACCCAGCAGAACAATAACAGACCCAGCAGAACAATGACAGACCCAGCAGAACAATAACAGACCCAGCAGAACAATAACAGACCCAGCAGAACAATAACAGACCCAGCAGAACAATAACAGACCCAGCAAAACAATAACAGACCCAGCAGAACAATAACAGACCCAGCAAAACAATAACAGACCCAGCAGAACAATAACAGACCCAGCAAAACAATAACAGACCCAGCAGAACAATAACAGACCCAGCAGAACAATAACAGACCCAGCAGAACAATAACAGACCCAGCAGAACAATAACAGACCCAGCAGAACAATAACAGACCCAGCAGAACAATAACAGACCCAGCAGAACAATAACAGACCCAGCAGAACAATAACAGACCCAGCAGAACAATAACAGACCCAGCAGAACAATAACAGACCCAGCAGAACAATAACAGACCCAGCAGAACAATAACAGACCCAGCAGAACAATAACAGACCCAGCAGAACAATAACAGACCCAGCAAAACAATAACAGACCCAGCAGAACAATAACAGACCCAGCAGAACAATAACAGACCCAGCAGAACAATAACAGACCCAGCAGAACAATAACAGACCCAGCAGAACAATAACAGACCCAGCAGAACAATAACAGACCCAGCAGAACAATAACAGACCCAGCAGAACAATAACAGACCCAGCAGAACAATAACAGACCCAGCAAAGCAATAACAGACCCAGCAGAACAATAACAGACCCAGCAAAACAATAACAGACCCAGCAGAACAATAACAGACCCAGCAGAACAATAACAGACCCAGCAGAACAATGACAGACCCAGCAGAACAATAACAGACCCAGCAGAACAATAACAGACCCAGCAGAACAATAACAGACCCAGCAGAACAATAACAGACCCAGCAAAACAATAACAGACCCAGCAGAACAATAACAGACCCAGCAAAACAATAACAGACCCAGCAGAACAATAACAGACCCAGCAGAACAATAACAGACCCAGCAGAACAATAACAGACCCAGCAGAACAATAACAGACCCAGCAGAACAATAACAGACCCAGCAGAACAATAACAGACCCAGCAGAACAATAACAGACCCAGCAGAACAATAACAGACCCAGCAAAACAATAACAGACCCAGCAGAACAATAACAGACCCAGCAAAACAATAACAGACCCAGCAGAACAATAACAGACCCAGCAGAACAATAACAGACCCAGCAGAACAATAACAGACCCAGCAGAACAATAACAGACCCAGCAGAACAATAACAGACCCAGCAGAACAATAACATCACATATGAAGGTCTGTCAGTGTTAAATTGTCAATTATTCAATTTATGGAAAAGTACAAATTGCTCAATTCAACTTAGCATAACTAATGCAAGAAAATATTGATTCTCAAACCTTTTAGATCACTATGATAAGACACTGGGTAAAATAAACACAGGCATGATCTTCAGTGTTTTTATAAAGTCGTTTGACGAATGTTACCATAAAACAATAGCTCCTATAGAGAGGTCAGAACGTAACAGAGGAAAAGTGGGAAAATAGATATTGCAGTGTTTAACGATCAGGTCACAAGAAGTGTTGTTAGATAAACACATTCCAGTCTTAACAAAGTAAAAATTCTGTACCCCAAGTCACATCCTGGCACCTTCACTGTTTTTCAATCTAACTGCAAACATAGCAAAAGTTTCCTGTCATCGTTAGAAGATATGAAAATATGCATGAAATTTGCCTCAGTAAAACACGTGGGAGTTTTCATATATATTTCAATAAGGTCTATTTTTGAATAGATCAAAATATTATGTTTAACAGTGACACATTCCAAGTATACAGACAGGCTAATAAGTCAAGTTGCAACCCTCCGCTACATCATCACACAATCGAAATAACATGTAAAATATTTAGAAAAAATATAATAGTCTTTTAAAAAGCACGATAAGGCAAATGCAACAAAGACCAGGAATTTTTTTAGCCTGGATTATTAAAACTAATAAAAAACACGTAACTCCAGTGATGGTTCAGTAATATTAAAAATACTTGTGCACTTTCCAATATTACTTAATGATTAAATTATCATTCGATGCAAGTAAAAAATCACAGCAAGAAAGTATATTTAAGATGTTTTAAAATATCAGTGTTGACCTAGCATTAGTAACATGTGGGTGGCATTCTAGGTTCTAGCAGTGTTGATGTGCGTAAGACGAGATTACATCTTCAGATGAGTTTATTAATGGCTGCACTTTGTAGTGTCTAAATTCAGCGGTGTTAATTAAAAAAGTGAGAAGGTCTTAAAGCACTCGAAGGAACACAAGCGATGATACTGTGTTCGTGAGAGATACTGTGTACGTGGGAGATACTGTGTACGTGGGAGATACTGTGTACGTGGGAGATACTGTGTAAGTGGGAGATACTGTGTACGTGGGAGATACTGTGTAAGTGGGAGATACTGTGTACGTGGGAGATATTCGAGGGTCAGGTATACTACTTTGGAGATCACTGTGTCAACATCCATGGTCCACCACTCAGGAGAACACTGTCAACATCCATGGTCCACCACTCAGGAGACCATTGTGTCAACATCCATGGTCCACCACTCAGGAGAACACTGTCAACATCCATGGTCCAAGAGACTACTGTATCACCACTCAGTGGTCCACTGTGTCCCAGTCTTTCACCAACGACAAAGAGTAACATTGCAGCACCAAAAGAACTTTACAGAGGAAGGGGGGAGGGACTGGACCAGTTCCTGCTATAGCAGATCAGCCAGTTTGTGAGGGCAGTGTAGCTTCATGCACAGCTGGCAGCAACAACCTGGTTAATCAGGCAGCTAGCCTGATACGTGTATTACATACAACAGCATTGAATATTATGCCAAGTGATATACACAAATATTCCCCTCTCGTGTAGCACGGAATTACTGCTAAAATTGTAACATTATGCGCCTAGTCAGTACATACAGCTATGTGTATTGACTGAAAAAACTTGTATATTACAAAGACAATATGAATTTATGCTAGTTTATTCAGAATATTTCACCAAGCTAGTACGTCATCAGTTCTCTAAATACGAGAATAAAGTCCCTGGTGAAGGAAACGTCTTCTGTGTAAAATGCCATATACAGCATATTAAGTCTTGCTAATATTTTTGTGGGTATATAATACCATTGTTGTGAATAAGCTTGTTCCATGGGCGAAATTTCTCGCTCTCGTTCATCTCTGTAATTTTATCTTTTTCATCACTTGTTGACTTCATGACATTTCTCTGTCATTTAAGACAGAGAACGTTGAAACACCAAGAATATGACCAAAAGTGCCGAAGTGGTCAGACTGTCACCAGTGGTGCCAGCCGTGAAAATACACCACCACCAGTGCCAGAAAGTGGGCAAACACTTCACCTTGTCGTACACAGAATTAAGTAGGGTTAAATATTTTTCCACGTACATTGAAGAGCACACATCTGGAAGTGTCTCAGAGTGTACGAACGAGGTGTCAGGGAAGACAGAAATAGTCTCAGAGAGAAAGTTCACTTGGCCTTACTGCTGATCACTTTTCAGTTGACAGACGAGCTTGCAAACCTAGACATAGATTACTTACATGCAGCTGCGATATGACACACATGCAGACGACACGTTTTAGTAATAGTCTAGTCAGACTAAAGCCTAACTCTAATAATACTATATACGGTTTCAAGAAATCGTATATAGTATTAACCACCAACAAATAGTCATTATTTTTGTAGTGGAAGCTAGTAGTAGTAGTAGTAGTAGTAGTAGTAGTAGTAGTAGTAGTAGTAGTAGTAGTAGTAGTAGTAGTAGTAGTAGTAGTAGTAGTAGTAGTAGTAGTGAAGTCTGTCTGATGCAGCATGAACGGGTAAATCTCACATGGACGAAAACAATTAGGGAGCAGAAATTATTTGGTCTCAGAGACTCCAGCAGCAGAGGCACTCTGTATTGTATGTTCCGCCCATGTGGGTTTGACCTGTTTATTGATCACTGTTTATGACATTAATTAAATAAGACGTAAATGTGGAATACTGGTTCAACCCTTCGACTTCTGGTGCGGTGATACTGAGGTGTGGGGACGAGGGCGCTGCTCTTGTTCCTTGTGAGGAGCGACACCATTTAGCCGAGAATGAGGCAGGAAAGACAGGTGAAGGTTCGTGCACCAGCTGGCTGGAAGTAAATGGTTTTGTAAGACTTATTTCAGAGGATGAAAGCAGAGGGAGTGACGTCGGTGAAGAAAGAGCCGGGTCTTGATCGTCAGTAAACCAAAGGAAGGTTTATAAGTGAACTAGAAAATAGTAAACTAATTATAAGAGTACCTTTCACCACTGTATTCGGTGTTTACATTTCTTACAGTAGATATAAGTCCTGAGCACCACGAAGGCAGTGAGCTCTGGTAAACTACTGATCAGGAGCTCTAACATTACTCTTCATGCAAGTCTTTGAAAAATGTGGTGAGTTCCAAGTTAAAATACACAGTCCAGGCGCATTAATTATTTGCTATTCAAAATAAGCATGAAGGTAACTTTAGTAGAAGATACTAAAAAGTTGCAACCAGATATTACCAAAATATTCTAATAAGAGAAAAAAATAACGCGATGTCCAGTAGTGAGAACCTGCAAAATGAGCACTGGTTGTACCACACAGGTAGATCTTCTCATAGATCGAAAGGAACATAAAAGTCTTGCGAATAATAATGGAATGCGACCTATTATTTAGAGAACGTAAGAAGGTAAATACTGCAAGGACCGGAACAATGACAATGGTAGATAATGAGAACTTTGGCAAGAAAACAAATAATAACATTGGTTACACAAGTCATGTCACCGGTGATTCCTCGTTTAAAATATTTATTCTGTGTCGACAACTCTCAGGAATGAGAGATAAAAGATAGAAAAGATAGACCGTTTGCTACCCACACAATACTATATCGAGCAAAGAGTAGACCGATGCATGCTAAAATATATATGTCGTGCCGAATAGGTAAAACTGGTCAATTAGTAAGAACTCATTTAAAACTAAGTCCTTTTTAAAAAAATTCTCTTATACATTCAAAGATATATATTTTCTTTTCATTTATGTAATATAAAAATTAATGATTTTGTATCAAAAGCACCTTAGGAAACTTACCTAACCTTATTATAACAAGCGCAATTTAATTTAGCCTAATCCAACTAAATATATTTTACATAAGTTTACAATAATTTAATAATAAACAAACACAATGAAATATTTTTTTCGTTAGGCTCAGAATGATTTTTGCGAAATTATTGCATACACCAATTTTCGCTTGCCCTATTCGGCAAGAAGTGCGTTGCTAATTAAGCCAAAATCGCAAGTTTTACTTATTCGGCACGACATATAAACATGATACTTGAGAGCCTAGTCTCAAATCTGCAGACTACCATAACAATGTAGTACTGGAGTGAGAGTTACGGGAGGAAGTGTAAAACAAACCCAGTGCAAGCAGGAGCCGAATAATCTTGAACCACATCCGTAGTTAAAGATTATTCAGCCTGCTACCAGTATATGTTAGTGTGAGGGAAAAAGTTCATTAAATAAGAGTGGAAGACCGAATGAATGCCCCCCCCCACTTTCACCAGCCGGTGGGAGTCAACAAGACTAGACACCCTTGCTGACACAGGAACGTCACTTGGTTTCCTGCTTTTATTAAGTCTGCAATTATGGGGCTTCAGTCTTGGTTACGTTTTTCTTGATTTAATGTAGATAAGAGTTCTACTCTTGTTGGGATTTTTAATTTGCTTGTCCAGACTTGATTATATTTACGTTAATAACGTAATGTTTAAAGTCATCACCATTTCTTTTAAAGACCTTCAGTCTATCATATGAATGACTTCTTGTCCGGTTCGTAATTTCCTTTTATTTCTTCTCAGTCTTGCTGTATGGTCAGTCACCCGACAGAAGCGAGACGAGAAGAGTAGCACGATCTAATCACAGATCAGACACTTGATAATTGGCCATCCTGGGAACTCTGCTGTTCCTCCATCTTTGGTCTGGGTCTACACTCTTACATCATCATTAAGAGAACTCGGCTGTTTCTCTACCTTTGTCCTGGTAGATTCTGCTTAAACGTCCTTAGAGAATCATGCTGTTCTACTAATACTTCTGTGCAGGTCAACGATCTCGTCAAAGCCCTCATCTTGAGAACTCTGCTTTTCTCATACCGCGAAGACAGAGCTATTATTTCTACAACATTTTACGTTTGAGGGACTTGACATGTTCCCTATACTTCTGTTGTCGATCCCCAATGTCTACCACTGCCGGCAGCCAACTCCGTTAATTGAGCTGCTAAGCTGTCTGTCTTCATTGACGGTGGTACCTTCTGCAGCTGGACTTCACAATAGTCACGACCACCTGTGACCACACAGCACTATCTCTAGCTTCCTGTTCCACTCCAGCTATTTCCGTGCGGCTTGCCATACCAACGGCAGATTCAGAAGATCATCATTCTGTACATAATAGGCTTGCTTCATTTAATGTATTTATTTATTCCATCATTTGCTTCAGTTAGGGCGAGTTTATATTTAATTGTTTTATATTTTGAGAGATTTGCTTATGTTTAAGAAAAATAGTCGGAAGGAGCCCTTAAGTCTTCACAATCACAGTCAGAAAACACAGAAGACGTTGTCGTGAGAAAACTGATGAAATGACTTGAGTGAGTCCACGAGCCTAGAATGCTGAGACTAGCACCACCAGTGATGCCAGCCAAGTTACAGGTCACCGCCAGTGGTGCTAGCCTGGCTACACCAGTCACCACCAGTGGTGCTAACCAGACTACACCAGGTCACATGTCACAAGTGGTGCTAGCCAGGCTACATCAGGTCACCACCAGTGACCAGTGATGCTAGCCAGGCTACACCAGGTCACAGGTCACCACCAATGGAGCTAGCCAGGCGACACCAGGTCACCACCAGTGGAGCTAGCCAGGTTACACCAGGTCACCAGTGAAGCTAGCCAGGCTACACCAGGTCACATGTCACAAGTGGTGCTAGCCATCAGGTCACGTCACCACCAGTGGACCCAACCAGGCTACACCAGGTCACCACCAGTGGAGCTAGCCAGGTTACACCAGGTCACCACCAATGAAGCTAGCCAGGCTACACCAGGTCACCACCAGTGCAGCTAGCCAGGTTACACCAGGTCACCAGTGAAGCTAGCCAGGCTACACCAGGTCACATGTCACAAGTGGTGCTAGCCATCAGGTCACGTCACCACCAGTGGACCTAACCAGGCTACACCAGGTCGCCACCAGTGGGGCTGGCCAGGTTACACCAGGTTACCACCAGTGAAGCTAGCCAGGCTACACCAGGTCACCACCAGTGGAGCTAGCCAGGCTACACCAGGTCACATGTCACCACAAGTAATGCTAGCTATCAGGTCACATGTCACGGTCACCAAGACAACAGTGGTCGTGTCATGGTCGCCAAGACAACAGTGGTCGTGTCATGGTCGTCAAGACAACAGTGGTCGTGTCATGGTCGCCAAGATAACAGTGGTCGTGTCATGGTCGCCAAGACAACAGTGGTCGTGTCATGGTCGTCAAGACAACAGTGGTCGTGTCATGGTCGCCAAGACAACAGTGGTCGTGTCATGGTCGTCAAGACAAAAGTGGTCGTGTCATGGTCGTCAAGACAACAGTGGTCGTGTCATGGTCGCCAAGATAACAGTGGTCGTGTCATGGTCGCCAATACAACAGTGGTCGTGTCATGGTCGTCAAGACAAAAGTGGTCGTGTCATGGTCGTCAAGACAACAGTGGTCGTGTCATGGTCGCCAAGATAACAGTGGTCGTGTCATGGTCGCCAATACAACAGTGGTCGTGTCATGGTCGCCAAGATAACAGTGGTCGTGTCATGGTCGCCAATACAACAGTGGTCGTGTCATGGTCGCCAATACAAGTGGTCGTGTCATGGTCGTCAAGACAACAGTGGTCGTGTCATGGTCGCCAAGACAACAGTGGTCGTGTCATGGTCGCCAAGACAACAGTGGTCGTGTCATGGTCGCCAATACAAGTGGTCGTGTCATGGTCGTCAAGACAACAGTGGTCGTGTCATGGTCGCCAAGACAACAGTGATCGTGTCATGGTCGCCAAGATAACAGTGGTCGTGTCATGGTCGCCAAGACAACAGTGGTCGTGTCATGGTCGCCAAGATAACAGTGGTCGTGTCATGGTCGCCAAGACAACAGTGGTCGTGTCATGGTCGCCAAGACAACAGTGGTCGTGTCATGGTCGCCAAGATAACAGTGATCGTGTCATGGTCGCCAAGACAACAGTGGTCGTGTCATGGTCGCCAAGACAACAGTGGTCGTGTCATGGTCGCCAAGATAACAGTGGTCGTGTCATGGTCGCCAAGACAACAGTGATCGTGTCATGGTCGCCAAGACAACAGTGGTCGTGTCATGGTCGTCAAGACAACAGTGGTCGTGTCATGGTCGCCAAGATAACAGTGGTCGTGTCATGGTCGCCAAGACAACAGTGGTCGTGTCATGGTCGCCAAGATAACAGTGGTCGTGTCATGGTCGCCAAGACAACAGTGGTCGTTTCATGGTCGTCAAGACAACAGTGGTCGTGTCATGGTCGCCAAGATAACAGTGGTCGTGTCATGGTCGCCAAGACATCAGTGGTCGTGTCATGGTCGCCAAGACAACAGTGGTCGTGTCATGGTCGCCAAGATAACAGTGGTCGTGTCATGGTCGCCAAGATAACAGTGGTCGTGTCATGGTCGCCAAGATAACAGTGGTCGTGTCATGGTCGTCAAGACAACAGTGGTCGTGTCATGGTCGCCAAGATAACAGTGGTCGTGTCATGGTCGCCAAGACAACAGTGGTCGTGTCATGGTCGCCAAGATAACAGTGGTCGTGTCATGGTCGCCAAGACAACAGTGGTCGTGTCATGGTCGCCAAGATAACAGTGGTCGTGTCATGGTCGTCAAGACAACAGTGGTCGTGTCATGGTCGCCAAGACAACAGTGGTCGTGTCATGGTCGCCAAGACAACAGTGATCGTGTCATGGTCGCCAAGATAACAGTGGTCGTGTCATGGTCGCCAAGACAACAGTGATCGTGTCATGGTCGCCAAGATAACAGTGGTCGTGTCATGGTCGCCAAGACAACAGTGGTCGTGTCATGGTCGCCAAGATAACAGTGGTCGTGTCATGGTCGCCAAGACAACAGTGGTCGTGTCATGGTCGCCAAGATAACAGTGGTCGTGTCATGGTCGCCAAGACAACAGTGGTCGTGTCATGGTCGCCAAGATAACAGTGGTCGTGTCATGGTCGCCAAGACAACAGTGGTCGTGTCATGGTCGCCAAGATAACAGTGGTCGTGTCATGGTCGCCAAGACAACAGTGGTCGTGTCATGGTCGCCAAGATAACAGTGGTCGTGTCATGGTCGTCAAGACAACAGTGGTCGTGTCATGGTCGCCAAGACAACAGTGGTCGTGTCATGGTCGCCAAGACAACAGTGATCGTGTCATGGTCGCCAAGATAACAGTGGTCGTGTCATGGTCGCCAAGACAACAGTGATCGTGTCATGGTCGCCAAGATAACAGTGGTCGTGTCATGGTCGCCAAGACAACAGTGGTCGTGTCATGGTCGCCAAGATAACAGTGGTCGTGTCATGGTCGCCAAGATAACAGTGGTCGTGTCATGGTCGCCAAGACAGTAGTGACTGTGAAGCAACAAGATGGCGGCTGGAACAACATGGCGGCGCGGCTGTTGTTGTGTGGAGCATCCATCAAGAACAGCACCAGACGCCGCCATCTTGTCTGCCAGCCTAGCTAGGCAGCAGCATCAGCAACAACAGCAGCAGCTACACTGCTGCCAGCGCTCTCTTAGTGACGTATACGTTGTCTGCTATATTACTGCTGCTGTTGTTGTGATACTACTGTTGCTGCTGTTGATGCTACTGCTACTCCTGTTGCTTCTGCTGCCGTCGTTGCTGTTCCTGTTGTTATTGTCATGTTACTGCTGCTGCTGTTATTGTTATTGTTTTCATTACTGCAGCTGTTGGTGTTAGTTCTGCTGTCTTGCTGCTACTATTACGTTGCTGCTGATGGTCCTACTGCTGTTAGTCTGCTGCTTCTGTTATTATCCTGTTGCTTTTGTTGTTATCCTGTTGCTGCTGATGTTATCCTGTTGCTGCTGCTGCTTTTACCCTGTTGCTGCTGGTGCTGTTATCCTGTTGCTGCTGCTGCTATCCTGTTGCTGCTGCTATTATCCTGTTGCTGCTGCTGCTTTTATCCTGTTGCTGCTGGTGCTGTTATCCCGTGGCTGCTGCTGCTATCCTGTTGCTGCTGCTATTATCCTGTTGTTGCTGCTGCTGCTATCCTGTTGCTGCTGCTATTATTCTTTGTTGCTGCTGATATCCTGTTGTTTCTGTTTCTGTTATCCTGCTACTGCCGCTGTTATTCTGTTGTTGTTGTTGCTGCTGCTGTTGTCGTGTTGCTGCTGCTGTTATGCTGTTGCTATTATCCTGTTGTTGTTGCTGTTGCCATATTACCGCTGCTGCTGTTTTGTTGCCGCTGCTGTTAGTCTTTTGCTAATACTATTGCTGTTGTTATCCTGTTGCTGCTGTTTTTGTCCTGCTGCTCTTGCCCTGTTGCTGTTGTTATCCTGTTGCTGCTGTTTTTGTCCTGCTGCTCTTGCCCTGTTGCTGTTGTTATCCTGTTGCTGCTGTTTTTGTCCTGCTGCTCTTGCCCTGTTGCTGTTGTTATCCTGTTGCTGCTGTTTTTGTCCTGCTGCTCTTGCCCTGTTGCTGTTGTTATCCTGTTGCTGCTGTTTTTGTCCTGCTGCTCTTGCCCTGTTGCTGTTGTTATCCTGTTGCTGCTGTTTTTGTCCTGCTGCTCTTGCCCTGTTGCTGTTGTTATCCTGTTGCTGCTGTTTTTGTCCTGCTGCTCTTGCCCTGTTGCTGTTGTTATCCTGTTGCTGCTGTTTTTGTCCTGCTGCTCTTGCCCTATTGCTGTTGTTATCCTGTTGCTGCTGTTTTTGTCCTGCTGCTCTTGCCCTGTTGCTGCTGAGTTCTCTCCTGCTTCTGCTGGTTATCTTGCTGTTTCGGGTGCTGCTGCTGAGGTGTGGGTGCTGCTTTGGTAGTGTTGTTTTGTTTTTGGGCTGCTGCTCTTGTGCTGCTGTTTCTGCTGTTGGGATGCTGTTTGTGTGCCGTTACTGTTTGTGTGCCGCTGCTGTTGCTTCTGTGCTATTGCTGTTGAATATATTTATCGAGTTAGCAGAAGTGAAAGTTGCGTCACATGATCTCTCACACGGGGTGGAGAGGCGGACCATGGCGAACCAGGGTGGACCATGGCGAACCAGGGTGGACCATGGCGAACCAGGGTGGACCATGGCGAACCAGGGTGGACCATGGTGCACTGGTGAACCAAGATGGATCGGTTGACCAGTGGACCATGGACTGGTTCACCAGTGCACCACCCTGGTTCACCATTGCACCATGGTGGACCATAGTGCACTGGTGAACCAGGGTGGACTATGGCGGACCAGGATGGATCGGTGGACCATGGTGTACTACTGAACCAGGGTGGATCGATGAACCAGTGGATCATGGTGGACTGGTGAACCAGTGTGGACCAGTGAGCCAGTGTGGACCGGTGAACAACGTCATCCCAGTATTCACTAAGACACATACAAGACCTACATAAGAAAACATGGATTTAGAGAGAGAACGTCATGTTTTGTCAGTCCTACTAATCCCTCAAGGGAGGTTCGTTGATGCTGCTGAGGGTCTCTTGATATCAGGAGAATTGATAGGGAACAGTGTGGTAAAGAAAGCGAATGCCAGACTGAAGTTCCTCTACAGACAAGCACAGTGTCTACCTACTGAGGCTCGCAGGACCCTATGTCTAACCCTTACATAATATCATATAATAATAATAATAATAATAATAATAATAATAATAATAATAATAATAATAATAATAATAATAATAATATCTTTATTTACTACAAGTACATGTACAAGGTACATAGACCATAACTGACATCAATGACATACTACTATGTAGAAAGCCACTGGTTATGCTGAGCATATCCCTGCAAATTAGGTGAATTTTGTCTCAGGAAGCGACCCACGCCAGTCCACTAACACCCAGGTACCTATTTTAGTGATGGGTGAACAGGGACAGCAGGTGTCTTATGGGAACACGTCCCTAATATTTTCCAGCCGTACCGGAGGAGATTCGAACTCCTCTACGGGTCACGCTTGCTCTTCATGGTACTCTGCCTTGAAAAAAAAAAAAACTGAAAGATAGACTGCAAATCACCCAGAACAAAATCGTAAGATTCATCCTGGGGCTGGGACCAAGAGAACATGTAGGCCAGGATGAATTACAGCAGTTGGATATGCTGAATGTTGAAGACAGAGTAAAACAACTGAAGCTAAATCATGTTTATAAAATTGCTCACAAACAATGTCCAGAATATCTTGCTGTCAATTTTGTCAAGGTTGGGAACCAAAGCAATCATAGTACTAGGGGGAGAGAGCACAACTTTGTAGTACCCACAGTCATTGGCCAGGCTTCAAACACCTTTTATTGTACAGCAATTAAGGAATGGAACAGACTGCCTGCACATGTCAAAGCCAGTCATAGCATGAACCAGTTCAAGAAGAGTGCCAAAAGGTGTCTGATGAATGTAGCTACAGAAAGGGAGGGGAATGATTTTCTATTTTTTTTAGCTAACACATATATAAATATAAACAACTATTTTACCTTATTCCTAGTATATCTCCATTATAGTATAATAATACGATATTATCTCCTCTATAGCATAATAATAATGTGGTAGCACTGGACATTGCTGGCGGTTTCGACCGGGTGTGGCACCAGGGCCTCTTAGCAAAACTTCAAGCACTGGGAATTGTAGGCTCTACGTTGTCTCCTCAGTGATTACCTTCATGGTAGATCTCTAAGTGTAGTTCTCAATGGAACGGAATCAGCAAGACATCCTATTGGGACAAGTGTTCCACAAGGAAGCGTGCTGGGTCCATTGTTATGGATCCACTTCGAGGACAGCGTGAAACAAGCTTTTATGCCACAAGACGGGCAGAAAGCAGCAACTTCACTCTGGCTGTACCCTTCTCCAGAACATCACTCCATCTGAGATCATACATACCCAGGATGACTCGAGTATGGAACACATTCGTACAGCATAATGATGTCAACGAGATAAAGTCAGTTGATCACATGAAAATGCTGGCCCACAGATGGCTCCAACTTCATCCTGTTCCCTACTTGTATGTCTCATAACAATAAAAATGCTTTCAAATGAGCTGATGTAGGTAACAGCTCTTAGCTTGCCAATAAAGTTAGGAATCCTTAACCTGTAAATAGCTCGTCAATAAAGCTAGGGATCCTTAACCTTGTCAAACCCTGTGTAAAAAAAAAAAAAAAAAAAAAAAACCTGCCTTCCATCCTCTCCCCTCGCCCACAAGGGCTATATAATCCCTTCGGGTTTAGCTCTCCGCTATGATAATAATAATCAGTCTTATTAAACACTTATTACAGTATTTTGTAGTGCCTCGGAAGATAACCAAAACCGCAGAGTGTCGTGTCCAAGTGTGAGTGTCGTGGTGCGACACACGCCATCATGGCGTCACACTCCTAAGTTTGCTCAATAGTTACAACAGACAAGTTAGGAAAACGCGCATTAAGAGCCACGTAAGTTCCTCCGTCTTCTAATAACATGATAATTTTTCCACTATATTTACCTTGTCCATAATTATTATCGCATTTATTTTGTCTGTTTCGTCAGGTGAAGTCCAGGATCTTTCTTTAATTTATGGTATAACTAACAAATCTTTGAGGACAATTGTTTAGCAGAGGTCTGAGTGTTGGATATGTGGGCCAGTGGTCTGCTAACAGCAACAGCCTGGTTGAGGAGGCAGTCAACGAAAAAAACTGGCCCCTGGGCAGGCGCCAAGAAAAAAAATCTTCAAACCTGTCACAGGCTTTAACTAGGTTATGGTTTTCCTTATAAGTGTTGTTGACACCATCGTGTAGCGACTGAATGTTGTATGTTCTGACATTATCTCCTCAAGCTTCCCCTTCCCAACGTTAATTTTCCTGTATACTGTGTTGTTTGAGTTTTTTATATACTCCATTCCAGTTTTTATTTTCTCAACGAACATCATGTTGCTCTCTCTGGCCCACTCCAGGATCTGCATTATATCAGCTGGTATATTTGCTGTATCCTTAATAGATGCCACTCTCGTACAGATTTTAGTAACGTCTACAAAAATTATACAATGCTATCGTTTATGTATCTGTCCGTGTTTGAAATGAGAATGAGAGAAGACTGGGGCGAGAGCTCTGCTTCCAGGAATAAACCTTTTTCACTGTAACAGCCGCTCATTTAAATTTACCGCAGTCGTCCGTTTCTGTCTTAAACTGTAATCACCAAGCTTGGTGATCAGTGGGGCCAAGTTTATAAGGTTTCCGAGGCAGTGTTATATTCTTACTAGTTAGATTTTGAACTGCTGAGAGTTTGTATCTTGTAGTTTGTATACTAATACAGCGATTAGATCTGTATTTTCAGTTTTCTCTGCCCCAAACTTGGACACCAGTGTTTGTGGCGTCAGGAAGGTCACACCAAATAAACGACTCTTTAACATACAAAGCAACACCTTCCCTGTTAGTGTGTTTTGTTACCCGTCATATTTCATTATATTGTGTAGCCGTATCCATATGTTAACGGTAACTAAGTCCTTAATATGTGACGATGTGAAGGCTGAAAACAGTGCAATGTTGGTTGCTTTGTATAGCAACCAACTACACCAGGAACATTAAGGTCACTAATGGTGATTAACAGTCAAGTATCCACGTGAGACATGCGGAACTACGGCATTTTGAGAGGAAACGTTTCGCCCATCTGGGGATTTATCAGTCTTATACAGAGAACAGGAAATGTAGCATATGTGTAAGTGGGTGGAGTCAGTTACTGCATTGTTGACGGTGTTTAGTGTTCTGTTACGTACACTGTGATCAGCAAGTATTTACCTCATAATGAACTATGTTGGTGGTAGCTGTGAGAGTACATGATGAGTCTGTGTTGGTGGTAGCTGTGAGAGTACATGATGAGCCTGTGTTGGTGGTAGCTGTGAGAGTACATGATGAGTCTGTGTTGGTGGTAGCTGTGAGAGTACATGATGAGTCTGTGTTGGTGGTAGCTGTGAGAGTACATGATGAGTCTGTGTTGGTGGTAGCTATGAGAGTACATGATGAGCCTGTGTTGGTGGTAGCTGTGAGAGTACATGATGAGTCTGTGTTGGTGGTAGCTGTGAGAGTACATGATGAGTCTGTGTTGGTGGTAGCTGTGAGAGTACATGATGAGTCTGTGTTGGTGGTAGCTGTGAGAGTACATGATGAGCCTGTGTTGGTGGTAGCTGTGAGAGTACATGATGAGTCTGTGTTGGTGGTAGCTGTGAGAGTACATGATGAGTCTGTTGGTGGTAGCTATGAGAGTACATGATGAGTCTGTTGGTGGTAGCCATGAGAGTACATGATGAGTCTGTTGGTGGTAGCCATGAGAGTACATGATGAGTCTGTTGGTGGTAGCTATGAGAGTACATGATGAGTCTGTTGGTGGTAGCCATGAGAGTACATGATGAGTCTGTGTTGGTGGTAGCTGTGAGAGTACATAATGAGTCTGTGTTGGTGGTAGCTATGAGAGTACATGATGAGTCTGTGTTGGTGGTAGCTATGAGAGTACATGATGAGTCTGTGTTGGTGGTAGCTATGAGAGTACATGATGAGTCTGTGTTGGTGGTAGCTGTGAGAGTACATGATGAGTCTGTGTTGGTGGTAGCTATGAGAGTACATGATGAGTCTGTGTTGGTGGTAGCTATGAGAGTACATGATGAGTCTGTGTTGGTGGTAGCTATGAGAGTACATGATGAGTCTGTGTTGGTGGTAGCTGTGAGAGTACATGATGAGTCTGTGTTGGTGGTAGCTATGAGAGTACATGATGAGTCTGTGTTGGTGGTAGCTGTGAGAGTACATGATGAGTCTGTGTTGGTGGTAGCTGTGAGAGTACATGATGAGTCTGTGTTGGTGGTAGCTGTGAGAGTACATGATGAGTCTTTGTTGGTGGTAGCTATGAGAGTACATGATGAGTCTGTGTTGGTGGTAGCTATGAGAGTACATGATGAGTCTGTGTTGGTGGTAGCTGTGAGAGTACATGATGAGTCTGTGTTGGTGGTAGCTATGAGAGTACATGATGAGTCTGTGTTGGTGGTAGCTGTGAGAGTACATGATGAGTCTGTGTTGGTGGTAGCTGTGAGAGTACATGATGAGTCTGTGTTGGTGGTAGCTATGAGAGTACATGATGAGTCTGTGTTGGTGGTAGCTGTGAGAGTACATGATGAGTCTGTGTTGGTGGTAGCTGTGAGAGTACATGATGAGTCTGTGTTGGTGGTAGCTGTGAGAGTACATGATGAGTCTGTGTTGGTGGTAGCTGTGAGAGTACATGATGAGTCTTTGTTGGTGGTAGCTATGAGAGTACATGATGAGTCTGTGTTGGTGGTAGCTATGAGAGTACATGATGAGTCTGTGTTGGTGGTAGCTGTGAGAGTACATGATGAGTCTGTGTTGGTGGTAGCTATGAGAGTACATGATGAGTCTGTGTTGGTGGTAGCTGTGAGAGTACATGATGAGTCTGTGTTGGTGGTAGCTGTGAGAGTACATGATGAGTCTGTGTTGGTGGTAGCTGTGAGAGTACATGATGAGTCTGTGTTGGTGGTAGCTATGAGAGTACATGATGAGTCTGTGTTGGTGGTAGCTATGAGAGTACATGATGAGTCTGTGTTGGTGGTAGCTGTGAGAGTACATGATGAGTCTGTGTTGGTGGTAGCTATGAGAGTACATGATGAGTCTGTGTTGGTGGTAGCTATGAGAGTACATAATGAGTATGAGTTGGTGGTAGCTATGAGAGTACATGATGAGTCTGTGTTGGTGGTAGCTGTGAGAGTACATGATGAGTCTGTGTTGGTGGTAGCTGTGAGAATACATGATGAGTCTGTGTTGGTTGTAGCTGTGAGAGTACATGATGAGTCTGTGTTGGTGGTAGCTGTGAGAGTACATGATGAGTCTGTGTTGGTGGTAGCTGTGAGAGTACATGATGAGTCTGTGTTGGTGGTAGCTGTGAGAGTACATAATGAGTCTGTGTTGGTGGTAGCTGTGAGAGTACATGATGAGTCTGTGTTGGTGGTAGCTATGAGAGTACATGATGAGTCTGTGTTGGTGGTAGCTATGAGAGTACATGATGAGTCTGTGTTGGTGGTAGCTGTGAGAGTACATGATGAGTCTGTGTTGGTGGTAGCTATGAGAGTACATGATGAGTCTGTGTTGGTGGTAGCTATGAGAGTACATAATGAGTATGAGTTGGTGGTAGCTATGAGAGTACATGATGAGTCTGTGTTGGTGGTAGCTGTGAGAGTACATGATGAGTCTGTGTTGGTGGTAGCTATGAGAGTACATGATGAGTCTGTGTTGGTGGTAGCTATGAGAGTACATGATGAGTCTGTGTTGGTGGTAGCTGTGAGAGTACATAATGAGTCTGTGTTGGTGGTAGCTATGAGAGTACATGATGAGTCTGTGTTGGTGGTAGCTGTGAGAGTACATAATGAGTCTGTGTTGGTGGTAGCTATGAGAGTACATGATGAGTCTGTGTTGGTGGTAGCTGTGAGAGTACATGATGAGTCTGTGTTGGTGGTAGCTGTGAGAGTACATAATGAGTCTGTGTTGGTGGTAGCTGTGAGAGTGGGTTCTGAAGCTGGTGCAGCCACACATTCCTTTGGTTGGTTGGTTAACGGGGTTGAACTCCTATCGACTACACTGAGGTCATTAAGGCTGCACGTAAACCTGTTAACCTCCAGACATGAAATTTTAATCCTTAAGAGGGGTTAAACTCCCAGCATAAATACACTGAGAGACACACACCTCATGGTGTATATATCCTGAGTATACTCTCAACTATACCACTAGATTCTTTGTCTGGTTATTTCTGGGTGATGCTTGTCTTCCGACTCTACGTTCACCTGTTGGAATTTACAGGTGACTGTGAGTCACAGATCTGTTTTGACCCTCGGGTTAAATTATTAATGTGTGCTACAACCTTCAAGTCACACTGTTGGAACCACAACCTTCACGTCACATTGTTGTAGCGGACATAAGAAAATTACCTACTGAAGTTTGTGATATATTTGATATGATGGTCCTAGCTGGAGCCTGGCTGACAGAGGTCACCACTTCTTCCTGAGTTACTCCTGCTACAGTAACTTCCTACTTCCCGTTTTCTACATTTCAGAGGGCTAAGCACCATATTTTAATCTATAGTGTTTCCCCTGGTGGGTTTAGGGCTTTGTTATCACTGCAATAATTGTCAGTCAGTGTTTAAATTCAGAATAATTACGAAAGTAATGATAAGCTAAAGTAAAGGAACAGATGGAAATAAGTCACTCTCACATTATTGGGTTATCCCAGGTTCTCTACACATGTGTTGCTATGTATGATAATCTGTGTAACTGTATTTGTGTATACCTGAATAAATTTAGTTACTAGAGTTACTCCTATCTTCAAGAAAAATCGTAGGTCTGTCAGCAAGTATAGGCTTGTTAGTATACCCAGTGTGATGTCTAGACAGGACGGTGTACTGTCAAGTAGTTAAGTACCTTAATGACAAAAGCATTCTCCACAGTTACCAGTCAGGTTTTAGGAGATCTCATTCAACAGACACCTCCCTGATAAATCAGACACATGTGCAACTCTTGGGTATCTTTATTGAGGAAACGTTTCGCCACACAGTGGCTTAATCAGTCCATACAAAGGAGAATCTTGAAGAACAGGAGGAGAATGAGGTAATCAGTCGGTTCTCTGAACCTTTCATCTACAAACCTGTCAGACACTGCAACTTCTTGGGATCTTAATACTTGGGAATTCTTCGCTTGCCTAATTCTTGGGCACAACCTACTTCCACATTGAACAAATGTGACACTACCTATGACTGCTGCACCTCTCCTGCCTACGGTTTATAAGCTCCTTCTCCGCACGTATGCTGTATTCTATTCAAGATTGATGGACTGACCACATCGACTCAGGGTTGAGGGACTGATTACCTCATTCTCCTCCTGTTCTTCAAGATTCTCCTTTGTATGGACTGATGAAGCCACTGTGTGGCGAAACGTTTCCTCAATAAAGATACCCAAGAGTTACACATGTGTCTAATTTATCAACATGTCGGTTCTCTGAACCATTCTTCTACAAGACACCTCCCTCATTAATTTGATGGACAACCTGAGAACTCAAATGTCGCTAGGGAATCTCATATGTAATGGTAACATTAGACTTGCTAAAGGCCTTCAATACGGTCAACCAAAATATATTACGTAAGAAACTACAAACTATCGGCAGGGGTACTGTAGACTGGTTTAAGTCTTACCTGAGCATCAGGAAACAAATTGTCAAGATCAACAACACAGAATCAGAACCCCTGCCGATAACATGTGGAGTTCCTGTTAGTATCAGGTAAAGACCCACAAGACATTGCTAGTGTACTATCACTAGAACTAGAGTCCTGTAGGAAATGGTTGGTAGACAGCAAATTATAATTATCACTGCACCTCGGGAAAACGGAAGTCATACTCTTTGGCACGAAACATAAACTGAAAAGGGTAAATAATTTTAATGTCCAGTGTAATGGGGAACCAATTATAACAGTAAATTCAGTGAAATATCTAGGAATCCCCTGTGAACCAAGCATGTCAAGAGAACTAATAGGGAACAGCGCCGCACATGTTAAAGCCTATCACATCATGAGCCAGTTCAAGAAGAGAACCAAAAGGAACTTTATGAATAAGGCTACAGAAAGAGGGAAGAGTGATTTTATAATCAGACACTATCCTTAATGTCAATGAAAATAAATAGTTTTACCTCTCCCCTGGTATATCTTATTTTATTATAACTGCATTTACATAGTTAAGATACTTGTCTGTTTTGAACTTTTAAATAAATAATAGTTATCACAAAGACCCCAATGACAATAAGCACCTACCCTACCCTAGAAGGGTTAGGCATGGTGTCGATTGATAATCTATTTTTTTTTTTTTTTATTCGCCGGTATTCTCCCGGCCCGGGTCTTTTCCAAGTAGTGGTGACCCGGCCTTGGCTCCCTATCTGGGGAGTGTCTCGAGACTTAAGTCTCCCATGGGAGGAGGTACAGTACCTCCTCATCTTTGGGACCAAGTGTCCCCAGGCCTAGCCACATTCCCCGCCCGCTCGTAGGGAGAAGCTAGGCCTCTGGTCTGCCATCTACCCCGCCTCAAAGGGGCTCGTGGGGATGGCAGTCTTATGAGCTGCAGATGGTAGCAAGCTCAGTCCTTTCTTGACCTTCTGATAATCTATGTAACTGTATTTGTGTATACCTAATTAAACTTACTTACAATTATCATACCTAGTAACTATGTAAATTACCTACGGTAACAAAAAACTGGTGACTTTAATAAGAACGAATTATTATTATTATTATTATTATTATTATTATTATTATTATTATTATTATTATTATTTATTAGCACACTGGCCGATTCCCACCAAGGTAGGGTGGCCCGAAAAAGAAAAACTTTCACCATCACTCACTCCATCACTGTCTTGCCAGAAGGGTGCTTTACACTATAGTTTTTAAACTGCAACATTAACACCCCTCCTTCAGAGTGCAGGCACTGTACTTCCCATCTCCAGGACTCAAGTCCGGCCTGCCGGTTTCCCTGAATCCCTTCATAAATGTTACTTTGCTCACACTCCAACAGCACGTCAAGTATTAAAAACCATTTGACTCCATTCACTCCTATCAAACACGCTCATGCATGCCTGCTGGAAGTCCAAGCCCCTCGCACACAAAACTTCCTTTACCCCCTCCCTCCAACCTTTCCTAGGCCGACCCCTACCCCGCCTTCCTTCCACTACAGACTGATACACTCTTGAAGTCATTCTGTTTCGCTCCATTCTCTCTACATGTCCGAACCACCTCAACAACCCTTCCTCAGCCCTCTGGACAACAGTTTTGGTAATCCCGCACCTCCTCCTAACTTCCAAACTACGAATTCTCTGCATTATATTTACACCACACATTGCCCTCAGACATGACATCTCCACTGCCTCCAGCCTTCTCCTCGCTGCAACATTCATCAGCCATGCTTCACACCCACATAAGAGCATTGGTAAAACTATACTCTCATACATTCCCCTCTTTGCTTCCAAGGACAAAGTTCTTTGTCTCCACAGACTCCTAAGTGCACCGCTCACCCTTTTCCCCTCATCAATTCTATGATTCACCTCATCTTTCATAGACCCATCCGCTGACATGTCCACTCCCAAATATCTGAATACATTCACCTCCTCCATACTCTCTCCCTCCAATCTGATATCCAATCTTTCATCACCTAATGTTTTTGTTATCCTCATAGCCTTACTCTTTCCTGTATTCACTTTTAATTTTCTTCTTTTACATACCCTACCAAATTCATCAACCAACCTCTGCAACTTCTCTTCAGAATTTCCCAAGAACACAGTGTCATCAGCAAAGAGCAACTGTGACAACTCCCACTTTATGTGTGATTCTTTATCTTTTAACTTCACGCCTCTTGCCAGGACCCTCGCATTTACTTCTCTTACGTAAGTAAGTAAGTAAGTTTATTCAGGTATACACAAATACAGTTACATAGAATTATCATACATAGCAGCATATGTGTAGAGAACCTAGGATAACCCAAAAAAGTCAGACAGAGTGAATTATTTCCATTGGGGTCCCCATCTATAAATATATTAAACAACCACAGTGACATCACACATCCTTGTCTAAGGCCTACTTTTACTGGGAAATAATCTCCCTGTTTCCTACATGCTCTAACTTGAGCCTCACTATCCTCGTAAAAACTCTTCACTGTTTTCAGTAACCTACCTCCTATACCATACACCTGCAACATCTGCCACATTGCCCCCCTATCCACCCTGTCATACGCCTTTTCCAAATCCATAAATGCCACAAAAACCTCTTTAACCTTATCTAAATACTGTTCACTTATGTGTTTCACTGTAAACACCTGGTCCACATACCCCCTACCTTTCCTAAAGCCTCCTTGTTCATCTGCTATCCTATTCTCCGTCTTACTCTTAATTCTTTCAATAATAACTCTACCATACACATTACCAGGTATACTCAACAGACTTATCCCCCTATAATTTTTGCACTCTCTTTTGTCCCCTTTGCCTTTATACAAAGGAACTATGCATGCTCTCTGCCAATCCCTAGGTACCTTACCCTCTTCCACACACCTATTAAACAATAGCACCAACCACTCCAAAACTATATCCCCACCTGCTTTTAACATTTCTATCTTTATCCCATCAATCCCGGCTGCCTTACCCCCTTTCATTTTACCTACTGCCTCACAAACTTCCCCCACACTCACAACTGGCTCTTCCTCACTCCTACAAGATGTTATTCCTCCTTGCCCTATACACGAAATCACAGCTTCCCTATCTTCATCAACATTTAACAATTCCTCAAAATATTCCCTCCATCTTCCCAATACCTCTAACTCTCCATTTAATAACTCTCCTCTCCTATTTTTAACTGACAAATCCATTTGTTCTCTAGGCTTCCTTAACTTGTTAATCTCACTCCAAAATTTTTTCTTATTTTCAACAAAATTTGTTGATAACATATCACCCACTCTCTCATTTGCTCTCTTTTTACGTTGCTTCACCACTCTCTTAACCTCTCTTTTTCTCCATATACTCTTCCCTCCTTGCATCACTTCTACTTTGTAAAAACTTCTCATATGCTAACTTTTTCTCCCTTACTACTCTCTTTACATCATTATTCCGCCAAATCGCTCTTCTTCCCTCCCGCACCCACCTTCCTGTAACCACAAACTTCTGCTGAACACTCTAACACTACATTTTTAAACCTACCCCATACCTCTTCGACCCCATTGCCTATGCTCTCATTAGCCCATCTATCCTCCAATAGCTGTTTATATCTTACCCTAACTGCCTCCTCTTTTAGTTTATAAACCTTCACGTCTCTCTTCCCTGATGCTTCTATTCTCCTTGTATCCCATCTACCTTTTACTCTCAGTGTAGCTACAACTAAAAAGTGATCTGATATATCTGTGGCCCCTCTATAAACATGTACATCCTGAAGTCTACTCAACAGTCTTTTATCTACCAATACATAATCCAACAAACTACTGTCATTTCGCCCTACATCATATCTTGTATATTTATTTATCCTCTTTTTCTTAAAATATGTATTACCTATAACTAAACCCCTTTCTATATAAAGTTTAATCAAAGGGCTCCCATTATCATCATTATTATTATTATTATTATTAAACACTAAACCCATGTGGGTCATTCAGAGAGAGGAGATGTAGGTTAATTACAGTTAATATAATAAAATAGAGTACTTACTACTGAGAGAGGAACTAGTGCTCAATATTACTGTCTTATTAATACTGTAAGAATAATGCGATTTTCGATGCTATTTTTCCTCTCACGTCCTGTTAGTTGAGTACATCTGAACAACAGTCCAGCACCCCTGCCTGTGGCTGATCTCAGTCTGTTAGTTGAGTACATCTGAACAACAGTCTATGCCTGTGGCTGATCTCAGTCTGTTAGTTGAGTACATCTGAACAACAGTCTATGCCTGTGGCTGATCTCAGTCTGTTAGTTGAGTACATCTGAACAACAGTCTAGCGCTCCTGCCTGTGGCTGATCTCAGTCTGTTAGTTGAGTACATCTGAACAACATTCTAACACTCCTAATTCACTTGTTTTTGGTGACAAATTTTGCAAATGTTGTTGTTCATGTTCTCCATGTTGGTCATACTGTTGTACGCTAGTGGTCACTGGTGTAGTACCTGCTTGCTGTTGTTGTCATGATGTCAGGCTTATGCTGCTTGCTGGTTAATGGGTTTAAAGCCTATCTACTACACGATGTTTACTGAGTCTACATATCACCAATTAACCATGAACAGTTTAATCCCTAAAATATGGCTTAAACAAATTCTAAGCATGTATACACTTAAAGACATACACATTGCAGTGTATATATCCTGTGTGATGGAGAGAGGAGGTTGGTGTAATGGAACTACAATACACACGAGGATGGTATGCAGTGTGGACAGAGTGCGTAGAAGTGTCTTCAATTTTTGAAAAAAAAAAAGAATAACAGTGAGCAAAATAAAATCAGTGGCTGCCACTGTGAAAAGATCAGTTCCCCAAGATAGTTCTTGCCTCAGTTCTCTCCCTCGACTTCATACTCGACACAGACGCACGTAAATCATAGCACTGCATCATCCTTACAGGCTATACTATAATTTGTATGAGAGTGGCATGCAGTGAGGACGAGAACACAGCAAGTCTCCATGCTGACACAAACCAGGTCTTCCAGTGGGCCACGTAGCCGTAGCTCGACCGCTCACACGCTGAGGTCCGGAGTTCGAATCTCCTCCGGTACGACTGGAAAACATTAGGGGCGTGTTTACATTAGACACCTGCTGTCCCTGTTCACCAATCAGTAAAATGGGTACCTGGGTGTTAGTCGACTGGTGTGGGTCGCATCCTGGGACAAAACTAACCTAATTTGCGGGAAATGCTCAGCATAACAAGCGGCTTTCTATATAGTAGTATGTCATTGATGTCAGATAGGACTGTATACCTTGTACATGTAGTAAATAAAGATATATTATTATTATTAATTGAAAAACTGGAATCTTTCAGTAGATCGGAAGAGGAATGTTAAGAACGAAAACATATTAGAAGAAAATTAGTGTCATTCAATGAAGAGAAATTTTAATTACTCACAAATGGAAAACCTGAGGAAATATAAAACTATATGGGAATATAAAACAAATTCCAACCACACAATAGAGTTAAAATCTAATGTGAAGGACATGGGAGTGCTAATGTCAGAGTATTTCACTTTCAAAGATCACAATAATGTATCTACCACATCTGCTAGAAAAATAACAAGATGGATAATGAGAACCTTCAAAATTAGGGATGCCAAGCCCATGATGATTCCCTACAGATCGCTTGTTCTCTCTAGGCTGGAATATTGCAGTACACTAACTGCTCCCTTCAAGGCTGGTGAAACTGCTGACCTGGAGAGTGTACAAATAACTTTCACGGCACACATTAACGCTTCTATGATGGCCTAATTGCAGTCATAACTGCACTAACGCACGTAGAACCCAGAATGACCCAAGATTAACAACAGTGATACCAACAAATCGAGAAATTGACGATCGAAGTGAAGACTGCCAGACGAACACTTACTCCAAGCTGTGAACAAATATTGTTTCTCCATCTTACTACAACAACTCCTGTACTACCATGAGACCAAATCATAGAAGAAACAACAGCAAGAACAACAAGGAAGTACCTAGAAATCGACTATTCCACACGACGACCCAGCAGGACGCCGGTGCCCTGTCCACTCCCCTCACCATCCAAAGCGACGCATCGACAACACCAAACATGGCTGACTCCTCCTCACACTCCTCACCCACCAACCAAGGCGACGCATCAACATCAGCATCAAACAGGACCGACTTTCCCTGATACTCTACTGCTTGCATAGGATTTAAGCCATCTGATACTATCCTAGGTATGACCAACGATCTTGACACTTAAGTCATATATCACCACCCTAACGGCGGATAATATGACTCTTCCTACAACACTAACGAAATATGAATCTAAGTTAGCCCACCTTGAAAACAAAATCAACAGCCTTGAGCAACAGCTAACGTTAGTTGAAATGAGCGATTTTGGCAAGAACCTCCAAACAGTCACAGCCAGCCACACAGAACAAATAACATCCCTAAACACAAAGGTTGAAGATGCGGTCAAAGACTGGAAGATCAACATGGATACCCAATTGAATGAATATTTTGCTTACCAAGATAATAGAACAGAGCAAGATAAGTTATCTGATGCAGTAATAATTAACAGTTCACTCTTTCCTAGTGAAATAAACATACTAACTGCAAAGCTACAACTCCACAGATCATACACGACCACCTAAAGGTTAGTTGTGCCAGCGTCAGAAATAAAAGAATCACGGTTACTAGGAACCAAGGTAGAGAACAAAGTGTTATGCTTAGATTTCACACACAAGACAGAAAAAAAAAATAATAAGTACATCTATTATAGCTAAAAAAGATATATACATAAATGAGTGTCTCACAAGAAAACGTCAGAACCTCCTGTACAGAGTAAGAAAACTTTAACGTGAGAATAATGATAAAACTCACCAGTACTTTGTACATGATAGACAAATTCTAGTAAGGGAAACAAATGTACGTCGTGTGTACTATATTACAAATGAAAATGAACTGTCCAGCTTCCTTCGAGATGTAAATCTTACAGAGTCTGACTAACATCACTGACCAAATCTTTATACTATGTTAGTGTATGATATTATTCCATTATTGAGCTAATCCCTGTACTATCACTTCCCAGGTAGTACCTACTACCTCACTGGCTCATGTTTCTCACACAGTTTACTATCACTTCCCAGGTAGCACCTACTACCTCACTGGCTCATGTTTCTCACACAGTTTCTTGTGTGATTTAAATTTGTGTAATCATTCCAGAAATTGCCTTTTACAAATATTTACTAGTAACTTAACTATTCTACCTCACAGTTTGCCTTCCTGGTCACCTAGTACAGGTCACCTAGTACAGGTCACCTAGTACAGGTCACCTAGTACAGGTCACCTAGTACAGGTCACTTAGCACAGGTCACTACCCTTTTAGTGTTGTACATTTATTGCTCTACTAATATTTTTTAAACCCCAAATTTTACTGATTTATTACCAAGTTCATCAGTTTATTATTGTTAATAAGAAATTTACTTTTTATTAGTATCTGTATTACTATTTATTCCCATTTGAAGCAGTTTTAAATCCCTTATTATCTTTTGTTTTTCAATTTTACCCAATTTTCCTTTTATTCCCAGTTTTATACATATTACATTAGCGTATGTTCCTATTCCTATTACATTATTGTGGAATTCCTTGTACCATCCTCTACTAGCTAGTAGCAACTACCTCATAAACTATTTTCTTTATAGTGCTATTAATTGCTCAGATTTTATGCTACAAGTCAAATCTTACTCATTGATTAATTTTATATCATTGTCACTGTCTGTCCATTTAATTTTGTTTGCCACTACTTATTTTAGTCTCTTTATATATTTTATCTTGAAATAGTTCTCTACATACCAATACCTTGTACTGCCCTTTATTCAATAATTACTTTACTCATAGTTTTAACAACAATTAAGGGGCTAATTCAGGTGCTAAAGTGTAATAATTTCATTATTTTACTATTATATTCCATAGCTCCTTTATTTTCTAGCTTTAGAATATTTACATTGTCTTATTTTTAAATCTAATTATAGATTCACTATAAATCGTATGATTACAATCACTGATTCTGATACCAACTTCTTATTGAATGACTTAAATGAATCAAACAGCAACTATAATTACTACACAGCAGAACAATCAAAGGCACTTCTCAGAGCCAACAACAACATAACTGTCTTTAACTACAATGTCAGATCTTTAAGCAAGCATTACGATGACCTCATAGCATTATTTAATTCCCTACATGCCAGCATGTCCATCATTATTCTCACTGAAACCTGGCTAAAGCCTGATACTACAGATGTCTATGCCATTCCTGGTTACACAGCCATACACAACTGTAGGCCAGATCAACAAGGGGGTGGCACAGCTATATACTACTCAGACCAACTAGAATATATCACTAATACTTGCACAAGGGATGAACATGGGGAATATATAATAGCCAAATTCATATCCAAATACCTACAAAAAACTCTCACAGTGATAAACATCTACAGAGTACCACAGTCAAATACTAGCCATTTTAGTGAATTACTAGGAAGTATGATAACTGATGCACACATGAACAAAGATCACTTACTACTCACAGGAGACTTCAGTATGAATCTCCTGCAAGACCAGGACCCACTTGTAACTGAATTCCCAAACACAATGAGCAACTGCTTGCTGCTACCAACAGTAACAAAACCTACAAGAATTACAGAGACTAGTGTTTCCCTATTAGACCACATCTGGACCAACACATATCCCCTTTAAAATCAGGCATAATCACAGATAATACCACAGACCACTACCCTACCTTTCTCATAACCAATCTAGGTAAATTACCCCAAGACACTACTAAAAGTTATCTTCAGACTTCATAATGACACAGCCATTAATAACTTCACAACAGCAGTAACAAACATTGACTGGCACACTGAGCTAGAAATCTATACAGATACTGACGAATGTATTAATAATTTTCTAAAAAAAGACCCAATACCTCTATAACAAGCACTGCCCCCCAAAAACTAAACATCACAGCTAAGAGACTGAACAGTCCCTGGCTAACACCCAGCATCCTCAAATCCATAAATATAAAGCACATATATGGAAAACAGTACAGAATGGGTCAAATAACTAGAGACCAAACAAAACGTTACTCGTCAGTCCTAACCAGCCTGATAAGAAGGGCAAAAAAATTGTATTATGAGAACAGATTATTCAACTTAAAAGGTGATATAAAAAAAGACCTGGAAAACCCTATCTGAAATTCTAGGAACAAAGAATATATCAGGAAACAACAATCAAACTAACAAAACCAGATGAACCCCAACTCCCACCAACTGAAACGGCAGACTCAATGTTTTCTTCTCCACCATAGGAAAAAACCTTGCAGGTAAAATCCCAAGCTCAAACACCCCACCTAATGACTACCTCACTGGCAACTACCCGAACACACTGTTCCTAGCTCCGACCAACCCAACAGAAGTCTCACTTATTATCAACACACTAAAGAACAAGGCAGGAGATTTAAATACCTTACCAACCTTTATATACAAAAAAACTTCACAAGTACTGTCACCAATCATTGCAACATTCTTTAACAAATCCATCGAATCCTCTACCTTTCCCACAGTTCTCAAAATAGCGAGGGTCACCCCGATACATAAAGGAGATCAAGCAGACTTGTATAACTATAGGTCAATATCCAACTTACCCATTCTCTCTAAAATCTTTGAAAAATTAATTCGTAGACAAATCTGTTCATACCTCATCTCCCACAACATACTCAACCCATGTCATTTTGGGTTCAGGCCTAATACAAATACGAATGATGCTATTATACACATGCTAGAACTAATATACACAGCACTCGAGAAAAAAGAAGCCTCATTGGGAATCTTCATTGATTTACGTAAAAGTTTTGATACAGTTGACCATGATTTGTTGCACATAAAATTATCACACTATGGTTAAAGATGGCACTCCCTCAACTACCTAAAGTCATACCTCAGCAACAGAAGCCAATATGTGTACACAAATGGAGATAACTCTTCCACACAACCAATTACAGTTGGTGTCCCGCAGGGAAGTGCCTTTGGCCCACTTCTCTTTCTCAGTTACATTAATGACCTACCTAATACATCTCAACTACTCAAACTCATATTATTTGCAGATGACACTATATACGTCTTCTCTCAACCAAGCCCAGTCACACTAGCCAACACTGTAAATACCGAATTACAGAAAATATCTACCTGGATGATGACCAACAAGCTTACCCTCAATGTTGACAAAACCCATTTCATTTATTTTGGAAAAAGAGCTACAAATGTTCCACTTCGAAGATACGGTACTATGTTCCACAGTCTTGGCCCTATATCACTCACGTATTTACCCCTATCTCACCTATGGAATTTGTGCATGGGGCTCAACAACAATATATCATCTCAAACCATTAATTACCCATCAAAAGGCTGCAGTCAGAATAACAACAAATTCCCACTACAGGCAGCACACTCCACCAATATTCAAAACTCTAAACTTACTCACTGTACAAAACATCCATACTTATTATTGTACCTACTACATACATAGAACACTTAACTCTGATATTAACCCTCCCCTCAAACTTCTCCTTACCAACCTCAACAGAACACATGACCATAACACAAGACACAGATCACTCTTTGATGTTCCTTGTGTCCATCTCACACTATGTAAAAACTCAATGCACATAAAAGGCCCAAAAATTTGGAATTCATTACCTGTGAATACCAAAGAAACACAGTCTGTTTACCAATTTAAGACTCTTCTTAAAAACCACTTACCCAAAACTAAACACACAGTACTTAACTTTACGTAGAAAGTTAACAAATCACTTTCTACTGCCTCAATATATCATTAAACACTGTGTTACTCCCCTAGCCTCAGAACCCCATAATTAAATGCTCAAAGATCAATAAATATTGAATAACTGTATTTCATAACTGTATCTCATAAATGTATAACCCGTGACCCTATCAAACTATGTTTTTAATTACGTTACCTAATAGAATAATCCATTCCCTTGAATGTACAGTAACTCATCTAATGACCATATGACCTGTTTCTGCAATACAAATCATTGATTTTAATCGATTTGACCTGATTAATAAATTGTGTGACTACATATAGTAAACTGATCATTTTGTTATATTATACATTGTAATGTTACAAATTTGTACAATAATAATGCTTCATAATCGAAATGTTCAAATTTCATTGTTTAAAATACTCACTTTGTACTTTATTTTGTAAATTGTTTACTGTAATTTTTACCATTGAAGATATTATAGCTTAGTTAATCTTAAGTTAATTTTAAACCTGCCCATAATGCTCTGTATACAAGGTGTTACGACGTCGATGTCGTAACTTAAATAAAATGGTCGTGGTTCGTGAAGCTGCTCACCTCTCTAGGGGTTATAAAATTACGCTGAAATACAGAGCAAACCTTGGGCCAGCATGTACTTATATTACACAATATTAATTTTTATTAGGAAGGAAGAACAAAAACTCGCCTATACAAAAATATATCTATATATTAATAATATTTACTACAGGTATAAGGTATAGAGTCCTAGCTGACATCAATGACATAGAAAGCCCCTTGTTATGCTGAGCATTTCGGGCAAATTAGGTTAGTGTCCCAGGATGCGACCCATACCAGTCCACTAACACCCAGGTACTCATTTTACTGATGGTGAACATAGACAACAGGTGTAAAGAAACACGCCCAATGTTTCTACTCTGACTGGGATCGAACCCAGGCCCTTGCCATGTGAAGCGAGTGTGTTATCCACCAGGCCACCAGAGCCCCTAATGGTAATAGTAGTAATAATAGTAACTTACATACAACTTACAATATACTCCAAAAAACCACCACACTCCGGTTCACATTAGCTCACTAGCACACTGCTACTAATGAGTTAAACAAAAAAAATGAACAGGGAGGTTCCATGACACCCCCTTTTGTATTCCCAGGAACGCAGGCGAGAAAGATACATGGTAATATACACTTGGAATATCCTAGAGGGATTAGTACCAAATTTGCACACGAAAATCACTCCCTACGAAAGCAAAAGACTCGGCAGGAGATGCAACACATGCCCAGTGAAAAGCAGGGGAGCCACGAGTACACTGAGAGACAACACAATAAGTGTCCGGGGCCCAAGACTGTTCAGCTGCCTCCCAGCACACATAAAGGGGATTACCAACAGACCCCTGGCTGTCTTCCAGAAGGCACTGGACAGGCACCTAAAGTCAGTACCTGATCAGCCGGGCTGTGGTTCGTACGTCGGTTTGCGTGCGGCCAGCAGTAACAACCTGGTTGATCAGACCCTGATCCACCACGAGGCCTGGTCGCAGACCGGGCCGCGGGGGCGTTGACCCCCGAAACCCTCTCCAGGTAAACTCCAGGTTGAAAAACTATATAATTGACTACGACTCATCATATCTGCGACTAATATTTAATGATACACTGGTCTACAGGGTATACCTGCAGGGTATACCTGCAGGGTATACCTGCAGGGTATACCTGTCCAACATATATGCTGGTGTGGACGGCGTACCCTTCAGTAAATACACCTGGAGTATACCTGGAGAGGGTTTCGGGGGTCAACGCCCCCGCGGCCCGGTCTGAGACCTGGTTTCACGGTGGATCAGAGTCTGATCAACCAGGCTGTTACTGCTGGCCGCACTCAAATTGACGTACGAACCACAACCTGGCTGTTTAGGTACGGACTTTAGGTACCTGTCTAGTGCCTTCTGACGCTGGACAGGTAATATACTACAACTTAGAAATTCAAAAATTAGTGTTGCGTGCGTCGAGTATCTTACAATTTACTCGACGTTCATGACACACACAATAGCATGCCCTCTCAAGCCCTCTCATGCCCTCTCAAGCCCTCTCAAGCCCTCTCAAGCCCTCTCATGCCCTCTCAAGCCCTCTCAAGCCCTCTCATGCCCTCTCAAGCCCTCTCAAGCCCTCTCATGCCCTCTCAAACCCTCTCAAGCCCTCTCATGCCCTCTCATGCCCTCCCAAGCCCTCTCAAGCCCTCTCATGCCCTTTCAAGGCCTCTCAAGCCCTCTCATGCCCTCTCGACCAACGAACTGACAGTTCAGCATATAGCAATTCTGGGACCCCACTGTTGTATAGCAGTTCTGGGACCCCACTGTTGTATAGCAGTTCTGGGACCCCACTGTTGTATAGCAGTTCTGGGACCCCACTGTTGTATAGCAGTTCTGGGACCCCACTGTTGTATAGCAGTTCTGGGGTCCCACTGTTGTATAGCAGTTCTGGGGCCCCACTGTTGTATAGCAGTTCTGGGGTCCCACTGTTGTATAGCAGTTCTGGGGTCCCACTGTTGTATAGCAGTTCTGGGGTCCCACTGTTGTATAGTAATTCTGGGGCTCCACTGCTGTATAGCAGTTCTGGGGCCCCACTGTTGTATAGCAGTTCTGGGGTCCCACTGTTGTATAGCAGTTCTGGGGCCCCACTGTTGTATAGGAGTTCTGGGGCCCCACTGTTGTATAGCAGTTCTGGGGTCCCACTGTTGTATAGCAGTTCTGGGGTCCCACTGTTGTATAGCAGTTCTGGGGCCCCACTGTTGTACAGCAGCTCTGGGGCCCCACTGCTGTGTTAGTAGTCTGGTTATATCAAGCAATAGCGTTAAAACATAATAATGGTCTACAATACCGACAAGTTGATCAGTAAGACACATGTGCAGCAGTTAGGTATCTTTATTCCGAAACGTGTCGCCTATACATTATGCTTCTTCAGTCAATTACAGAGGAGGAAGCAGAAGCAGTAAAGATGTAAATCCGACGTAATCAGTCCATCACTCTCAAAGACGTAGTTTTGAGGTGGTCAGTCCCTCAGCCTGGAGAATAAAGTTCCAGACTATGGAGGTGAACTCTTCTCTAGGCTGAGGGACTCACCACCTTAAAACTGCTTCGCTTTTCTTTTCGTTCGAAAGATATTTAAATATGTTAAGCATCATCCAGGCTTCTTTATGTTTGATTTCATTTTTTTATTATGAATAATGTTCACAGGGCTACTTGTACGATGCTCTGGAAAAATGTCGCATAGACAACCATCGTCAGGTCACCGTCAGGACCACCAATTAACAGTGCTCAAGTAATCTAACATCCTAAACAAATTCTGCGGTAGGAGAATCAGAGACCGTTAAGTTTATCACTGTTTAGGAAGCTCCATAAAACACTGAGCCTTAGCGAACTGTTATCACTTCTAAGTTCTCCATTAACCTCAAGACTGTTTATCAAAGATTTCTTGTTTTCCGGGATTAATTTCGGCAAATTATTTCCTTTAGTTGACTCTGTAACAAATTATTGTAAAAAAAAAACAACAACCGGATCCCCGGAATAACCTCCAGGTAACCTCCAGGTAACCTGGACTGTTTCTAGAAAGTCGTTATATTGCAGTTTCCAGGTCAGATTGTTCCAGTCAATTATGAAATCTCCCGTTAGAACGACATTTACGTTTCTAGACGCCTTAGCAATATCGTCCCAAATTAGTTTACCCAGGTCACTATCTAGCTATTTGGAAGAAGTATTCCCAATTTGCTCACAGTATATAAAATGACGACAGATTGTAAATAATATTCACCTAAATATACTCATGTTAAACCATTTACGATCTAGTAGTTAGATCTGAGGTATATCCAGATAATATTGTGATACAATGGAATACAATGTAAACTAGCCATTTCAACAACACAATCTAAACTGAAATCGCCCATCAAGATATCGTAGGGTCGGTTCTACAAGGTTAAGACAACACATATGTTAAATTACTGGAAAGTGACAAAATAGTAATATTTCTGTATAATATCAGGTGAAGGTCGCGGGGAATGAGAGAGAGGTGAAGAATTGGCAGAATTGGAAACGTCCAAATATATTGATTATGGGTTTGATGAAATAAAGCAAAATATTAGAAGGCAAATTTAAGCTAAAGAACAAGAGGATAAATGAGATAAGTGAATTAGTCAATAGTGAATCTACACTGTATTACTATAAGGTTGTACTAGACGGGATATTTATGAGAATGGTGGGAAGGATGGAAGGAAGAAAGAAAGAAGGAAGAGAGGGAAATCACGCAATGATATGCACTTCACTGACTTATACTTCAAAAATTCTTCTCCTGTTCGAAGAGGAATGACGTAATTCATTCATCCATCAGTATAAAAGGCGAGGCCTATCGTCAGTACTTGTATTACTAGTACACAGAACACACAACCTTCACTACAGGCTAACCTAACTCCGACTAACTTAAAAATAACCAGCAGTGCTTTGTTAGGAAAGTTAAAAATTGTTGTGAGATAATTCAGTGCCAGCTACGAGATATTACATAGCTAATGAGAATGATCTAACAATGTTCTTATATTGCAGGCCTGTCCTACGGGTTTACTGCTCCCTATGATAATACAATACTTCACTAAGCTGCCTTGTATGCGCCAGTAGGCCTCCTGCAGTGTTCCTCCAATATGCATTTCAATTGTTTAAAAACAATTATTTTTTGGGGTTTACAAAGCCTTAAATTTGTACAATTATTGTTACCTTATATTTCTTCTATATCAGTTTATTTTAACGTAGCTTTTATTGTATATTTTATGTGTTGAGAGTTACAGTCACGCAGCCTAAATCTTACTCTTAGTTGCTGGAAAAGGATTTTGTTAGTGTCCCGTAGGTCGACTGCTGACACACTGAGGTCCGGGGGTCGATCACCGGTACGGGTGGTAACATTGGGGATGTGTTTCCATAAGACACAGGTTGTTTATGTTCACTCATCAGTATAATAGGTACCTGGGTGTTAGTGGACTGGTGTGGGTCGCATCCTGGGTGTTAGTGGACTGGTGTGGGTCGCATCCTGGGACAAAACTGACCTAATTTGCGGGAAATGTTCAGCATAACAAGTGACTTTCTATATCATAGTATGTCATTGTTGTCAGCTATGGTCTGTATAAGTTGTATCATGTATTGGTAGTAAATAAAGATATTATTATTATTATTATTATTATTATTATTATTATTATTATTATTATTATTATTATTATTATTATTAATAATCAACAACTCTATTCATCATTATTTTTTTTATATATAGGATTTCATTATTTACTTTTTAGTTCACATTTTAAGGTTTGTTATAATTTATGCAGAATCTTACATAGCAGTTTATAATACAGCAAATGTGACTCAGATATTGTGACTTGTTATTATCGCCAGTTATAGTTATTATCTTTGTATGTTGTTATTATCTTCTGTTATAGTTATCTTTGTATGTTGTAATTATCGTCAATTATAGTTATCTTTGTATGTTGTTATTATCGCCAGTTATAGTTATTATCTTTGTATGTTGTTATTATCTTCTGTTATAGTTATCTTTGTATGTAGTTATTATCGTCAGTTATAGTTATTATCTTTGTATGTTCTAATTATCTTCAGTTATAGTTATCTTTGTATGTTGTTATTATCGTCAATTATAGTTATCTTTGTATGTTGTTATTATCGTCAATTATAGTTATCTTTGTATGTTGTTATTATCTTCTGTTATAGTTATCTTTGTATGTTGTTATTATCGTCAGTTATATTTATCTTTGTATGTTGTTATTATCTTCTGTTATAGTTATCTTTGTATGTTGTTATTATCTTCTGTTATAGTTATCTTTGTATGTTGTTATTATCGTCAGTTATAGTTATCTTTGTATGTTGTTATTATCGTCAATTATAGTTATCTTTGTATGTTCTAATTATCTTCAGTTATAGTTATCTTTGTATGTTGTTATTATCGTCAATTATAGTTATGTTTGTATGTTGTTATTATCTTCTGTTATAGTTATCTTTGTATGTTGTTATTATCTTCTGTTATAGTTATCTTTGTATGTTGTTATTATCTTCTGTTATAGTTATCTTTGTATGTTGTTATTATCTTCAGTTATAGTTATCTTTGTATGTTGTTATTATCGTCAGTTATAGTTATCTTTGTATGTTGTTATTATCGTCAGTTATAGTTATTATCTTTGTATGTTGTTATTATCTTCTGTTATAGTTATCTTTGTATGTTGTTATTATCTTCAGTTATAGTTATCTTTGTATGTTGTTATTATCGTCAGTTATAGTTATTATCTTTGTATGTTGTTATTATCGTCAATTATAGTTGTCTTTGTATGTTGTTATTATCTTCAGTTATAGTTATTATCTTTGTATGTTGTTATTATCTTCAGTTATAGTTATTATCTTTGTATGTTGTTATTATCTTCAGTTATAGTTATTATCTTTGTATGTTGTTATTATCTTCAGTTATAGTTATTATCTTTGTATGTTGTTATTATCGTCAATTATAGTTATCTTTGTATGTTGTTATTATCTTCAGTTATAGTTATTATCTTTGTATGTTGTTATTATCGTCAATTATAGTTATCTTTGTATGTTGTTATTATCTTCAGTTATAGTTATTAACTTTGTATGTTGTTATTATCTTCAGTTATAGTTATTATCTTTGTATGTTGTTATTATCTTCAGTTATAGTTATTATCTTTGTATGTTGTTATTATCGTCAATTATAGTTATCTTTGTATGTTGTTATTATCTTCAGTTATAGTTATTATCTTTGTATGTTGTTATTATCGTCAATTATAGTTATCCTTGTATGTTGTTATTATCTTCAGTTATAGTTATTATCTTTGTATGTTGTTATTATCGTCAATTATAGTTATCTTTGTATGTTGTTATTATCTTCAGTTATAGTTATTATCTTTGTATGTTGTTATTATCTTCAGTTATAGTTATTATCTTTGTATGTTGTTATTATCTTCAGTTATAGTTATTATCTTTGTATGTTGTTATTATCTTCAGTTATAGTTATTATCTTTGTATGTTGTTATTATCGTCAATTATAGTTATCTTTGTATGTTGTTATTATCTTCTGTTATAGTTATCTTTGTATGTTGTTATTATCGTCAATTATAGTTATCTTTGTATGTTGTTATTATCGTCAATTATAGTTATCTTTGTATGTTGTTATTATCTTCAGTTATAGTTATTATCTTTGTATGTTGTTATTATCTTCAGTTATAGTTATTATCTTTGTATGTTGTTATTATCTTCAGTTATAGTTATTATCTTTGTATGTTATTATCGTCAATTATAGTTATCTTTGTATGTTGTTATTATCTTCAGTTATAGTTATTATCTTTGTATGTTGTTATTATCGTCAATTATAGTTATCTTTCTATGTTGTTATTATCTTCAGTTATAGTTATTATCTTTGTATGTTGTTATTATCTTCAGTTATAGTTATTATCTTTGTATGTTGTTATTATCTTCAGTTATAGTTATTATCTTTGTATGTTGTTATTATCGTCAATTATAGTTTTCTTTGTATGTTGTTATTATCTTCAGTTATAGTTATTATCTTTGTATGTTGTTATTATGTTCAGTTATAGTTATTATCTTTGTATGTTGTTATTATCTTCAGTTATAGTTATTTTCTTTGTATGTTGTTATTATCTTCAGTTATAGTTATTATCTTTGTATGTTGTTATTATCTTCAGTTATAGTTATTATCTTTGTATGTTGTTATTATCGTCAATTATAGTTATCTTTGTATGTTGTTATTATCTTCAGTTATAGTTATTATCTTTGTATGTTGTTATTATCGTCAATTATAGTTATCTTTGTATGTTGTTATTATCTTCAGTTATAGTTATTATCTTTGTATGTTGTTATTATCTTCAGTTATAGTTATTATCTTTGTATGTTGTTATTATCTTCAGTTATAGTTATTATCTTTGTATGTTGTTATTATCGTCAATTATAGTTATCTTTGTATGTTGTTATTATCTTCAGTTATAGTTATTATCTTTGTATGTTCTTATTATCTTCAGTTATAGTTATTATCTTTGTATGTTGTTATTATCGTCAATTATAGTTATCTTTGTATGTTGTTATTATCTTCAGTTATAGTTATTATCTTTGTATGTTGTTATTATCTTCAGTTATAGTTATTATCTTTGTATGTTGTTATTATCGTCAATTATAGTTATCTTTGTATGTTGTTATTATCGTCAATTATAGTTATCTTTGTATGTTGTTATTATCGTCAGTTATAGTTATTATCTTTGTATGTTGTTATTATCTTCTGTTATAGTTATCTTTGTATGTTGTTATTATCGTCAGTTATAGTTATCTTTGTATGTTGTTATTATCTTCAGTTATAGTTATTATCTTTGTATGTTGTTATTATCGTCAATTATAGTTATCTTTGTATGTTGTTATTATCTTCAGTTATAGTTATTATCTTTGTATGTTGTTATTATCGTCAATTATAGTTATCTTTGTATGTTATTATCTTCAGTTATAGTTATTATCTTTGTATGTTGTTATTATCTTCAGTTATAGTTATTATCTTTGTATGTTGTTATTATCGTCAATTATAGTTATCTTTGTATGTTGTTATTATCTTCAGTTATAGTTATTATCTTTGTATGTTGTTATTATCTTCAGTTATAGTTATTATCTTTGTATGTTGTTATTATCGTCAGTTATAGTTATTATCTTTGTATGTTGTTATTATCTTCTGTTATAGTTATCTTTGTATGTTGTTATTATCGTCAGTTATAGTTATCTTTGTATGTTGTTATTATCGTCAGTTATAGTTATTATCTTTGTATGTTGTTATTATCTTCAGTTATAGTTATCTTTGTATGTTGTTATTATCTTCAGTTATAGTTATTATCTTTGTATGTTGTTATTATCGTCAATTATACTTATCTTTGTATGTTGTTATTATAAACCATACCCCCGGCCGGGATTGAACCCGCGGTCATAGAGTCTCAAAACTCCAGCCCGTCGCGTTAGCCACTAGACCAGCTAGCCACAATAAGATTCATCCAACTAGGTATATTTCTACACCATAGGAAGGTTAGCACAGGCACCACTGTGACCACAAATGCAAGTTTTTACAGACGAATCTCCAGCTAGCGTGGCCGTGACGAACTCTAGCTCAGGTCCCTTCACTGCCGTCAACATGACTCAAGAAATCGTAATGACACGATTGCAAATAAACCATACCCCCGGCGGGGATTGAACCCGCGGTCATAGAGTGAAGGGACTTGAGCTAGAGTTCGTCACGGCCACTCTAGCTGGAGATTCGTCTGTAAAAACTTGCATTTGTGGTCACAGAGGTGCCTGTGCTAACTTTCCTATGGTGTAGAAATATACCTAGTTAATGAATCTTATTGTGGCTAGCTGGTCTAGTGGCTAACGCGACGGGCTGGAGTTTTGAGACTCTATGACCGCGGGTTCAATCCCGGCCGGGGGTATGGTTTATTTGCAATCGTCTCATTACGATTTCTTGAGTCATGTTGTTATTATCTTCAGTTATAGTTATTATCTTTGTATGTTGTTATTATCTTCAGTTATAGTTATTATCTTTGTATGTTGTTATTATCTTCAGTTATAGTTATTATCTTTGTATGTTGTTATTATCGTCAGTTATAGTTATTATCTTTGTATGTTGTTATTATCTTCTGTTATAGTTATCTTTGTATGTTGTTATTATCGTCAGTTATAGTTATCTTTGTATGTTGTTATTATCGTCAGTTATAGTTATTATCTTTGTATGTTATTATCTTCAGTTATAGTTATCTTTGTATGTTGTTATTATCTTCAGTTATAGTTATTATCTTTGTATGTTGTTATTATCGTCAATTATAGTTATCTTTGTATGTTGTTATTATAAACCATACCCCCGGCCGGGATTGAACCCGCGGTCATAGAGTCTCAAAACTCCAGCCCGTCGCGTTAGCCACTAGACCAGCTAGCCACAATAAGATTCATCCAACTAGGTATATTTCTACACCATAGGAAGGTTAGCACAGGCACCACTGTGACCACAAATGCAAGTTTTTACAGACGAATCTCCAGCTAGCGTGGCCGTGACGAACTCTAGCTCAAGTCCCTTCACTGCCGTCAACATGACTCAAGAAATCGTAATGACACGATTGCAAATAAACCATACCCCCGGCGGGGATTGAACCCGCGGTCATAGAGTGAATGGACTTGAGCTAGAGTTCGTCACGGCCACGCTAGCTGGAGATTCGTCTGTAAAAACTTGCATTTGTGGTCACAGAGGTGCCTGTGCTAACTTTCCTATGGTGTAGAAATATACCTAGTTGGATGAATCTTATTGTGGCTAGTTGGTCTAGTGGCTAACGCGACGGGCTGGAGTTTTGAGACTCTATGACCGCGGGTTCAATCCCGGCCGGGGGTATGGTTTATTTGCAATCGTGTCATTACGATTTCTTGAGTCATGTTGTTATTATCTTCAGTTATAGTTATTATCTTTGTATGTTGTTATTATCGTCAATTATAGTTATCTTTGTATGTTGTTATTATCGTCAGTTATAGTTATTATCTTTGTATGTTGTTATTATCGTCTGTTATAGTTATTATCTTTGTATGTTGTTATTATCGTCAGTTATAGTTATCTTTGTATGTTGTTATTATCGTCAGTTATAGTTATTATCTTTGTATGTTGTTATTATCGTCTGTTATAGTTATTATCTTTGTATGTTGTTATTATCGTCAGTTATAGTTATCTTTGTATGTTGTTATTATCGTCAGTTATAGTTATTATCTTTGTATGTTGTTATTATCGTCTGTTATAGTTATTATCTTTGTATGTTGTTATTATCGTCAGTTATAGTTATCTTTGTATGTTGTTATTATCGTCAGTTATAGTTATTATCTTTGTATGTTGTTATTATCGTCTGTTATAGTAATTATCTTTGTATGTTGTTATTATCGTCAGTTATAGTTATCTTTGTATGTTGTTATTATCGTCTGTTATAGTTATCTTTGTATGTTGTTATCTTTTGGTATAATATAATGTCGTTATGCTATTATATTAATATTTCAAAATATCTGCTATTATACTTCTCCGTAGTTTATAAGTTTATTTTTAAAGTCAATATTATTGCACCCAGACATATTTATCGTTATCAAAGTTCTCAACTTTACCAAAGATAACATAGATTCTTCCAGTTGTAAATCCCAGAGCGCTACTGAGAAGCTTTACGTATCATACATGGTAACACCTTCAATCGACACCATGCCTAACCCTTCTAGGGTAGGGTAGGTGCCTGAGCCCGAGCCTTTAGCTCATAAGACTGTCATTCCCATTCGCTCCTTTGGGGCGGGGATGGCAGACCAGAGAGGCCTAGCTTGTGGCTAGGCCTGGGGACAGTTGGTCCTAAAGATGAGGAGGTACTTGTGCCTCCTCCCATGGGAGACTTAGGTCTCAGACACTCCCTAAAGAGGGAGCCAAGGCCGGGCCACCACTTGGAAAAGGCCCGGGCCGGGAGAATACCGGCTAATCTTTAATAATAATAATAATAATAGTAACACCTACATCGACACCATGCCTAACCCTTCTAGGGTAGGGTAGGTGCCTGAGTCCGAGCCTTTAGCTCATAAGACTGTCATTTCCATTAGTCCACTTGGGGCGGGGATGGCAGACCAGAGAGGCCTAGCTTGTGGCTAGGCCTGGGGACAGTTAGTCCCAAAGATGAGGAGATACTTGTGCCTCCTCCCATGGGAGACTTAGGTCTCAGACACTCCCTAAAGAGGGAGCCAAAGCCGGGCCACCACTTGGTAAAAGCCCGGGCCGGGAGAATACCGGCGAATCTTTAATAATAATAATAATAGTAACACCTACATCGACACCATGCCTAACCCTTCTAGGGTAGGGTAGGTGCCTGAGTCCGAGCCTTTAGCTCATAAGACTGTCATTTCCATTAGTCCACTTGGGGCGGGGATGGCAGACCAGAGAGGCCTAGCTTGTGGCTAGGCCTGGGGACAGTTAGTCCCAAAGATGAGGAGATACTTGTGCCTCCTCCCATGGGAGACTTAGGTCTCAGACACTCCCTAAAGAGGGAGCCAAGGCCGGGCCACCACTTGGACAAGGCCCGGGCCGGGAGGATACAGGCTAATCTTTAACTAACTAACTAAGTAACACCTACCCTACCATCGACACCATGCCTAACCCTTCTAGGGTAGGGTAGGTGCCTGAGCCCGAGCTTTTAGCTCATAAGACTGTCATTCCCATTAGCCCCCTTGGGGCGGGGATGGCAGACCAGAGAGGCCTAGCTTGTGGCTAGGCCTGGGGACAGTTGGTCCCAAAGATGAGGAGGTACTTGTGCCTCCTCCCATGGGAGACTTAGGTCTCAGACACTCCCTAAAGAGGGAGCCAAAGCCGGGCCACCACTTGGAAAAGGCCCGGGCCGGGAGAATACCGGCTAATATTTAATAATAATAATAAGTAACACCACTAAGAGGGCTGAGCTTGCTACCATCTGCAGCTCATAAGACTGCCATCCCCACGAGCCCCTTTGAGGCGGGGTAGATGGCAGACCAGAGGCCTAGCTTCTCCCTGCGAGCGGGCGGGGAATGTGGCTAGGCCTGGGGACACTTGGTCCCAAAGATGAGGAGGTACTGTACCTCCTCCCATGGGAGACTTAAGTCTCGAGACACTCCCCAGATAGGGAGCCAAGGCCGGGTCACCACTACTTGGAAAAGACCCGGGCCGGGAGAATACCGGCGAATAAAAAAAAAAAAATAACTCCTCTATCGACACCATGCCTAACCCTTCTAGGGTAGGGTAGGTGCCTGAGCCCGAGCCTTTAGCTCATAAGACTGTCATTCCCATTTGCCCCCTTGGGGCGGGGATGGCAGACCAGAGAGGCCTAGCTTGTGGCTAGGCCTGGGGACAGTTGGTCCTAAAGATGAGGTACTTGTGCCTCCTCCCATGGGAGACTTAGGTCTCAGACACTCCCTAAAGAGGGAGCCAAGGCCGGGCCACCACTTGGAAAAGGCCCGGGCCGGGAGAATACCGGCTAATCTTTAATAATAATAATAATAGTAACACCTACATCGACACCATGCCTAACCCTTCTAGGGTAGGGTAGGTGCCTGAGTCCGAGCCTTTAGCTCATAAGACTGTCATTTCCATTAGTCCACTTGGGGCGGGGATGGCAGACCAGAGAGGCCTAGCTTGTGGCTAGGCCTGGGGACAGTTAGTCCCAAAGATGAGGAGATACTTGTGCCTCCTCCCATGGGAGACTTAGGTCTCAGACACTCCCTAAAGAGGGAGCCAAAGCCGGGCCACCACTTGGTAAAAGCCCGGGCCGGGAGAATACCGGCGAATCTTTAATAATAATAATAATAGTAACACCTACATCGACACCATGCCTAACCCTTCTAGGGTAGGGTAGGTGCCTGAGTCCGAGCCTTTAGCTCATAAGACTGTCATTTCCATTAGTCCACTTGGGGCGGGGATGGCAGACCAGAGAGGCCTAGCTTGTGGCTAGGCCTGGGGACAGTTAGTCCCAAAGATGAGGAGATACTTGTGCCTCCTCCCATGGGAGACTTAGGTCTCAGACACTCCCTAAAGAGGGAGCCAAGGCCGGGCCACCACTTGGACAAGGCCCGGGCCGGGAGGATACAGGCTAATCTTTAACAAACTAACTAAGTAACACCTACCCTACCATCGACACCATGCCTAACCCTTCTAGGGTAGGGTAGGTGCCTGAGCCCGAGCTTTTAGCTCATAAGACTGTCATTCCCATTAGCCCCCTTGGGGCGGGGATGGCAGACCAGAGAGGCCTAGCTTGTGGCTAGGCCTGGGGACAGTTGGTCCCAAAGATGAGGAGGTACTTGTGCCTCCTCCCATGGGAGACTTAGGTCTCAGACACTCCGTAAAGAGGGAGCCAAAGCCGGGCCACCACTTGGAAAAGGCCCGGGCCGGGAGAATACCGGCTAATATTTAATAATAATAATAAGTAACACCACTAAGAGGGCTGAGCTTGCTACCATCTGCAGCTCATAAGACTGCCATCCCCACGAGCCCCTTTGAGGCGGGGTAGATGGCAGACCAGAGGCCTAGCTTCTCCCTGCGAGCGGGCGGGGAATGTGGCTAGGCCTGGGGACACTTGGTCCCAAAGATGAGGAGGTACTGTACCTCCTCCCATGGGAGACTTAAGTCTCGAGACACTCCCCAGATAGGGAGCCAAGGCCGGGTCACCACTACTTGGAAAAGACCCGGGCCGGGAGAATACCGGCGAATAAAAAAAAAAAAAATAACTCCTCTATCGACACCATGCCTAACCCTTCTAGGGTAGGGTAGGTGCCTGAGCCCGAGCCTTTAGCTCATAAGACTGTCATTCCCATTTGCCCCCTTGGGGCGGGGATGGCAGACCAGAGAGGCCTAGCTTGTGGCTAGGCCTGGGGACAGTTGGTCCCAAAGATGAGGAGGTACTTGTGCCTCCTCCCATGGGAGACTTAGGTCTCAGACACTCCCTAAAGAGGGAGCCAAGGCCGGGCCACCACTTGGTAAAGGCCCGGGCCGGGAGAATACCAGCTAATCTTTAATAATAATAACTGTTACTAGTGTTGTAGTAAATTGTTAGTTATATTCTAGTGGAGTTACTTATTATTATTATTATTATTAAAGATTCGCCGGTATTCTCCCGGCCCGGGCTTTTACCAAGTGGTGGCCCGGCTTTGGCTCCCTCTTTAGGGAGTGTCTGAGACCTAAGTCTCCCATGGGAGGAGGCACAAGTACTTCCTCATCTTTGGGACCAACTGTCCCCAGGCCTAGCCACAAGCTAGGCCTCTCTGGTCTGCCATCCCCGCCCCAAGGGGGCAAATGGGAATGACAGTCTTATGAGCTAAAGGCTCGGGCTCAGGCACCTACCCTACCCTAGAAGGGTTAGGCATGGTGTCGATGTCTGTTGTAGTATTTGTTAGTGTTGTCTACCTCTGTTGTAGTATTTTTTAGTGTTGTCTACCTCTGTTGTAGTATTTGTTAGTGTTGTCTACCTCTGTTGTAGTATTTGTTAGTGTTGTCTACCTCTGTTGTAGTATTTGTTAGTGTTGTCTACCTCTGTTGTAGTATTTGTTAGTGTTGTCTACCTCTGTTGTAGTATTTGTTAGTGTTGTCTACCTCTGTTCTAATATTTGTTAGTATTGTCTACCTCTGTTGTAGTATTTGTTAGTGTTGTCTACCTCTGTTCTAATATTTGTTAGTGTTGTCTACCTCTGTTGTAGTATTTGTTAGTGTTGTCTACCTCTGTTCTAATATTTGTTAGTGTTGTCTACCTCTGTTGTAGTATTTGTTAGTGTTGTCTACCTCTGTTCTAATATTTGTTAGTATTGTCTACCTCTGTTGTAGTATTTGTTAGTGTTGTCTACCTCTGTTGTAGTATTTGTTAGTGTTGTCTACCTCTGTTGTAGTATTTGTTAGTGTTGTCTACCTCTGTTGTGGTATTTGTTAGTGTTGTCTACCTCTGTTATAGTATTTGTTCTTAATGTGTTCATGAAAGTGTATGTTTGTATATTGTTTAAAGTATAATATAACATATAAGAGTGCAGTCATGAACACGTCTTTATATTAGATGTGACTTTAATAACGACACTCAGTTTAAGACTTGTCGAATAATAGTGTTTGCATGTCCAGCAAATGATGTTTTATGTTCCTCTTTTCCTTCCTCACATTATCAGTCAGGTTAGTCACGCATTTTCTGTGTTCAGTGAAGGACTGTATCTGAGGGCGAACTTAACTAAGATAAACTGTATACAGACCATAGCTGACATCAGTGACATTCTACTGTACAGGACCCCAATGGAAATAAGTCACTCTGTCTGACTTTTTTGGGTTATCCCAGGTTCTCTACACATATGCTGCTATGTATGATAATTATATGTAACTGTATTTGTGTATACCTGAATAAACTTACTTACTTACTTACTTGTACAGAAAGCCGCTTATTCTGCAGACCATTTCCCGCAAATTAGGTGAGTTTTGTCCCAGGATGCGACCCACACCAGTCGAGTAACACCCAGGTACACATTTTACTGATGGGTGAACATGAACAGCCGGTGTAAGGAAACATGCCCAATGTTTTTACCCTTGCCGGGAATCGAACCCGGAATCTCAGCGTGTGAAACGAGAAATTTGCCTACCAGGCCACGAGCCAGCCAAGGATGCTGATATCGCCAATGTGTTGTCAAGTGTCTGGTGTGAGGTGTTTTGTGATTCCGGAGTGTGTTCACTCATACAATGAGTACCACCACCCAGTCAACTCTCACCCTCGGGGACAAATGTTTACAACGTCAGAGTAAGAAGAGTGTGGCGAGGTGATGGTAAAGCAGGATGTAGAGGGGACGGGGAGATGGAATATGAGAGGGAGACATAGACAGAGGAGGAGGATGGATGTGAGGAAGTTAAGTCCTTGTGTTCCTGGCTGCCATTTGGAATGTTACGTTAATAAAAAACTGCTGCCCACCACTCTCACTGTGTGTGTGTGTGTGTGTTAACCCATTTACTCACCTATTTGTAGTTGCAGGGGTCGAGTCGTAGCTTCTAGCCCCGACTCTTCGCTGGCCGCTACTAGGTCCACTCTTTTCCTCTCTCTTGGCTCCAAGAGCCTTATCGTAGATGGCTCCCCGCACCTAACACTTCGCTCCCCAGATTTTACTCCCTGACAACACTAAGGCTGAAGAAATACTTCCTAACATCCCTATGGCCCATCAGGCTTTTCAACTTCCAGCTTTGCCTTCGTGTTCCATTCAGAGAGAGAAATTTTGTACGTTGTTGTCATATCCCCTGTAATCCTCCTGTTTACCTGGAGTTTACCTGGAGAGAGTTCCGGGGGTCAACGCCCCCGCGGCCCGGTCTGTGACCAGGCCTCCTGTTCCATTTAGTTAGTTACCATTTTGTCCTAGGCACATGTCGAGTGTCAGTGTGTGTGTGCGTGTGTGCGTGTGTGCGTGTGCGTGTGCGCAAGTACTCGTATGTGAGCGTGTGCAGGTGTGCACACGTGTATGTAGCGCTGACCAGCTGCTGCATGTGAAATAAGCTCCTGCCCTCCAAGATTAGATAAAGGAGCACACTACAAGGTGCCCACCCCACTCAGTGTTCCAGGTCTTACAGTAACACAACACACAAACACTACAAGGTGCCCACCCCACTCAGTGTTCCAGGTCTTACAGTAACACAACACACAAACACTACAAGGTGCCCACCCCACTCAGTGTTCCAGGTCTTACAGTAACACAACACACAAACACTACAAGGTGCCCACCCCACTCAGTGTTCCAGGTCTTACAGTAACACAACACAAACACTACAAGGTGCCCACCCCACTCAGTGTTCCAGGTCTTACAGTAACACAACACAAACACTACAAGGTGCCCACCCCACTCAGTGTTCCAGGTCTTACAGTAACACAACACACAAACACTACAAGGTGCCCACCCCACTCAGTGTTCCAGGTCTTACAGTAACACAACACACAAACACTACAAGGTGCCCACCCCACTCAGTGTTCCAGGTCTTACAGTAACACAACACAAACACTACAAGGTGCCCACCCCACTCAGTGTTCCAGGTCTTACAGTAACACAACACACAAACACTACAAGGTGCCCACCCCACTCAGTGTTCCAGGTCTTACAGTAACACAACACACAAACACTACAAGGTGCCCACCCCACTCAGTGTTCCAGGTCTTACAGTAACACAACACACAAACACTACAAGGTGCCCACCCCACTCAGTGTTCCAGGTCTTACAGTAACACAACACAAACACTACAAGGTGCCCACCCCACTCAGTGTTCCAGGTCTTACAGTAACACAACACACAAACACTACAAGGTGCCCACCCCACTCAGTGTTCCAGGTCTTACAGTAACACAACACACAAACACTACAAGGTGCCCACCCCACTCAGTGTTCCAGGTCTTACAGTAACACAACACAAACACTACAAGGTGTCCACCCCACTCAGTGTTCCAGGTCTTACAGTAACACAACACACAAACACTACAAGGTGCCCACCCCACTCAGTGTTCCAGGTCTTACAGTAACACAACACACAAACACTACAAGGTGCCCACCCCACTCAGTGTTCCAGGTCTTACAGTAACACAACACACAAACACTACAAGGTGCCCACCCCACTCAGTGTTCCAGGTCTTACAGTAACACAACACACAAACACTACAAGGTGCCCACCCCACTCAGTGTTCCAGGTCTTACAGTAACACAACACACAAACACTACAAGGTGCCCACCCCACTCAGTGTTCCAGGTCTTACAGTAACACAACACAAACACTACAAGGTGTCCACCCCACTCAGTGTTCCAGGTCTTACAGTAACACAACACACAAACACTACAAGGTGCCCACCCCACTCAGTGTTCCAGGTCTTACAGTAACACAACACACAAACACTACAAGGTGCCCACCCCACTCAGTGTTCCAGGTCTTACAGTAACACAACACACAAACACTACAAGGTGTCCACCCCACTCAGTGTTCCAGGTCTTACAGTAACACAACACAAACACTACAAGGTGTCCACCCCACTCAGTGTTCCAGGTCTTACAGTAACACAACACAAACACTACAAGGTGTCCACCCCACTCAGTGTTCCAGGTCTTACAGTAACACAACACACAAACACTACAAGGTGTCCACCCCACTCAGTGTTCCAGGTCTTACAGTAACACAACACACAAACACTACAAGGTGTCCACCCCACTCAGTGTTCCAGGTCTTACAGTAACACAACACACAAACACTACAAGGTGTCCACCCCACTCAGTGTTCCAGGTCTTACAGTAACACAACACACAAACACTACAAGGTGCCCACCCCACTCAGTGTTCCAGGTCTTACAGTAACACAACACATAAACACTACAAGGTGTCCACCCCACTCAGTGTTCCAGGTCTTACAGTAACACAACACAAACACTACAAGGTGTCCACCCCACTCAGTGTTCCAGGTCTTACAGTAACACAACACAAACACTACAAGGTGTCCACCCCACTCAGTGTTCCAGGTCTTACAGTAACACAACACACAAACACTACAAGGTGTCCACCCCACTCAGTGTTCCAGGTCTTACAGTAACACAACACACAAACACTACAAGGTGTCCACCCCACTCAGTGTTCCAGGTCTTACAGTAACACAACACACAAACACTACAAGGTGTCCACCCCACTCAGTGTTCCAGGTCTTACAGTAACACAACACAAACACTACAAGGTGTCCACCCCACTCAGTGTTCCAGGTCTTACAGTAACACAACACAAACACTACAAGGTGCCCACCCCACTCAGTGTTCCAGGTCTTACAGTAACACAACACAAACACTACAAGGTGTCCACCCCACTCAGTGTTCCAGGTCTTACAGTAACACAACACAAACACTACAAGGTGTCCACCCCACTCAGTGTTCCAGGTCTTACAGTAACACAACACACAAACACTACAAGGTGTCCACCCCACTCAGTGTTCCAGGTCTTACAGTAACACAACACAAACACTACAAGGTGCCCACCCCACTCAGTGTTCCAGGTCTTACAGTAACACAACACACAAACACTACAAGGTGCCCACCCCACTCAGTGTTCCAGGTCTTACAGTAACATAACACAAACATTACCAAGTGCTCCCAGGTCTGGCATACAAATCTTGTCATCCATCAACCATCTAAAACAACGCTGGTATTTACATAAACGACATGGATGAGGGAATAAATAGCGACATAAGCAAATTTGCTGATGACACCAAAATAGGCTGGTCAATTCATTCTAATGAGGACACTAGAGCACTCCAGGATGATTTGAATAGACTGATGCAATGGTCGGAGAAGTGGCAGATGCAGTTTAATATTGACAAATGCAAAGTTCTAAATGTTGGACAGGTAAATAACCATGCCACATATAAACTAAATAATGTAGATCTTAATACTACTGATTGCGAAAAGGATTTAGGAGTTCTGGTTAGCAGTAATTTAAAACCAAGACAACAGTTCATTAGTGTTCGCAATAAAGCTAACAGAATTCTTGGCTTCATATCTAGAAGTATAAATAATAGAAGTCCTCAGGTTGTTCTTCAACTCTATATATCCTTGGTTGGGCCTTATTTAGACTATGCTGCTCAGTTCTGGTCACCGTATTATAGAATGGATATAAATGCTCCGGAAAACGTACAGAGGAGAATGACAAAGATGATCCCATGTATCAGAAATCTTCCCTATGAGGATAGACTGAGGGTCCTGAATCTGCACTCTCTAGAAAGGCATAGAATTAGGGGGGATATGATCGAGGTGTATAAATGGAAAACAGGAATAAATAAAGGGAATGTAAATAGCGTGCTGAAAATTTCCAGCCAAGACAGGACTCGCAGCAATGGTTTCAAGTTGGAAAAATTCAGATTCAGGAAGGATATAGAAAAGCACTGGTTTGGTAATAGAGTTGTGGATGAGTGGAACAAACTCCCGAGTACAGTTATTCAGGCTAAAACGTTGTGTAGTTTTAAAAATAGGTTAGATAAATGCATGAGTGGGTGTGGGTGGGTGTGAGTTGGACCTGACTAGCTTGTGCTGCTGGGTCTGGTGCCATGCTCCTTCCTTGAGTGGAGGTGACCAGACTGGGTGGGTTATTGGGCTAATCGGGGGGGGTCATTGGGCTTATTCGGGGGGGGGGGGGGAATGGACTTGCTCCGCATGGGTCAGAAGGCCTGTTGCAGTGTTCCTTCTTTCTTATGTTCTTAATACTAATACGCAAAGAAAGATAGCTAAGTGATAAGTATAAGTAGGAAGGTAGAGGAGTAAGAGACAGTGTTGTGTGTCTTAAACCATAACAACCAAGGTACATATCTCACTGGTACCAGTCTTAGTAAACCAGTGTCAACACATTCACCCCTAAACACTTGTTAATGCGATAAGTTACTCAAGACTGTTTATATATGCTGGAGGGATATGGAGGGGAAAGAATATTGGATGTGAGAGGTTCATTTTTGCTGTTTGGGAAAAGTGGAGACATCAGCAATGATGTGTCAGGGTGGGGTGAGGGAGGCAGATGGCAGCTGTCACCGGTGAAAGTGTACTGGAGGAATGATAAGAGATTCGATGATTGTATGATATACTTACCCTGGGAGCTGAAGGCACTGTTGCCCAGGGTAAACATACCAGAGAGATGTGGGTCCTCTCACCCAGGGTAAACATACCAGAGAGATGTGGGTCCTCTCACCCAGGGTAAACATACCAGAGAGATGTGGGTCCTCTCACCCAGGGTAAACATACCAGAGAGATGTGGGTCCTCTCACCCAGGGTAAACATACCAGAGAGATGTGGGTCCTCTCACCCAGGGTAAACATACCAGAGAGATGTGGGTCCTCTCACCCAGGGTAAACATATGAGGGTGAGAATATTTTCAACATTTGATCAAATATGGAGACGATGTTGAGGTGTTGTGGGAGAGAGAAACTCGCTTATCTGCACACACACCTCCATTATCTCAAGTTCCATAGTGTTTCTATAGCTCCATTACTCTCAAAACACACAAAGACACACACACACACACACACACACACACACACACACACACACACACACACACACACACACACACACACACACACACACACACACACACACAGTGGAATAGCCTAGAAAATGACGTAGTGGAGGCAGGAACCATACACAGTTTTAAGACGAGGTTTGATAAAGCTCATGGAGCGGGGAGAGAGAGGGCCTAGTAGCAACCGGTGAAGAGGCGGGGCCAGGAGCTAGGACTCGACCCCTGCAACCACAAATAGGTGAGTACAAATAGGTGAGTATACACACACACACACACACACACACACACACACACACACACACACACACACACACACACACACACACACACAGAGTAGCATGTGAAACACTAACAAAAACTTAGACAACTTTCAAGAATCTGGACAAGGAATCTCTCATGATGAAACACATTAGACACGTGATATCAGATTTGCAATATGCAGGATCACCTTACAAGAACATGTGAGCAAACACCCGAAGAAGATTATGGTGTTCCAGGTTAGTCACTGAGGTATGTGACCTCAGCCGTGAGCACTCGCATCTAAATACTTACTTGTTCTTATATCAAGAAAAGATTCTTTTGAGGGTTGAGCGTAGAAGATGGCATAGAAGAACAGGATTTGTGTTGATTAGTGTCACGTACACTAGCTTAACACAGCTGGTGAGTGTTACTAGTGAGCCCGGGCTTAACACAGCTGGTGAATGTTACTAGTGAGCCCGGGTTTAACACAGCTGGTGAGTGTTACTGGTGAGCCCGGGCTTAACACAGCTGGTGAGTGTTACTAGTGAGCCCGGGCTTAACACAGCTGGTGAGTGTTACTAGTGAGCCCGGGCTTAACACAGGTGGTGAGTGTTACTGGTGAGCCCGGGCTTAACACAGCTGGTGAGTGTTACTAGTGAGCCCGGGCTTAACACAGCTGGTGAATGTTACTAGTGAGCCCGGGCGTAACACAGCTGGTGAGTGTTACTGGTGAGCCCGGGCTTAACACAGCTGGTGAATGTTACTAGTGAGCCTGGGCTTAACCCAGCTGGTGAGTGTTAATAGTGAGCCGGGGCTTAACACAGCTGGTAAGTGTTACTAGTGAGCCCGGGCTTAACACAGCTGGTGAGTGTTACTGGTGAGCCCGGGCTTAACACAGCTGGTGAGTGTTACTAGTGAGCCCGGGCTTAACACAGCTGGTGAGTGTTACTAGTGAGCCCGGGCTTAACACAGCTGGTGAGTGTTACTAGTGAGCCCGGGCTTAACACAGCTGGTGAGTGTTACTGGTGAGCCCGGGCTTAACACAGCTGGTGAGTGTTACTAGTGAGCCTGGGCTCAACACAGCTGGTGAGTGTTGAGGAGTGTTACTAGTGAGCCTGGGCTCAACACAGCTGATGAGTATTGAGGAGTGTTACTAGTGAGCCTGGGCTCAACAGAGCTGGTGAGTGTTGAGGAGTGTTACTAGTGAACCTGGGCTTAACACAGCTGGTGAGTGTTACTAGTGAGCCTGGGCTCAACACAGCTGGTGAGTGTTGAGGAGTGTTACTAGTGAGCCTGGGCTTAACACAGCTGGTGAGTGTTACTAGTGAGCCTGGGCTCAACACAGCTGGTGGGTGCTCTGTGGTTAAAGAGATTTTAGTGGCGAGTGCAGCTTATCATGACCTGGTCTGGGCAGACAACAATGGCCAAGCAGTAACAACGACTGAGAGGAACCACACTCACCTCGTGGTATCTGAAGTGACTTTAATTATAAATTACTAATTTTAGACAATCTCAGATGAAAGTGAAAATGAAAGAAAGGTGAGACTTAAACAGACAAAGATTTAGACGAACTTGGTCATTATCTTACAAAATAAACTTAAGGTGATAAGGCAGATGGAGAAAGAGTGTAGGGTTGACACATGCACCAGACCACACTCACAAACACTAAGTCTCGGCTCAGCTACAGACATAAAATATATAATGTTGACAGAGTGATGATTGTAAGCGAGTCGAAGCTAATTTCCTAAACGATTACAAATATAAACATTATAAAATATATGAAGTGTGATGGTCGTCGCACTAGCTGGTTACGATGATATCACAAGCAATGAAACTGGGCTCCTTCCTAGTAAGTACGAATTAAACTTTTTTTAAGTACAAACTACTCGGAATATATACAGAATATGGCCTGGCGGCAGATATACTGCAGACAACAGAGACAGGAAAACTTCCGGGAGTATCACACGTAGCATATCACCAGAAGCGCGCGCGCGCACATACACACACACACACACACACACACACACACTCACACACACACACACACACACACTCACACACACACACACACACACACACACACACACACACACACACACACACACACACACACACACACACACACACACACACACACACACACACACACACACACACACACTCACACACACACACACACACACACACACACTCACACACACACACACACACACACACTCACACACACACACACACACACACACACACACACACACACACACACACACACACACACACACACACACACACACACACACACATACACACACACACACACACACACACACACACACACACACACACACACACACACACACAGACACACACACACACACACACACACACACACACACACACACACACACACACACACACACAGACAGACACACACACACACACACACACACACACACACACACACACACACACACACACACACAGACAGACACACACACACACACACAGACACACACACACACACACACACACGTATATATATATATATATATATATATATATATATATATATATATATATATATATATATATATATATATATATATATATATATATATATATATATATATATATATATATATATATATATATACCACACAACTTTAGCGACTTTGGTTAAACCAGGTAATCTAAAGGGTACTTTCAGGAACTTAAAAAAAAATATTTGTGTATTACATGCAATATACGTCGGATCCTTCTTCGAGTACTGAGCGCCAGTGTGAAGCCCACACCTTGTCTTGAACATATAAAGAAAACTAATTAAGAACAAAGAAAAGTTTGAAAGGAGAGTGATTATATAACAGAGGAACATAAACTACATGGTGGACCAGGGAGAACATGACCACCACATACATGGTGGACCAGGGAGAACATGACCACCACATACAAGGTGGACCAGGGAGAACATGACCACCACATACATGGTGGACCAGGGAGAACATGACCACCACATACAAGGTGGACCAGGGAGAACATGACCACCACATACATGGTGGACCAGGGAGAACATGACCACCACATACATGGTGGACCAGGGAGAACATGACCAACACATACAAGGTGGACCAGGGAGAACATGACCACCACATACAAGGTGGACCAGGGAGAACATGACCACCACATACATGGTGGACCAGGGAGAACATGACCACCACATACAAGGTGGACCAGGGAGAACATGACCACCACATACATGGTGGACCAGGGAGAACATGACCACCACATACATGGTGGACCAGGGAGAACATGACCAACACATACAAGGTGGACCAGGGAGAACATGACCACCACATACAAGGTGGACCAGGGAGAACATGACCACCACATACATGGTGGACCAGGGAGAACATGACCACCACATACAAGGTGGACCAGGGAGAACATGACCACCACATACATGGTGGACCAGGGAGAACATGACCACCACATACAAGGTGGACCAGGGAGAACATGACCACCACATACATGGTGGACCAGGGAGAACATGACCACCACATACAAGGTGGACCAGGGAGAACATGACCAACACATACAATGTGGACCAGGGAGAACATGACCACCACATACAAGGTGGACCAGGGAGAACATGACCACCACATACAAGGTGGACCAGGGAGAACATGACCACCACATACAAGGTGGACCAGGGAGAACATGACCACCACATACAAGGTGGACCAGGGAGAACATGACCACCACATACAAGGTGGACCAGGGAGAACATGACCACCACATACATGGTGGACCAGGGAGAACATGACCACCACATACATGGTGGACCAGGGAGAACATGACCACCACATACATGGTGGACCAGGGAGAACATGACCACCACATACATGGTGGACCAGGGAGAACATGACCACCACATACATGGTGGACCAGGGAGAACATGACCACCACATACATGGTGGACCAGGGAGAACATGACCACCACATACAAGGTGGACCAGGGAGAACATGACCACCACATACAAGGTGGACCAGGAAGAACATGACCACCACATACATGGTGGACCAGGGAGAACATGACCACCACATACAAGGTGGACCAGGGAGAACATGACCACCACATACAAGGTGGACCAGGGAGAACATGACCACCACATACAAGGTGGACCAGGGAGAACATGACCACCACATACATGGTGGACCAGGGAGAACATGACCACCACATACAAGGTGGACCAGGGAGAACATGACCACCACATACATGGTGGACCAGGGAGAACATGACCACCACATACATGGTGGACCAGGGAGAACATGACCACCACATACAAGGTGGACCATGGAGAACATGACCACCACATACATGGTGGACCAGGGAGAACATGACCACCACATACAAGGTGGACCAGGGAGAACATGACCACCACATACATGGTGAACCAGAGAGAACATGACCACCACATACAAGGTGGACCAGGGAGAACATGACCACCACATACAAGGTGAACCAGGGAGAACATGACCACCACATACAAGGTGGACCAGGGAGAACATGACCACCACATACAAGGTGGACCAGGGAGAACATGACCACCACATACAAGGTGGACCAGGGAGAACATGACCACCACATACAAGGTGAACCAGGGAGAACATGACCACCACATACAAGGTGGACCAGGGAGAACATGACCACCACATACAAGGTGAACCAGGGAGAACATGACCACCACATACAAGGTGGACCAGGGAGAACATGACCACCACATACAAGGTGAGGCAGGGAGAACATGACCACCACATACAAGGTGGACCAGGGAGAACATGACCACCACATACAAGGTGAACCAGGGAGAACATGACCACCACATACAAGGTGGACCAGGGAGAACATGACCACCACATACAAGGTGGACCAGGGAGAACATGACCACCACATACAAGGTGGACCAGGGAGAACATGACCACCACATACAAGGTGGACCAGGGAGAACATGACCACCACATACAAGGTGGACCAGGGAGAACATGACCACCACATACAAGGTGGACCAGGGAGAACATGACCACCACATACAAGGTGGACCAGGGAGAACATGACCACCACATACAAGGTGGACCAGGGCGAACATGACCACCACATACAAGGTGGACCAGGGAGAACATGACCACCACATACAAGGTGGACCAGGGAGAACATGACCACCACATACAAGGTGGACCAGGGAGAACATGACCACCACATACAAGGTGGACCAGGGAGAACATGACCACCACATACAAGGTGGACCAGGGAGAACATGACCACCACATACAAGGTGGGCCAGGGAGAACATGACCACCACATACAAGGTGGACCAGGGAGAACATGACCACCACATACAAGGTGGGTCAGGGAGAACATGACCACCACATACAAGGTGGACCAGGGAGAACATGACCACCACATACAAGGTGGACCAGGGAGAACATGACCACCACATACAAGGTGGACCAGGGAGAACATGACCACCACATACAAGGTGGACCAGGGAGAACATGACCACCACATACATGATGGACCAGGGAGAACATGACCACCACATACAAGGTGGACCAGGGAGAACATGACCACCACATACAAGGTGGGCCAGGGAGAACATGACCACCACATACAAGGTGGACCAGGGAGAACAAGACCACCACATACAAGGTGGGCCAGGGAGAACATGACCACCACATACAAGGTGGACCAGGGAGAACATGACCACCACATAGAAGGTGGACCAGGGAGAACATGACCACCACATACAAGGTGGACCAGGGAGAACATGACCACCACATACAAGGTGGACCAGGGAGAACATGACCACCACATACAAGGTGGACCAGGGAGAACATGACCACCACATACAAGGTGGACCAGGGAGAACATGACCACCACGTACATGGTGGACCAGGGAGAACATGACCACCACATACAAGGTGGACCAGGGAGAACATGACCACCACATACATGGTGGACCAGGGAGAACATGACCACCACATACAAGGTGGACCAGGGAGAACATGACCACCACATACAAGGTGGACCAGGGAGAACATGACCACCACATACATGGTGAACCAGGGAGAACATGACCACCACATACAAGGTGGACCAGGGAGAACATGACCACCACATACATGGTGGACCAGGGAGAACATGACCACCACATACAAGGTGGACCAGGGAGAACATGACCACCACATACATGGTGGACCAGGGAGAACATGACCACCACATACAAGGTGGACCAGGGAGAACATGACCACCACATACATGGTGGACCAGGGAGAACATGACCACCACATACAAGGTGGACCAGGGAGAACATGACCACCACATTCAAGGTGGACCAGGGAGAACATGACCACCACATACAAGGTGGACCAGGGAGAACATGACCACCACATACAAGGTGGACCAGGGAGAACATGACCAACACATACAAGGTGGACCAGGGAGAACATGACCACCACATACATGGTGGACCAGGGAGAACATGACCACCACATACAAGGTGGACCAGGGAGAACATGACCAACACATACAATGTGGACCAGGGAGAACATGACCACCACATACAAGGTGGACCAGGGAGAACATGACCACCATATACAAGGTGGACCAGGGAGAACATGACCACCATATACAAGGTGGACCAGAGAGAACATGACCACCACATACATCGTGAACCAGGGAGAACATGACCACCACATACATGGTGGACCAGGGAGAACATGACCACCACATACAAGGTGGACCAGGGAGAACATGACCACCACATACAAGGTGGACCAGGGAGAACATGACCACCACATACAAGGTGGACCAGGGAGAACATGACCACCACATACATGGTGGACCAGGGAGAACATGACCACCACATACAAGGTGGACCAGGGAGAACATGACCACCACATACAAGGTGGACCAGGGAGAACATGACCACCACATACATGGTGGACCAGGGAGAACATGACCACCACATACAAGGTGGACCAGGGAGAACATGACCACCACATACAAGGTGGACCAGGGAGAACATGACCACCACATACAAGGTGGACCAGGGAGAACATGACCACCACATACAAGGTGGACCAGGGAGAACATGACCACCACATACAAGGTGGACCAGGGAGAACATGACCACCACATACAAGGTGGACCAGGGAGAACATGACCACCACATACAAGGTGGACCAGGGAGAACATGACCACCACATACATGGTGGACCAGGGAGAACATGACCACCACATACAAGGTGGACCAGGGAGAACATGACCACCACATACAAGGTGGACCAGGGAGAACATGACCACCACATACATGGTGGACCAGGGAGAACATGACCACCACATACAAGGTGGACCAGGGAGAACATGACCACCACATACAAGGTGGACCAGGGAGAACATGACCACCACATACAAGGTGGACCAGGGAGAACATGACCACCACATACAAGGTGGACCAGGGAGAACATGACCACCACATACAAGGTGGACCAGGGAGAACATGACCACCACATACATGGTGGACCAGGGAGAACATGACCACCACATACATGGTGGACCAGGGAGAACATGACCACCACATACAAGGTGGACCAGGGAGAACATGACCACCACATACAAGGTGGACCAGGGAGAACATGACCACCACATACATGGTGGACCAGGGAGAACATGACCACCACATACAAGGTGGACCAGGGAGAACATGACCACCACATACAAGGTGGACCAGGGAGAACATGACCACCACATACAAGGTGGACCAGGGAGAACATGACCACCACATACAAGGTGGACCAGGGAGAACATGACCACCACATACAAGGTGGACCAGGGAGAACATGACCACCACATACATGGTGGACCAGGGAGAACATGACCACCACATACAAGGTGGACCAGGGAGAACATGACCACCACATACAAGGTGGACCAGGGAGAACATGACCACCACATACATGGTGGACCAGGGAGAACATGACCACCACATACAAGGTGGACCAGGGAGAACATGACCACCACATACAAGGTGGACCAGGGAGAACATGACCACCACATACAAGGTGGACCAGGGAGAACATGACCACCACATACATGGTGGACCAGGGAGAACATGACCACCACATACAAGGTGGACCAGGGAGAACATGACCACCACATACATGGTGGACCAGGGAGAACATGACCACCACATACAAGGTGGACCAGGGAGAACATGACCACCACATACAAGGTGGACCAGGGAGAACATGACCACCACATACAAAATTTCGACGCCGATATTTAAGAATGCAGCGACCGCCAGGCTTCAAACTTAAGGTATTGGGATGTTTGTGTCTGTGAGATAACTAGAGGACGTCTTTTCCGAACGTCTTGAAACTTTCACATCTGATGGAAGGTTGGAATGAGTTTTAAGCAAGAACCTCTGGAATGACTCCTCCGAGAGGCTTCAAATCCTCACTGCTGACAATTAACTGCATTAGAAACTTATGACGCACTCTGTACCGTTCCTTTTGCGGTAGAGGTAGAGGAGTCTGGGCTAGTGGGATATGGCGATACCTTCCTGTATCATACCAGGTTCGAGGAAGCAGCGTCACACGTAGTTAAGAGACTGGGCAAGGAGCCGTGACTCGACCCCTACACACACAAAGAGGAAAGATCAAACTTTCTTATTTAGTCATTGTTCATCCTAGTTCAGGTTAATTAAAATGATACAACCGGGTAGAAGCTAGAAAAATGGACGTCATGCGTCTGGCAACGGAGTGTGAAGACCATCATTATTAACAGTAACTTGTACGTTGTAAAGACGTGGTGTAAGGACGTGCTGTAGAGTGAGACAGTGTACGTGGCGAGCTTTGTAAGGACGTGTTGTTGAGTGAGACAGTGTACGTGGCGAGCTTTGTAAGGACGTTATAGAGACAGTGTACGTGGCGAGCTTTGTAAGGACGTGTTGCAGAGACAGCGTACTTGGCGAGCTTTGTAAGAACGTGTTGTAGAGACAGCGTACGTGGCGAGCTTTGTAAGGACGTGTTGTAGAGACAGTGTACATAAGAACATAAGAACGAAGGAACACTGCAGAAGGCCTACTGGCCCATGCGAGGCAGGTCCAAGTCTCCTACCGGCTTAAGCCAGTGCACCCAACCTAGTCAGGTCAGGTCACATTGACTTAAGGGAGGAACACGGCAACCGACCTGGTAGCACAAGCTATCAGGTCCAACTCACACCCACCCACACCCACTCATGTATTTAACCAACCTATTTTTAAAGCTACACAACGTTCTGGCCTCTATAACGGTACTCGGGAGTTTGTTCCACTCATCCACAACTCTATTACCAAACCAGTACTTTCCTATATCCTTCCTGAATCTGAATTTTTCCAACTTAAAACCATTGCTGCGAGTCCTGTCTTGGCTAGATATTTTACATCCCCTTTATTTATTCCTGTCTTCCATTTATACACCTCAATCATATCCCCCCTAATTCTACGTCTTTCTAGAGACTGCAGATTCAGGGCCCTTAGTCTATCCTCATAGGGAAGGTTTCTGATACATGGGATCAACTTTGTCATCCTCCTTTGTACATTTTCCAGAGAATTTATATCCATTCTGTAATACGGTGACCAAAACTGTGCAGCATAATCTAAATGAGGCCTAACCAAGGATGTATAGAGTTGAAGAACAACCTGAGGACTCCTATTATTTATGCTTCTTGATATGAAGCCAAGGATTCTATTAGCTTTATTGCGAACACTTATGCACTGTTGTCTTGGTTACAGATTACTGCTAACCAGAACTCCTAAATCTTTTTCGCAATCCGTAATATTAAGATCTACATTATTTAGTTTATATGTGGCATGGTTATTGTCCTGTCCAACATTTAGAACTTTGCATTTGTCTATATTAAACTGCATCTGCCACTTCTCCGACCACTGCATCAGTCTATTCAAATCTTCCTGGAGTGCTCGAATGTCCTCGTCAGAATGAATTCGACGGCCTATTTTGGTGTCATCGGCAAACTTGCCGATGTCGCTGTTTATGCCCTCATCTATGTCGTTTATGTAGATTGTGAACAACAGGGGGCCCAACACTGACCCCTGTAGAACACCGCTCGTGACGCTTCCCCACTCTGATTTCTCCCCATTTATGCAAACTCTCTGCTGCCTATTTGTCAACCATGCCTCTATCCAGGAAAAAATTTCTCCTCCTATTCCATGTGCCTTAATTTTCCTCAATAGTCTCTGATGTGGGACCCTGTCAAAAGCCTTACTGAAGTCCATATACACAATATCATATTCATTACCATGATCTACCTCCTCAAATACCTTAGTGAAAAAAGTTAATAAATTCGTAAGGCAGGAACGCCCCTTTGTAAAACCATGCTGAGATTCGTTGATTAATTTATGCTTTTCAAGGTGGCTACAAACTGCCTCGGCAATTATTGATTCCATAAATTTTCCCACTATGGAGGTTAGGCTTATTGGTCTATAGTTCGAAGCTAAGGACCTGTCACCTGCCTTGTAAATAGGTATTACATTTGCCATTTTCCTCTTATCAGGCACTATGCCAGTTTGTAGTGATATGTTGAAAAGATTAGCCAAAGGTGTGCTAAGCTCCTCTTTACATTCCTTTAGAACCCTTGCATACAGTTCATACGTGTTGTAGAGAGAGCGTACTTTGTAAGGACGTGTTCTAGAGTGAGATAGTGTACGTGGCGAGCTTTATAAGGACGTGTTGTAGAAACAGCGTACGTGGCTAGCTTTGTAAGGACGTGTTGTAGAGTGAGACAGTGTACGTGACAAGCTTTGTAAGGACGTGTTGTAGTGTGACAGTGTACGTGGCGAGCTTTGTAAGGACGTGTTGAAGAGTGAGACAGAGTACGTGGCGAGCTTTGTAAGGACGTGTTGTAGAGTGAGACAGTGTACGTGGCGAGCTTTGTAAGGAGGTGTTGTAGAGACAGTGTACGTGGCGAGCTTTGCGAGGACGTGTTGTAGAGACAGCGTACTTTGTAAGGACGTGTTGTAGAGTGAGATAGTGTACGTGGCGAGCTTTGTAAGGACGTGTTGTAGAAACAGCGTACGTGGCGAGCTTTGTAAGGAGGTGTTGTAGAGTGAGACAGTGTACGTGGCGAGCTTTGTAAGGAGGTGTTGTAGAGTGAGACAGTGTACGTGGCGAGCTTTGTAAGGAGGTGTTGTAGAGACAGTGTACGTGACGAGCCTGGGATGGAAAGCCTCGCCACGTACACTGCAGCAGTTAGTTGCAGCAACAACTTTCACTAAGTGCTGTGTAAATCTGCAAGCAGATGTAACCCGAGTCCTCCAGTGATGTTCACTTGGGACAAATTTCAGTTACTTCGTTACGGAAAAAGTAAATAAATGAAAGTTATTATTGAGCACCAAGCTAATTTTTATCCCTTAATAGAGAGGAAAATACTAACATGAAGGATTTAGGAGTGATGACGTTATGGTACCTCACTATCAAGGATCACAACAGTGTCACCGTCACAACAGTGTCACTATCACAACAGTGTCACCTTCACAACAGTGTCACCGTCACAACAGTGTCACTATCACAGCAGTGTCACCTTCACAACAGTGTCACCGTCACAACAGTGTCACTATCACAGCAGTGTCACCTTCACAACAGTGTCACCGTCACAACAGTGTCACTATCACAACAGTGTCACCATCACAACAGTGTCACCATCACAACAGTGTCACCGTCACAACAGTGTCACCATCACAACAGTGTCACCATCACAACAGTGTCACCATCACAACAGTGTCACTATCACAACAGTGTCACCATGACAACAGTGTCACTATCACAACAGTGTCACCATCACAGCAGTGTCACCATCACAACAGTGTCACCATCACAACAGTGTCACTATCACAACAGTGTCACCATCACAGCAGTGTCACCATCACAACAGTGTCACCATCACAACAGTGTCACTATCACAGCAGTGTCACCATCACAACAGTGTCACCATGACAACAGTGTCACTATCACAGCAGTGTCACCATCACAACAGTGTCACTATCACAACAGTGTCACCATCACAACAGTGTCACCATCACAACAGTGTCACTATCACAGCAGTGTCACCTTCACAACAGTGTCACCATCACAACAGTGTCACTATCACAACAGTGTCACTATCACAACAGTGTCACCATCACAACAGTGTCACTATCACAACAGTGTCACCATGACAACAGTGTCACTATCACAACAGTGTCACCATCACAACAGTGTCACCATCACAACAGTGTCACCATCACAACAGTGTCACTGTCACAACAGTGTCACCATCACAAGTGTCACCATCACAACAGTGTCACTATCACAACAGTGTCACCATCACAACAGTGTCACCATCACAACAGTGTCACTATCACAACAGTGTCACCATTACAACAGTGTCACTATCACAACAGTGTCACCATCACAATCACGAGGAAAAACGATAGGATGAGAACCTTCACAAGAAGGGATGCCAAGCCATTGGTAATCTTAAAGTCACTTGTTCTCTCCAACTGGAATACTGTTGTATACTGACAAGCTTTGCAGATCTAGAGAATGTACAGAAAACCTTCGCTACGTGCATAAGCTTAACAAACTACCTCAATTACTGGGAACTCTTGTTTCAAGTTTCTTGACATACTCTTTGGAAAGAAAGCGAGAAAGATACATCATAATTTACAACTTGAAAATCTTGGAGGGACTAGTCTTAAATCTCTCCCTTACTAAAGCACTATATTCGGTAGATAGTGGAAAATGCCCCAAATGAAAAGCAACGGTGCCGTGAGTACGCTGACAGACGACATAATAAGTGTGAGGGGCCCATGACTATTTAACAGCCTATTGTCAAGACGGAACTACACAAGTTCTTAAAATCAATTCTTGATCAGCCGGGCTGTGGTTCGTACGTTGGACTGCGTGCGGCCAGCAGTAACAGCCTGGTTGATTAGACCCTGATCCATCAGAAGGCCTGGAGAGTTAGCCTACGGAATACTCCATGTAGTCTCCAGGTAGGGGGGAAGCAGATAGCAGTAGCAGGAAGACAGGAAAGCAGGAAGCATCATCAACAGCAGCAGGACAGGAAAGCAGGAAGCATCATCAACAGCAGCAGGACAGGAAAGCAGGAAGCATCATCAACAGCAGCAGGACAGGAAAGCAGGAAGCATCATGAGCACCAACAAACAACGCTCAGATGCTCCGCTGCCCAAAATAACTCGCTGGGTCATTGAAAGAGACGCGCCAACCAGCCTCACGTGCCCTGGTGATTACCAGGTTTCCTGGTAAGTAAGTAAGTTTATTCAGGTATACACAAATACAGTTACATAGAATTATCATACATAGCAGCATAAGTGTAGAAAACCTAGGATAACCCAAAAAAGTCAGACAGAGTGACTTATTTCCATTGGTTTTTTTTTACCTTATTATTATAATATAAAGGTTATAATATTTTCTTATTATTCTATAATGAAGATAACATCTTATTATCATACTAAAAAGACTATCTACTACACGAGGGTCATTAAGACTATCTACAATACGAGGGTCATTACTAGGAATAAGGTAAAATTTACACGTATGTTAGCTAAAAAATAGAAAATCATTCCCCTCCCTTTCTGTAGCTACATTCATCAGACACCTTTTGGCAGTCTTCTTGAACTGGTTCATGCTATGACTGGCTTTGACATGTGCGGGTAGTCTGTTCCATTTCTTTATTGCTGTACAATAAAAGGTGTTTGAAGCCTGGCCAATGACTGTGGGTACTACAAAGTTGTGCTCTCTCCCCCTAGTACTATGATTTCTTTGGTCCCCAACCTTGACAAAATTGACAGTAAGATATTCTGGACACTGTTTGTGAGCAATTTTATAAACATGATTTAGCTTCAGTTGTTTTACTCTGTCTTCAACATTCAGCATATCCAACTGCTGTAATTCATCCTGGCCTACATGTTCTCTTGGTCCCAGCCCCAGGATGAATCTTACGATTTTGTTCTGGGTGATTTGCAGTCTATCTTTCAGTTTTTTTGTCAAGGCAGAGTACCATGAAGAGCAAGCGTAATCCATATGGCATTGTATAAGGGCTAGACATAGGGTCCTGCGAGCCTCAGTAGGTAGACACTGTTTGTCTATACAGGAACTTCAGTCTGGCATTCGCTTTCTTTACTACACTGTTCCTTATCAATTCTCCTGACATGCATGGGTCAAAGGGGATTCCCAGATATTTTACTGATGAAACCAAAGTGATGGGCTCCCCATTACACTGGACATTAAAATTATTTACCCTTCTCAGTTTATGTTTCGTGCCAAAGAGAATGGCTTCAGTTTTCCCGAGGTGTAATGATAGTTTGTTGTCTACTAACCATTTGCTGCAGGACTCCAGTTCCAGTGTTAAAACATTAGCTATATCTTGTGGGTCTTTACCTGACACTAACAGAGCACTGTCATCTGCATACAGTAGGAGTTTGCACTTGACACTGATAGGCTTGTCATTGACATTAGAATAATAAGGGACCCAGAATACTACCTTGGGGAACTCCACATGTTATCGACAGGGGTTCTGATTCCGTTTTGTTGATTTTGACAATTTGTCTCCTGTTGCTAAGGTAGGACTTAAACCAGTCTACAGAACCTATACCGATAGCTTGAAGTTTCTTACATAATATATTGTGGTTGACAGTATCGAAGGCCTTCTGCAGGTCTAAGGTTACCATACCTATGAGGTTCCCCTTTGACATTTCAGTTCTCAGGTAATCCATCAGATTAATTAGGGAGGTGTCGGTTGAGTAAGATCTTCTAAAGCCCGATTGATAGCTATGGAGAATGTTGTTGTCATTAAGGTACTTAACTACTTGAGAGTACACCGCCCTCTCTAGAATTTTGGATATTATACTGAGTATACTAACAGGCCTATAGTTGCTGACATCAGACCTACTATTTTTCTTGAAGATAGGAGTAACTCTGGCCTCCTTGAACCCCTCCGGTACGGTATTAGTGATGATTGATAGATTTATTATGTGAGCAATAGGGATTGACAGTTCAGAAGCACCCTCTTTTAGGAACTTAGACGGGATGTTATCAGGGCCTGTGCTCTTAGTTGGGTTTAATCTGCTTAGTTCTTTTTGAATAAAGTCATGAGATACACTTACTAGTTGACAACTGTTTGGGGTTACCCCTTTATTGGTATAGTATGTTTGAAACTTATCAGAGTCTGTGTTAAAGGTATTTGATGCAGCTGGTAGTTTACTTACTAGTGTTGATGCAACAGATGTGTAGTAGGAATTAAAGCAATTTGCCACCTTAGATGTTTCGTGGCATACCTCATTATCGATAGTGAGTACTATGTTAGACCTATCTACTGGCTTATGGCTATACCCCAACTGTTTTAGTTGTTGCCAGAGCTTTCTGGGGTTATGCTTATACTCTTCAATTTTTGAGCAATAGTGCTTTGCATTTGCTCCTTTTATAAGTCTCTGTACTCTGTTCCTCACCCTTTGGAATTCATTTAGTGCTGCAATATCCTGTCTGTTTGCTTTAAATCTTTTTAGCAGCTGGTCTCTGAATTTCATATTATCTAATATCTCAGTAGTCATCCAGGGTTCAGTTCTTCGTTTAATCCTAACCTCTTTAACTGGTGCAATATTATCAAGGATGGTAGTGAACATTGTTTTGAATTTTTCCCAGGCATCGTTTACGTCCGTGCAACTTGTTATCTCTGTCCAGTCACAATTGTGTAGCCTATTTACCAGTGTTTCTTTACTGTAGTTTCTAGTTGACCTCATTTTTATTGTCCTGTGTAGGCCTATCCTATCCCTAGTGATTTTCCTGGTGCAGTAAATGATGAAATGATCACTAAGGCCTGTGGTAATGACGCCTGACTGACTAATGTTCTCAGCGCGGTTACAAAGAATGTGGTCATTTAGGGTGGCTGAAAACTGTGTGATCCGGGTTGGTGTATTAATTAGTTGAGTGTAACTATTTAAACCTAGAATTTGCTTATACCTTTTACATAGCCCGTTATTTTGCTGCTGAAAACAGATATTGAAGTCGCCCAGTATTATTGTCTCGCAATTGTTTTCAACTCCGGACAAGACTCTGGAAAAGTCTTCTAAGAACTGGTCCTGAGTAGGAGGGCGGTAACTAGTTCCTACTAAGATGGGTTTGGTCTTGGGAAGCAGCACTTCAAACCATAGAATCTCCAGTTTATTGTTATTTAAATCAGGTCTTGGGTTGTAAGCTAAGTCATTTCTAATGTAGGCACATACTCCACCGCCCTTTCTGTTCCTATCTAAGCGTTTTATATTGTAACCTATTTTGACCTCGTCGTCAGTCACCGTATCATTCAACCAAGATTCAGAGATGGTTTTAACTGCCGCCCTAATTTTGTTAGCTAGAATCCTAATCTCTGCCAATTTAGGAAGAAGTGATCTTGCATTGACATGAATAAAGTGAAGGCCTGTTTTCATAAAACAATCATAATCATCAATATATGGCAATGGGTCATTTGTATTAAAATTAGGTAAATCAATGTCATCACTGCTAAAGGGTAACTGTGCCAAAGTGCATTTACACACAAAATGAATTCTGGCACCGTTGCTATAATTGTACATACATCCATCATGCACCCACCCCTTACACATTTTACATAAGGTGCATTTTATGTTTTTCATGTGTACTTTAGTACAGTGTATGCACCTGTTTGGTGGTGTTTGAGATAATAATGGTTGTATTGTCTCACATTGACCTATGTATGTATTACATATGGAGTTAAGGTTATCATTCCTAGCTACTAGACCGTCATTATCACCGTCATTTATCTGTCTGTTTTGCCTCTGCACAATAGTTTGAGGTCCTGGATTAATTTGGATATCACCACTTAAGAGCGCTACAATAAGAGCTGTGTGCCACTGTTTTTGTTTGGGTATGCGGTGTTGCCATACCTTGTGGCGATAGTGACATTTACTTATTTGTGTATCGTTCCAGTCACGGTAGGAACACACTGTTCCTAGCTCCGACTAACCCATACGAAGTCTCCCTTATTATCAACACACTGAAAAACAAGGCAGGAGATTTAAATACCTTACCACCCTTTATATACAAAAAAGTGTCACAAGTACTATCACCAATCATTGCAACACTCTTTAACAAATCCATTGAATCCTCCACCTTCCCTACAGTTCTCAAAATAGCAAGGGTCACCCCGATCCATAAAGGAGGAGACCAAACAGAGTTGAATAACTATAGGCCAATATCCAATTTACACCCTCTCTCAAAAATCTTCGAAAAATTAATTCATAAACGAATCTACTCCTACCTCATCTCCCAAAACATTCTCAACCCCTGCCAATTTGGATTCAGGCCTAATAAAAATACTAATGATGCTATTATACACATGCTAGAACATATATACACTGCAATAGAGAAAAAAGAAGTCCCACTGGGGATCTTCATTGACTTACGTAAAACTTTTGATACAGTTGACCATGACTTGCTCCACGTAAAATTATCACACTATGGTATAAGAGGGCACTCCCTCAACTACCTCAAGTCATACCTCAGCAACAGAAGCCAATATGTGTACGCAAATGGGGCAAGCTCTTCCGCACAACCAATTACAGTTGGTGTCCCACAGGGAAGTGTCCTTGGCCCTCTTCTCTTTCTCCTATACATAAATGACCTACCAAATGCTTCGCAATTACTCAAACCCACACTTTTTGCAGATGACACTACATACGTCTTCTCTCACCCGAGCCCAGTCACGCTAGCCAATACTGTAAATACCGAATTACAGAAAATATCTACCTGGATGAGGACTAACAAACTTACACTAAACATTGACAAAACCTACTTCATTCAGTTTGGTAACAGAGCTACAGATGTACCTCTTAACATAACAATAAACGGATCACCTATCACAAAGCTAACAGAGGGAAAATTCTTAGGAATCCACCTCGATAATAGACTCAAATTTCATACACATATACAACAAATTTCTAAGAAAATTTCCAAGACTGTAGGCATACTATCGAAGATACGGTACTATGTTCCACAGTCAGCCCTCCTGGCCCTATATCACTCTCTTATTTACCCCTATCTCACCTATGGAATTTGTGCATGGGGCTCAACAACAATTAACCATCTCAGACCACTAATTACCCAACAAAAGGCTGCAGTTAGAATGATAACAAATTCTCACTACAGGCAACACACTCCACCAATATTCAAAACACTCAACCTACTCACCATACAAAACATCCATACTTATTATTGCACCTATTACATACATAGAACACTTAACTCTGATATTAACCCTCCCCTTAAACATCTCCTTGCCAACCTCAACAGAACACATGACCATAACACAAGGCACAGATCACTCTTTGATGTTCCTCGTGTCCATCTCACGCTATGCAAAAACTCAATGCACATAAAAGGCCCTAAAATCTGGAATTCATTACCTGTAAATATAAAAGAAACACTACCTGTTTATAAATTCAAGTCTCTTCTCAAAGATCACTTACTCACTCAAAACCAAATAAATACTGAATAACTGAACCTTATAAATTGTATATCCTATATGTTACTCACAATTATATCACACAAATGTTAAACCTAGGACCCAATCTAACTTTGTTATTTTTTTAAATACACTGCCTAACAGAATACTCCATTCGACTGAATGTACAGCAATGCAAGCAACCATATGACCTGTCTTTGTAATACTCATTTGTGCTTTATAGTTATCTGTTTACAATAATGTTTTATCACTGATTTCATCATTGCTTAGTTAATCTTAAGTTAATTTTAAGCCAGCCCGTAGTGCTATGCATATAAGTGGCTTTGGCATGCTGCTCTTACCTGCTCTAGGATGGCAACTGTTGGGCTTTTACTGTCCAGGGCGCTGTTACTCCATTCACCTTTTCCAGCCCCCATGACTGATTTCTTTCTTCATGGAATTGAAGAAGAAATATAAATATAATTATGACAGCCTGTCCCCCCTAATGCCTGTCATTTTCACTCTTCGCTCTTTTACTCATATACAATAATATTTATTTCTTTTTTCCAGTCCCTAGTACGCCCTAGTATCTGCTTTAGCAATCACCACTGAAAAGACCCCAATGGAAATAAGTCACTCTGTCTGACTTTTTTGGGTTATCCTAGGTTCTCTACACATATGCTGCTATGTATGATAATTCTATGTAACTGTATTTGTGTATACCTGAACAAATTTACTTGCTTACTTACTTACTTACTTACTAATTACTAGTAAATTTTCCTCTTCCAAACCCTCTTCACTGCTCACTTTTCCCTTAACTTCACAAACCCCTTTCAGTTAACACCTTATTACACACTCCCCTTCCCACCTCACTTCACAGTCCGTTTTCATCTATTAACTTCTAACTCCTTTCCATTCCGGTAGACCAGAAAGGTTTAATCAATGGTTTTATCCTTCCAAATCCCCTTCAATTCCATTTATCGGGGGTTGTGTGGTGTTGACTGCCTGACCCGGTCTGACTCAGCCATTCTTAAAACACTGAGGGAAGTAGACGCCACCTACCACCTGACTTTCCTTGAGTTTATAGATATATCTGGCGTTTTCTGCTATGATTCTCTCACTGTACACTGGTCAGCTGAATATAGGTCAGCTACTAAAACATTAACCTTGGCTATTTAACTATTCACTTCTTTCCCACGACTGACACTGAGGGATAACCGTCCTATAACCTTGGAGTTTTGTACTGTTGATTTGACGGTGTCTCCTGTGTTTCCCTCTCGTTAGCACTGGTACAGGTGATATGATGGTGGTACAGATATGATGCTACTGTCAACAGATGAACGTCAGTAAAGATGAGAATTTCACTTCGCTAGTTGTACGTCTGGCAGTAGCTGGTGTTTGGATGCCAGTCAGCCATGTTTAAATGCTCACTTCTTTCCCTCGTTTGGTACTGAGGAAAAGTCCTACAGACCTGTCATTTCCTTGGAGTTTTGTTGATCAGGTTTTCTGCCATGTTGTCTTCCCGTTAAACACTGGTGCAGTTTATATGGAGGTCAGTTATTTCATTGTAGTGGAAAACGTCTCATGTCTGGTTCACGTCTGGCAGCAGGTCTGGTACTTGAATGCCGGTCCCTCTTCTGTCATATTTAGTCCATTTCATTGTCGTCACCTTCAGTTTTTATGTCACTATAGGTTCCTTGCATGTTGTTGCAGCAGTACTTGCAATTTGGCCATCACTGGAGTTCGGATAGGCCCAGGGGACGGCAAGATATAGGAGCAGCCTTGTTGCTGCTCGCTGCTGGCAAGCTACGAGGCTGCACACAGAGTGAAGACTGTGCCAAGGACTATGTATGGGACTAAGCGGGAAATATCTTTTTAAGATTGATGGACCGAACATATCTACTCCAGGCTAAGGGATTGATTACCTCTAACGCCTTCTGTTCTTCACCCAGTAATCTGTGTATTGGACTGAGGAAGCCACTGGTACGAGAAACGTTTCCACAATAAAGATAACCAAGTGTAGCACATGTGTCTAATTCATCAACATGTTATTGTAGCTCACGTATCAGCTGTTATATAACACGTCTGACACGCAACAGTTGCAAACAACCTTGACACCGTGTCCTAGTCTTACAAGCTCTAAAACCCACTGATACAGCTCCACTCAGCAAAGAAGTTAATAAATCAATCACAAAAAATAAAGAAACTGTAAAACTGTTGTACGGGCATCTCACTAGATCAAAATCTTTGCACATGAAATCACATTTACAAAATCCACGACAAGTGTTGAGAGGTGATCACTCTCATCCCTCAGAACTGCTCGACACAAGTGTTGAGAGGTGATCACTCTCATCCCTCAGAACTGCTCGACACAAGTGTTGAGAGGAGATCACTCTCATCCCTCAGAACTGCTCGACACAAGTGTTGAGAGGTGATCACTCTCATTATAATGTTTCATGTTGTGTACTTTGACATTGTATAGAATCAGCCCAAGCCGTATACCTACCATCTCTAGTTTGTATTAGTTGTATGTCGGGACGACATACGTTAGCGTCGCCGAGCTCTCAGTAGTAGTAACGTAGTAACCAGTTACCAGTAACCAGTGTCCGTTGACTCACGACCAACCGTCTTGAGTCACGGTCTTCATATTGTGCTGAGTTGACACTATTTCAAAACACCCACTACGGGGTACTGGGCAGACCGGCGAGCGAGTTTTACACGAGTGAGCAAGGAGATAGGTACGGCTGGCAAGAGCTCTGTCCACATAACAGCAATATACGTAAAACAGCCTACGTGAGTATTTCTACCCTAATCCACGTATACGAACTCCCACATGATAAATGGTGGCAACTACTAGCGAACCTTGGGAAAGAGTTGCGCTAGATTTGTTAACTAATTTCCAATGTTCCCTCCAAGGCAACAAACATCTGTGTGTTATGGTAGACCATTTCACCAGATATTGTGAGTTAGTTCCTATTGCAGATAAGACTGCCGAGACAGTAGCTAAAGCGTTTAAAGAACGCATTATCTGCAGGCATACCACCCCTAAGTCCCTAGTAACAGATAATGGAGGTGAATTCTGTAATGAAATTCTTGAAAATTTGTGTACCTTGTACAAGATCACTAAATCCACCATTGTTCCTCATCATCCTGCCAGCAATGGGTTAGCGGAACGAACCAATAAGAAAGTACTTGATGTCTTGAGAGCCACTATCAATCCCAACAGTGAAACTTGGGATGAAGTTATACCTGATGTGCAGTGTGCTATAAATTCTGCTTACAATGTTTCTATAGGTGACACTCCACATTATGCATTGTATGGTGTAGATAAACGTTTGCCTTATGAGTTGTTATATTCTAATCCGAAACCAAATTACAACCCTGATGATTTCGTAGCAACTCGTACCAGCTTAGCTCAAAGTGTTTTTAGAAGAATCCGTGAAACACTTCATAAATCAACAGCTGAATTTACAAGAGTCGCAAATACTCGAGTAAAGCCATCCAAAATCAAAGTAGGTTCGAGAGTTATGCTGACTAATTTTAACAAAACGTCTGCAATGCCAAAGCTTGATCAAAAGTTTGTTGGTCCTTATCGCGTAGTTGAACATATCACTGGTAATAAGTATAAGGTTAGAGAGATTAGTACTGGTCAGTATAAAGAATCGCATTTGGATCATATGAAGTTAGTATGTGATGATCATGACGTCCCAACCCAGACTAATGTGACAGACTCTGACAATCCTCCTGATCCTGTACTCTCTTCCTCTGATACTCAGTCAGACGACCAACCTGAATGTCGTTATTCCCTACGTACACGACAGGTATTGAGAAATCCTCAAGTATCATTTGTAACTTCCAATTCAGATTTGCCTCAAACACAGCATGAGTTAGCCAATGCTACAGAGTTTGATCCTCCCAGAGATGACACCCATTCTGCATATGTCAATCACACCCTAGCAGAGTTGGGGTTAAATGTAAATAACCTGTATAGATAATTACAGTATCAACTTATCAGTATTCAAGAATTTTTTTTTTGTGTTTGTGTTCTCTCCGCATTCTGAGAGTTAACAGTCTAGATTTGCGTGCACCGAATCTGCCTTTCTGTTAAACACTCTTTCTTTGTATATATTCCTTCCTCAGAATCCGTAGATCACACGAATACAGATCGATCGATCAAAATTTTTTTTTTATCACTGTAATCTCAATGTTGAGTTCGTTGTTCATTTGTTGAGTTCTAAGTTGTACTATAGTATACCTTGTATTGCATTACAGTTTCCGTTAAGTAAGCTTTCATTCCAATGTTCTACTTATGTATCTATAATGTTTCATGTTGTGTACTTTGACATTGTATAGAATCAGCCCAAGCCATATACCTACCATCTCTAGTTTGTATTAGTTGTATGTCGGGACGACATACGTTAGCGTCGCCGAGCTCTCAGTAGTAGTAACGTAGTAACCAGTTACCAGTAACCAGTGTCCGTTGACTCACGACCAACCGTCTTGAGTCACGGTCTTCATATTGTGCTGAGTTGACACTATTTCAAAACACCCACTACGGGGTACTGGGCAGACCGGCGAGCTAGTTTTACACGAGTGAGCAAGGAGATAGGTACGGCTGGCAAGAGCTCTGTCCACATTACAGCAATATACGTAAAACAGCCTACGTGAGTATTTCTACCCTAATCCACGTATACGAACTCCCACATGATATCATCCCTCAGAACTGCTCGACACAAGTGTTGAGAGGTGATCACTCTCATCCCTCAGAACTGCTCGACACAAGTGTTGAGAGGAGATCACTCTCATCCCTCAGAACTGCTCGACACAAGTGTTGAGAGGAGATCACTCTCATCCCTCAGAACTGCTCGACACAAGTGTTGAGAGGTGATCACTCTCATCCCTCAGAACTGCTCGACACAAGTGCTGAGAGGAGATCATTCTCATCCCTCAGAACTGCTCAACACAAGTGTTGAGAGGAGATCACTCTCATCCCTCAGAACTGCTCGACACAAGTGTTGAGAGGAGATCACTCTCATCTTTCAGAACTGCTCGACACAAGTGTTGAGATGTGATCACTCTCATTCCTCAGAACTGCTCGACACAAGTGTTGAGAGGAGATCACTCTCATCCCTCAGAACTGCTCGACACAAGTGTTGAGAGGTGATCACTCTCATCCCTCAGAACTGCTCGACACAAGTGTTGAGAGGAGATCACTCTCATCCCTCAGAACTGCTCGACACAAGTGTTGAGAGGAGATCACTCTCATCCCTCAGAACTGCTCGACATAAGTGTTGAGAGGTGATCACTCTCATCCCTCAGAACTGCTCGACACAAGTGTTGAGAGGAGATCACTCTCATCCCTCAGAACTGCTCGACACAAGTGTTGAGAGGTGATCACTCTCATCCCTCAGAACTGCTCGACATAAGTGTTGAGAGGTGATCACTCTCATCCCTCAGAACTGCTCGACACAAGTGTTGAGAGGTGATCACTCTCATCCCTCAGAACTGCTCGACACAAGTGTTGAGAGATCACTCTCATCCCTCAGAACTGCTCGACACAAGTGTTGAGAGGTGATCACTCTCATCCCTCAGAACTGCTCGACATAAGAGTTGAGAGGTGATCACTCTCATCCCTCAGAACTGCTCGACACAAGTGTTGAGAGGTGATCACTCTCATCCCTCAGAACTACTCGACACAAGTGTTGAGAGGAGATCACTCTCATCCTTCAGAACTGCTCGACACAAGTGTTGAGAGGAGATCACTGTCATCCCTCAGAACTGGTCGACACAAGTGTTGAGAGGTGATCACTCTCATTCCTCAGAACTGCTCGACACAAGTGTTGAGAGAAGATCACTCTCATCCCTCAGAACTGCTCGACACAAGTGTTGAGAGATCACTCATCCCTCAGAACTGCTCGACACAAGTGTTTAGAGGAGATCACTCTCATCCCTCAGAACTGCTCGACACAAGTGTTGAGAGAAGATCACTCTCATCCCTCAGAACTGCTCGACACAAGTGTTGAGAGGTGATCACTCTCATCCCTCAGAACTGCTCGACACAAGTGTTGAGAGGAGATCACTCTCATCCCTCAGAACTGCTCGACATAAGTGTTGAGAGGTGATCACTCTCATCCCTCAGAACTGCTCGACACAAGTGTTGAGAGGAGATCACTCTCATCCCTCAGAACTGCTCGACACAAGTGTTGAGAGGAGATCACTCTCATCCCTCAGAACTGCTCGACACAAGTGTTGAGAGGAGATCACTCTCATCCCTCAGAACTGCTCGACACAAGTGTTGAGAGGTGATCACTCTCATCCCTCAGAACTGCTCGACACAAGTGTTGAGAGGAGATCACTCTCATCCCTCAGAACTGCTCGACATAAGTGTTGAGAGGTGATCACTCTCATCCCTCAGAACTGCTCGACACAAGTGTTGAGAGGAGATCACTCTCATCCCTCAGAACTGCTCGACACAAGTGTTGAGAGGAAATCACTCTCATCCCTCAGAACTGCTCGACACAAGTGTTGAGAGGAGATCACTCTCATCCCTCAGAACTGCTCGACACAAGTGTTGAGAGGTGATCACTCTCATCCCTCAGAACTGCTCGACACAAGTGTTGAGAGGAGATCACTCTCATCCCTCAGAACTGCTCGACACAAGTGTTGAGAGGTGATCACTCTCATCCCTCAGAACTGCTCGACACAAGTGTTGAGAGGTGATCACTCTCATCCCTCAGAAGTGCTCGACACAAGTGTTGAGAGGAGATCACTCTCATCCCTCAGAACTGCTCGACATAAGTGTTGAGAGGTGATCACTCTCATCCCTCAGAACTGCTCGACACAAGTGTTGAGAGGTGATCACTCTCATCCCTCAGAACTGCTCGACACAAGTGTTGAGAGGTGATCACTCTCATCCCTCAGAACTGCTCGACACAAGTGTTGAGAGGTGATCACTCTCATCCCTCAGAACTGCTCGACACAAGTGTTGAGAGGTGATCACTCTCATCCCTCAGAACTGCTCGACACAAGTGTTGAGAGGTGATCACTCTCATCCCTCAGAACTGCTCGACACAAGTGTTGAGAGGTGATCACTCTCATCCCTCAGAACTGCTCGACACAAGTGTTGAGAGGAGATCACTCTCATCCCTCAGAACTGCTCGACACAAGTGTTGAGAGGAGATCACTCTCATCCCTCAGAACTGCTCGACACAAGTGTTGAGAGGTGATCACTCTCATCCCTCAGAACTGCTCGACACAAGTGTTGAGAGGTGATCACTCTCATCCCTCAGAACTGCTCGACACAAGTGTTGAGAGGAGATCACTCTCATCCCTCAGAACTGCTCGACACAAGTGTTGAGAGGTGATCACTCTCATCCCTCAGAACTGTTCGACACAAGTGTTGAGAGGTGATCACTCTCATCCCTCAGAACTGCTCGACACAAGTGTTGAGAGGTGATCACTCTCATCCCTCAGAACTGCTCGACACAAGTGTTGAGAGGTGATCACTCTCATCCCTCAGAACTGCTCGACACAAGTGTTGAGAGGAGATCACTCTCATCCCTCAGAACTGCTCGACACAAGTGTTGAGAGGAGATCACTCTCATCCCTCAGAACTGCTCGACACAAGTGTTGAGAGGTGATCACTCTCATCCCTCAGAACTGCTCGACACAAGTGTTGAGAGGTGATCACTCTCGTCCCTCAGAAACGATTCAGCGATCGTTTGTTTTTCAAATGTATTGTGGCACCTAGCTGAGGGTAAAGTCGTGTGGCACCTAGCTGAGGGTAATGTCGTGTGGCACCTAGCTGAGAGTAATGTCGTGTGGCACCTAGCTGAGAGCAGACCAGCTGAGGTTACAGCTGAAGGAGTCATCATCTGATTCAGATCATTGTCAGGAGACACTGTCAGGAGACACTGTCAGGAGACACTGTCAGGAGACACTGTCAGGAAATATAGTCAGACACACTCAGCAGACACTGTTTACTGGTAAAGAAACCCAAGCCACCAAAATACTACATGGTTTGGGATGCAATACAAGACAAGCACAAATGCACACGTTGTAAACACATATTTTGCCAGGTAATCTAACAAGGACAGTCACCTAGTAACAACACACAATAACTGTAGGATAAAAATAACTGCAAAGGAGTGCAGATGGACATTAAATTTTCTATCCGGACTTAAAGAGAAATAATGAACAAAATATAATCCAGGCTTTATACAGTGTGAAGGTGTTGTTGCTCGAGGCAGAGTAACTGCTCTAACTTTCTCTTAACTCATATCTGATAAAGACACCATAAAATAATTAAAAAAATGTCAATGGTTGAACATCATCTGCCGACATATGTCTACAGGACACGTGTGACAGTATTCAAACCAACGCATCTACAGATGCCATGTCTGTCTACCAGTAACACCAACACTTCCAGACCTTCAACACTAATGTCCTTGATCAACAAGAACACTAAGAGTGAGGCGGACCAACAGTGTTTTTGGGCCAGAGTGCAGTGCATCCTGGGGGACGAAACAGCTTCTCAATAAATACCATACATCCCGTAATGTGTCTTAGTCACAAATTTATCGGTATATTTTATCATCCTTTCAAGTTTATGACGAAATATTAATGAACCTCGTAAACAGCAGCGTTGAACCTTTAACAGTATCAACGTCCAGTAATGAGTGGAGACAACTGTGATCTTAACTATACCAGTTATCACAACTATTTCCGTTTATTAAGCGCTTGTGACTCCAAGTGACAACCACCACAACGGAAGGACTGAGTTACCACCGTTAATTACCACTAATTACATTCACGCACGTGGCTTTACATTCCGCATATCATCATGTACTTCCATCCGTGATCTACACCAGTAAGTTACTCCAGTGGCAGCCATAGAACGTACACTATCTCAGGTTGTTCTAAAGCTTCAAGATTTCCAGGTATTAACCGAATAAGTATTACTGTCTGCCTTCAAACTGCGCTACTCATCAGAGGAGAGATCGTTATTTACCACAGTTCTACCTCCATCACAAGTACTCGGAGATACCAATGTGGGCTCCGTATAGATTTTAGTGTGGACTTCCTATAAATATCAGTGTGGGCTCCGTATAGATTTTAGTGTGGACTTCCTATAAATATCAGTGTGGGCTCCGTATAGATATCAAAGTGAGCTCTATATAGATAAAGTAACGGTCATATACGTCAGACATTAAGTTACCCCTGGCAGCAAGACTGACACAACAGGTGTCAGAGTAGCCATGAAACATCTCTCTCTCTCTTACTATTATAAACACCAGTCTTATATAATATTACTTTCCCTACATTTAGCTGCCACTTGTTTACCTCCGGTTGCGCACTTTATAGCTAAATATAAACATCTTGGTAGCAGTATCTCCAAGACCGAGGAATTCAACTGACCTCAGCACAAGCCAGTATCAACTTTACCCCCTAACACCTCCCCGCACCCTAACACCTCCCCGCACCCTAACACCTCCCCACACCCTAACACCTCCCCGCACCCTAACACCTCCCCGCACCCTAACACCTCCCCGCACCTTAACCCCTCCCCGCACCCTAACACCTCCCCGCACCCTAACACCTCCCCCCACCCTAACACCTCCCCGCACCCTAACACCTCCCCGCACCCTAACACCTCCCCGCACCCTAATACCTCCCCGCACCCTAACACCTCCCCGCACCCTAACACCTCCCCGCACCCTAACACCTCCCCGCACCCTAACACCTCCCCGCACCCTAACACCTCCCCACACCCTAACACCTCCCCGCACCCTAACACCTCCCCGCACCTTAACACCTCCCCGCACCCTAACACCTCCCCGCACCCTCCCACCTCCCCGCACCCTAACACCTCCCCTCACCCTAACACCTCCCCGCACCCTAACACCTCCCCGCACCCTAACACCTCCCCGCACCCTAACACCTCCCCGCACCCTAACACCTCCCCGCACCCTAACACCTCCCCGCACCCTAACACCTCCCCGCCACCATCACTGGAGTCAGCTATGTTACACAATCTTCTGGTTCAAACCTACACGTCACGAGTAGACGAAAATGACACGTACAACACAGTATTTAAGACATTGTTATTGTAACTACGTGTTACCCACGATACATAACTACGTGTTACCCACGATACATAACTACGTGTTACCCACGATACATAACTACGTGTTACCCACGATACATAACTACGTGTTACCCACGATACATAACTACGTGTTACCCACGATACATAACTACGTGTTACCCACGATACATAACTACGTGTTACCCACGATACATAACTACGTGTTACCCACGATACGTAACTACGCGTTACCCACGATACATAACTACGCGTTATCCACGATACATAACTACGTGTTACCCACGATACATAACTACGTGTTACCCACGATACATAACTACGCGTTATCCACGATACATAACTACGTGTTACCCACGATACATAACTTCTCAGTTGATATAAAACTTGAAGTTAGCCTTCAACGATGCCTTGTTATAACGAACACAGCGATGGGTACAGACAACATAGCACTATAGTCACTATAGGCATGACCAGCTGTATCGCCAAGTATCTGGCTGATACCAAGCTATTACAGACCCTTTTTTCAAACCCCCGAGGATGCAACTGATGTTAAATGACCACCTCGATGTAGCGGCTACCTTTAACACTATATATGCCACGTATGCAACAAGTATTTGATGCAGCTCAAATGCCACAATATGGTTAAAATACAACATAATATCACTCCTACTTAAATGTTATGAAGATTTACATAATAGTGATGATATACATAGTGATGATATACATAGTGATGATATACATAGTGGTGAGCTACACAGCAGTGATGATGACGTATAAAACAGTGATGATGATGTATAAAACAGTGATGATGATGTACAAAACAGTGCTGATCTATAGAGCAGTGATCTCAGTAGTATCAGTTACCAGTAGTATCAGTTATCAGTAGTATCAGCTACCAGTAGTATCAGTTACCAGTAGTGTCAGTAGTAATGACTCATACCAACCACTACTGATTCACTGCCTCCTGCTTGAATCACTCACTGTTATATCACTGACTGTTACTGCTGACCTAATATGATTTGTATGCCGCTCACCCTCCAGGCACTCGCCAGAGCAGTTCAAGTTGAGTCGTAAGAGAGGAGACAGGTCAGGCCTGGCGTCCAGATAATGATGACACACGGAACAGTGAATATGACACGCGGAACAGTGATGGTGACACACGGAACAGTGAATATGACACACGGAACAGTGATGGTGACACATGGAACAGTGATGGTGACACACGGAAGTGATGGTGACACACGGAACAGTGATAGTGACACACGGAACAGTGATGATGACATACGGAACAGTGATGGTGACACACGGAACAGTGATGATGACACACGGAACAGTGATAGTGACACATGGAATAGTAATGGTGACACAGCAGGGGGTTCTCAACCAGGGGAGGAATTCCCCCCTGGGGGGGAATTTTATGGTGTTTGAGGGGATACTGAGACCGCTACTCAACAAAGTGTGACGTTCTGTAGATAATATAGACTCTGTAGATAATGTAGACTCTGTAGATAATGTAGACTCTGTAGATAATATAGACTCTGTAGATAATATAGACTCTGTAGATAATGTAGACTCTGTAGATAATATAGACTCTGTAGATAATGTAGACTCTGTAGATAATGTAGACTCTGTAGATAATATAGACTCTGTAGATAATATAGACTCTGTAGATAATGTAGACTCTGTAGATAATGTAGACTCTGTAGATAATGTAGACTCTGTAGATAATGTAGACTCTGTAGATAATGTAGACTCTGTAGATAATGTAGACTCTGTAGATAATGTAGACTCTGTAGATAATGTAGACTCTGTAGATAATGTTTTTAATATAATCTGTGACATTAAATAAAGTCTACTGAATGTCACAGGATTAAATTTAAAATAAAGACAAATATTTCATATTTTATCTGACTTAATCTTGATTTTTATTCACAGAATTTGGAGTCCATCATGAGTTGTGTCATGAGTTGTGTCATGAGTTGTGTCATGAGTTGTGTCATGAGCTGTGTCATGAGTTGTGTCATGAGCTGTGTCATGAGTTGTGTCATGAGCTGTGTCATGAGTTGTGTCATGAGTTGTGTCATGAGTTGTGTCATGAGTTGTGTCATGAGCTGTGTCATGAGTTGTGTCATGAGCTGTGTCATGAGTTGTGTCATGAGTTGTGTCATGAGCTGTGTCATGAGTTGTGTCATGAGTTGTGTCATGAGCTGTGTCATGAGTTGTGTCATGAGCTGTGTCATGAGTTGTGTCATGAGCTGTGTCATGAGTTGTGTCATGAGTTGTGTCATGAGTTGTGTCATGAGTTGTGTCATGAGCTGTGTCATGAGTTGTGTCATGAGCTGTGTCATGAGTTGTGTCATGAGCTGTGTCATGAGTTGTGTCATGAGTTGTGTCATGAGCTGTGTCATGAGTTGTGTCATGAGTTGTGTCATGAGCTGTGTCATGAGTTGTGTCATGAGTTGTGTCATGAGCTGTGTCATGAGTTGTGTCATGAGTTGTGTCATGAGTTGTGTCATGAGTTGTGTCATGAGTTGTGTCATGAGCTGTGTCATGAGTTGTGTCATGAGTTGTGTCATGAGTTGTGTCATGAGTTGTGTCATGAGCTGTGTCATGAGTTGTGTCATGAGCTGTGTCATGAGTTGTGTCATGAGTTGTGTCATGAGTTGTGTCATGAGTTGTGTCATGAGTTGTGTCATGAGTTGTGTCATGAGTTGTGTCATGAGTTGTGTCATGACCTGTGTCATGAGTTGTGTCATGAGTTGTGTCATGAGTTGTGTCATGAGTTGTGTCATGAGTTGTGTCATGAGTTGTGTCATGAGTTGTGTCATGAGTTGTGTCATGAGTTGTGTCATGAGCTGTGTCATGAGTTGTGTCATGAGTTGTGTCATGAGTTGTGTCATGAGTTGTGTCATGAGTTGTGTCATGAGTTGTGTCATGAGTTGTGTCATGAGTTGTGTCATGAGTTGTGTCATGAGTTGTGTCATGAGTTGTGTCATGAGTTGTGTCATGAGTTGTGTCATGAGTTGTGTCATGAGTTGTGTCATGAGTTGTGTCATGAGCTGTGTCATGAGTTGTGTCATGAGTTGTGTCATGAGTTGTGTCATGAGTTGTGTCATGAGTTGTGTCATGAGTTGTGTCATGAGTTGTGTCATGAGTTGTGTCATGAGTTGTGTCATGAGTTGTGTCATGAGTTGTGTCATGAGTTGTGTCATGAGTTGTGTCATGAGTTGTGTCATGAGTTGTGTCATGAGTTGTGTCATGAGCTGTGTCATGAGTTGTGTCATGAGTTGTGTCATGAGTTGTGTCATGAGTTGTGTCATGAGTTGTGTCATGAGCTGTGTCATGAGTTGTGTCATGAGTTGTGTCATGAGTTGTGTCATGAGTTGTGTCATGAGTTGTGTCATGAGTTGTGTCATGAGTTGTGTCATGAGCTGTGTCATGAGTTGTGTCATGAGTTGTGTCATGAGTTGTGTCATGAGTTGTGTCATGAGTTGTGTCATGAGTTGTGTCATGAGTTGTGTCATGAGTTGTGTCATGAGCTGTGTCATGAGTTGTGTCATGAGTTGTGTCATGAGTTGTGTCATGAGTTGTGTCATGAGTTGTGTCATGAGCTGTGTCATGAGTTGTGTCATGAGTTGTGTCATGAGTTGTGTCATGAGTTGTGTCATGAGTTGTGTCATGAGTTGTGTCATGAGTTGTGTCATGAGCTGTGTCATGAGTTGTGTCATGAGTTGTGTCATGAGTTGTGTCATGAGCTGTGTCATGAGCTGTGTCATGAGCTGTGTCATGAGTTGTGTCATGAGCTGTGTCATGAGCTGTGTCATGAGTTGTGTCATGAGTTGTGTCATGAGTTGTGTCATGAGCTGTGTCATGAGCTGTGTCATGAGTTGTGTCATGAGTTGTGTCATGAGCTGTGTCATGAGCTGTGTCATGAGTTGTGTCATGAGTTGTGTCATGAGCTGTGTCATGAGCTGTGTCATGAGCTGTGTCATGAGCTGTGTCATGAGTTGTGTCATGAGCTGTGTCATGAGCTGTGTCATGAGCTGTGTCATGAGCTGTGTCATGAGCTGTGTCATGAGTTGTGTCATGAGTTGTGTCATGAGTTGTGTCATGAGCTGTGTCATGAGTTGTGTCATGAGTTGTGTCATGAGTTGTGTCATGAGTTGTGTCATGAGCTGTGTCATGAGTTGTGTCATGAGTTGTGTCATGAGCTGTGTCATGAGTTGTGTCATGAGCTGTGTCATGAGTTGTGTCATGAGTTGTGTCATGAGCTGTGTCATGAGTTGTGTCATGAGCTGTGTCATGAGCTGTGTCATGAGTTGTGTCATGAGTTGTGTCATGAGTTGTGTCATGAGATGTGTCATGAGTTGTGTCATGAGCTGTGTCATGAGTTGTGTCATGAGTTGTGTCATGAGTTGTGTCATGAGCTGTTTCATGAGCTGTGTCATGAGTTGTGTCATGAGCTGTGTCATGAGCTGTGTCATGAGTTGTGTCATGAGTTGTGTCATGAGCTGTGTCATGAGCTGTGTCATGAGCTGTGTTATGAGCTGTGTCATGAGCTGTGTCATGAGCTGTGTTATGAGCTGTGTCATGAGCTGTGTCATGAGCTGTGTCATGAGCTGTGTCACGAGCTCTTAAAGTGAGTCATTCACTGTATGATCCATGGTCAGGCACTGGTCTCAAAAAAAAAAAATCACTTCCAGCTGCACTATGGAAGGTTTAGCGCCAAACAAATTTAATTATGAATTTGGTCAAAGGAGACGCTCTCAACTGACCACCTCCAGCAGTTGTGTATTGATAAGACACATGTGCAGCACTCAAGTATCTTTATTCCGCAGCTTCGCCGACACAGTGAGGTTCTTGTGACCACCTCAGAACTACGTCTTCAAGGGTGATGGACTGGTTACATTGTCTTCACATCTCTACTGCCTCTGTTAACTATTCTGTACTCGACTGAAGAAGCATACTGTGTAGGCGAAACGTTTCGGAATAAAGATACCTGAGTGTTGCACATGAGTCTTACTTATTAACCTCTCGGTATTGTATACCATCTTCACATTCAGTTATGTATTGACATGTAAACCACACAATAACCAAATTTCTGTAAACTCAGCATTGTAATCCTTATAGAGAATAAACTTTGAATTTTGAATTTGAATTTGAATGAACGCTCGCCATTATTTGATTCTTCTCCACACAAATGCTCGATGCCTTTCCAGAGGAAATGTAACTAAGCGAGTATCTGACCTGAGAGATGAGCTCAAAATATTTTTTGAAGCTCAGGGTTAGATGGCATTTTTTTTTTTTTGCCAGGCTGGATGATGAGGACTGTATCATGAGTCTGGCGTAATTGGGTTGACATTATTGAGAAGCTGAATAAACTGAATCTTCAGATACAAGGAAGGAATATGAACATCATAAAATCAAGGCTTCCTTGCAAGCTTTCTTGATCAAAAATGTTGCAATGTTTGAGAAACTGTCATCAGTTCTTGTTGCAGGAGTTTAAAAAGTGAAATTTTGCAACATTTGACAGCACTGGAAAATTAATCCAGCCATTGTTCTCCTGAACTTAGTGATGATGAGTTAGATTTAATCCGAAATTCATCTAAATTAAGTTAAAAAAGTTCCTGATATTTGTAAAGAAGAATTTCGGGAGGTTAAGATTGATGTGGGAGCAAGAGAAATGTTATATGAGAAATCAGTCACAGAATTTTGGTGGTTGATGTGAGAGTCGTACACACAGTGGCAAGAACAGCTGTCCATGCTAGGCTTCCACTTGTGACGACTAAGAAAAAAACAATCACAGGTTTCTCATTGTAATATTCATCAGAATAAAATTCTATTGATCTTTTTGTTTCATGTAATATACTTCAGTAACTTTAGTCTGTTAAGTAATTACTTATGAATATAGTAAAATATATTTATTCGAGTTTTAAAATCCATCAACATTTTCTATTGGTATTAAATTTGTAAAATTCAACTATAAAAATAATCCAAGTAATGAATATGTACAAATATAGAAAAAATAAAAGATTTTTAATATCATATGAACATTATTTGGAATGTACCTTCTGAGTGGGACAAACTTGGGAAGGTGGGATAATAGTCAGACATAGAATGAAAAGGCAAAGGGGCAAAAAAGGTTGAGAACCACTACTGAAGTGTATCCTGTACAGGATATTGAAGTGCATCCTGCACTGGATGTATCACTCCTATATCCTTCACATTAGTTTTTCTCTCTATTGTGTAGTTAGAATAAGTCTTATTTTCCCTTCAAACTTTCATTTCGTTAAGTTTTCCGTAACAGACTAACTGAATTTTGTCCTCATTAAACATCCATTTTCCATTTATTCCTTTTGTACGTATTTTATACACTATAACTCGAAGCTTTTTCAAAGTCTGTGTATACTACATCTGCATTTTGTTTGCCTTCCAGAGCATTCAAGACCTTTGTCACAGTGGTGCAGCAGTTGTGAGAGGCAGCAGCAGCGACCTGCTCTAAGCCCAAGTTGTCCTGGGTTGTGCAGCTGTTGAGAATCCAAGTGGTTGGTGATCATGCGTCTTAGAACTCTTTCAAAGATTTTTATAATGTAGAGCATTAATGCTATCGGTCTATAATTCTTTGCTATTGCTTTGCTGCCACCTTTGTGGAGTGATGAAATATTCGTTGTTTTAACGACTGAGGGATGACCTCCGTGTCTCGTTTCCTTCTCCTTGGACTTTTTAAGGCACGCGATAAGGGTTGGCTGAAGGTCTCCATGAACACGGAGTCCCACAAGCCTGAGCCTCGGGCAGAGTGTGTGGACATACTATCAATGACTTTTTCAAAGTCCAGTGGTGTTAGGGTTATGTCAGAAATTTTGGAGATATTGACAAGGTTTTAAGTCTCGTTCATGAAGAATTAATTCAGATTGTTGATCTTCAGTCTGATTAACGGCTCACTGAACACAAAGTCATATTTAGACTTGGGTATTTCACTGATTTCATTGATGTCATCAGAGTAAGTTCTATCTTGTTTAAGCAAGGACCCGATACTGGATGTCTTTTTTGAAATGGATTTGGCATATTAGATTAAGTATTTTGAATTTCTTTTAATTTCATTACCCACTTTTTAGTTGACTCTGTCTCTCCTCGACTCTTTATTATTCATGCAACTTGTGTTCAGTATTTTCTATTTTCCTAGTCAGTCCTTCATTCTCCATTTCAGATAGTTTAGCACCCTAGAGGAGCTCTGTGATTCTTCGTCTTCTCCTGTAGAGGGAACATCTTTCTTTTTCTAGTTTACATCTTTTTTTTCTTAATGGAATGTGTCTTGAACATACTTTTAGTTCAGCAGAAGTGATCCTTTCTTAGTCACTGGTTCGGGTCCATGTTCTTCAAGATATTTACCAAACTTGTGTCCTGAAGGACAAGATGTATTTGATCCAAACTGATGTTCTTGTTATTAAAGATGAATTGATGAAAACACTCGTAAATGCTTGCATTTATGAGAGAGAGAGAGAGAGAGAGAGAGAGAGAGAGAGAGAGAGAGAGAGAGAGAGAGAGAGAGAGAGAGAGAGAGAGAGAGAGAGAGAGAGAGAGAGAGAGTGAGAGAGAGAGAGAGAACGTTTAGAACAAAAGTGACAAAGATGGGTAATTGAACAACAGCTGCAGAAACAACACTGGTACAAATCTAACAGCATCTACAACAGCTGCAGTAACACTGGTACAAAGCTAACAGCATCTACAACAGTTGCAGCAACAACACTGGTACAAAGCTAACAGCATCTACAACAGTTGCAGCAACAACACTGGTACAAAGCTAACAGCATCTACAACAGTTGCAGCAACAACACTGGTACAAAGCTAACAGCATCTACAACAGTTGCAGCAACAACACTGGTACAAAGCTAACAGCATCTACAACAGTTGCAGCAACAACACTGGTACAAAGCTAACAGCATCTACAACAGTTGCAGCAACAACACTGGTACAAAGCTAACAGCATCTACAACAGTTGCAGCAACAACACTGGTACACAGCTAACAGCATCTACAACAGTTGCAGCAACAACACTGGTACAAAGCTAACAGCATCTACAACAGTTGCAGCAACAACACTGGTACAAAGCTAACAGCATCTACAACAGTTGCAGAAACAACACTGGTACACAGCTAACAGCATCTACAACAGTTGCAGCAACAACACTGGTACAAAGCTAACAGCATCTACAACAGTTGCAGCAACAACACTGGTACACAGCTAACAGCATCTACAACAGTTGCAGCAACAACACTGGTACAAAGCTAACAGCATCTACAACAGTTGCAGAAACAACACTGGTACACAGCTAACAGCATCTACAACAGTTGCAGCAACAACACTGGTACAAAGCTAACAGCATCTACAACAGTTGCAGCAACAACACTGGTACACAGCTAACAGCATCTACAACAGTTGCAGCAACAACACTGGTACAAAGCTAACAGCATCTACAACAGTTGCAGAAACAACACTGGTACACAGCTAACAGCATCTACAACAGTTGCAGCAACAACACTGGTACAAAGCTAACAGCATCTACAACAGTTGCAGCAACAACACTGGTACACAGCTAACAGCATCTACAACAGTTGCAGCAACAACACTGGTACAAAGCTAACAGCATCTACAACAGTTGCAGCAACAACACTGGTACACAGCTAACAGCATCTACAACAGTTGCAGCAACAACACTGGTACAAAGCTAACAGCATCTACAACAGTTGCAGCAACAACACTGGTACAAAGCTAACAGCATCTACAACAGTTGCAGCAACAACACTGGTACAAAGCTAACAGCATCTACAACAGTTGCAGCAACAACACTGGTACAAAGCTAACAGCATCTACAACAGCTGCAGTAACACTGGTACAAAGCTAACAGCATCTACAACAGTTGCAGCAACAACACTGGTACAAAGCTAACAGCATCTACAACAGCTGCAGTAACAACACTGGTACAAAGCTAACAGCATCTACAACAGTTGCAGCAACAACACTGGTACAAAGCTAACAGCATCTACAACAGTTGCAGCAACAACACTGGTACACAGCTAACAGGATCTACAACAGTTGCAGCAACAACACTGGTACACAGCTAACAGCATCTACAACAGTTGCAGCAACAACACTGGTACACAGCTAACAGCATCTACAACAGCTGCAGCAACAACACTGGTACAGAGCTAGCAGCATCTACAACAGCTGCAGTAACAATACTGGTACACAGCTGGCAGCATCTACAACAGCTGCAGCAACAACACTGGTACACAGCTGGCAGCATCTACAACAGCTGCAGCAACAACACTGGTACACAGCTAGCAGCACCTGCACCAGCTGCAGTAACAACACTGGTACATAGTTAGCAGCATCAACACTGGTACACAGTTAGCAGCATCTACAACAGCTGCAGCAACAACACTGGTACACATCTACCAGCATCTACAACAGCTGCAGCAACAACACTGGTACACAGCTGGCAGCATCTACAACAGCTGCAGCAACAACACTGGTACACAGCTGGCAGCATCTACAACAGCTGCAGCAACAACAGCACTGGTACACACATAGCAGCATCTACAACAGCTGCAGCAACAACACTGGTACACACCTAGCAGCATCTACAACAGCTGCAGCAACAACAACACTGGTACACAGCTAGCAGCATCTACAACAGTTGCAGCAACAACAACACTGGTACACAGCTAGCAGCATCTACAACAGCTGCAACAACAACACTGGCACACAGCTAGCAGCATCTACAACAGTTGCAACAACAACACTGGTACACAGCTAGCAGCATCTACAACAACTGTAGTAACAACACTGGTACACAGCTAGCAGCATCTACAACAGCTGCAACAACAACACTGGCACACAGCTAGCAGCATCTACAACAGATGCAGCAACAACACTGGTACACAGCTAGCAGCATCTACAACAACTGTAGTAACAACACTGGTACACAGCTAGCAGCATCTACAACAGATGCAGCAACAACACTGGTACACAGCTAGCAGCATCTACAACAGATGCAGCAACAACACTGGTACACAGCTAGCAGCATCAACAACAGCTGCAGCAACAACACTTGTACACAGGTAACAGCATCTACAACAGCTGCTGCAACTACTCTGGTACACAGCTAGCAGTGTCTACAACAGCTGCAGCAACAACACTGGTACACAGCTAGCAGCATCTACAATAGCTGCAGAAACATCACTGGTACAGAGCTAGCAGCATCAACAACAGCTGCAGCAACAACACTGGTATACAGCTAGCAGCATCTACAACAGCTGCAGCAACAACACTGGTACACAGCTAGCAGCGTCTACAACAGCTGCAGCAACAACACTGATACACAGCTAGCAGCATCTACAACAGCTGCAGCGACAACACTGGTACACAGCTAGCAGCGTCTACAACAGCTGCAGCAACAACACTGATACACAGCTAGCAGCATCTACAACAGCTGCAGCGACAACACTGGTACACAGCTAGCAGCGTCTACAACAGCTGCAGCAACAACACTGATACACAGCTAGCAGCATCTACAACAGCTGCAGCAACAACACTGGTACACAGCTAGCAGCGTCTACAACAGCTGCAGCAACAACACTGATACACAGCTAGCAGCGTCTACAACAACTGCAGCAACAACACTGATACACAGCTAGCAGCGTCTACAACAGCTGCAGCAACAACACTGGTACACAGCTAGCAGCGTCTACAACAGCTGCAGCAACAACACTGATACACAGCTAGCAGCGTCTACAACAGCTGCAGCAACAACACTGATACACAGCTAGCAGCGTCTACAACAGCTGCAGCAACAACACTGGTACACAGCTAGCAGCGTCTACAACAGCTGCAGCAACAACACTGGTACACAGCTAGCAGCGTCTACAACAGCTGCAGCAACAACACTGATACACAGCTAGCAGCGTCTACAACAGCTGCAGCAACAACACTGGTACACAGCTAGCAGCGTCTACAACAGCTGCAGCAACAACACTGGTACACAGCTAGCAGCATCTACAACAGCTGCTCCCATAACTTCTTAACACCTGACAAACATGGCACCAGTTTAAACACTTAGTGGAGTATAAATATGTTATAAACCAAAGATAGAAACCCAGTGATGACTGTTGTAGGCGTGTGTGTGAGCGCGCACACATCATAGCTTTAAGCAGAGGTATGATAAAGCTCATGGTGCAGGTAGAGTGGTCCAGTAGCGGCCAGGGAAGAGGCAGGGCCAGGAGCTATGACTCGACCCCTGCAACCACAACTAAGTGAGCACACACACACACACACACACACACACACACGCGCGCGCGCGCGCGCGGTGGAAGGGACAGAGGACAGAAGAAACTAAAAACGGGGGAAAAAAAAAGACGTTTAGAAGACAGGTAAGAAGCGACGTTACAGGGATGGCAGCAAAGGCAGTTCTGTCTCCCCAAATTTTCACTCTCCACTTATCTCCTCCCCAATCATGAGTACAAACAAGAGACTAGAGTACACCTCCACTCCATAGCCACTTTTCCCTATATACAATCATCACACAGAGGAACCAGCTCCCAGCTACTCAGGATATATGTATCTGAGACACTCAAGATGTCGTGAGAAACAGCAGGATCAATGTTAGAAAGACACATGTGACGAAGGAAGTAAATGACAGGTCTTCCAATAGGTGCAATACCAGAGGCGAAATTATAAGAAAGTATCACAAGAAGAATGGTGGCAGCAGGATACCATGTAACAAGGGAAAGATAATGTAGCAGAGGTGGAGAAGTTACACTGGTAGTCTGTGATAAAGTTGTGAGCAGCTTGGCAGAGTGCACAACCAGGAGAACAGAAACCACATAGCAGGTACAGTTATAACCTCAGGTCGATGCTGCAGCAGCAGCTGTATTCTTCAACTCATCACCAGCAGCAGGAGGCCGAGACACAAGTATGGAGACAACAAGAGACAAGTGATAAAAGCCTCAGTATATGATGGACGTATGATAACATAATATTCAGTGATGACAAATTTTAGACAGATGGAAAGATTGAATAACTCAAAACGAGAAGAGTAACCAGAGCCCAGCAGAGCCTCTCAAAGAACGGAAGGAACAGGTAAAATACCTAGGAATAATGTCAGAAGATCTGTCATTTACAGAAGACAATAAGATTAATGCAGCAGAGTTTAGGAAAATAATAGAGTGGATTATGAGATCCTTGTAGACAAGAGAAGCAACTCCAATGTTGTTGTTTTTTTTTTCAAAAAATTGTGCTTTCCAGGCCTTAAATATTATTCAGTGGTCACTACGACTTTCAGAGACAGCAGAGCTGGTAAATGTGCATAGGTCGCATACTGCCGGCATAGATTCAACTGCGAATGCCTCAAAATACTTAAGTGATCTCTCTGGAACGAAGAAGAAACATATGCCTGAAAATATATGTTCGGAAAATATTTGAAGTCTTGGTCCCTTATCTACACACGACCATAACTTACTGAAGTGAGAAATATGACATGAAGTATAGAACAAGCCTAGTGAAAAGTAGAGGTGCCGTTGGTGCAGTTAGAGACCACTGCGTTAACACCAGTCATCTAAGATGTTGCAAATTTCAAGAAGACACCAAACAACTATCTCTTACAAGTGTCGGATCAACATGGTTGTGCTGGGTTATGTGGGCTTGCGGGCTGCCAGCACCGACTGGCTGGTAAATCAGCCCATCAGCAGGGAAGCTGGGCCCCAGGCCGGACTCAGAGCACAAGAAGCCTTGCAACCAGTGACACACAACGGAACCATGAGTAGTACTGCCACGTAAGCTAATTTGTCAATACCATAAGTTGTTGTGTGTATCAAGTGCTATGCTGACTATGTTGTAACTTCTGTGATATACTTCTGGGAGTATATGATATAGTCCTGGAAGATCTTCCTATAATATAGTCCTGGAAGGTTTTCCTATGATACAGTCCTGGAAGACCTTCCTATGCTATAGTCCTGGAAGACCTTCCTATGATATAGTCCTGGATGACCTTCCTATGATATAGTCCTGGATGACCTTCCTATGATATTGTCCTCGGATAGCTCTCTGTTGCTAAATTTACACAATATTCAATCAATAATTTTTTTTAACGCTCATAATAAGGTTGAGTTTTGGTGTACACATCTTTGCCTCTTCACATAATAGGCTCCAAATTCTTGAATATTTTTTAATTCAGTAACAGAAGTTGAATATCATAGAGTACCTGATGTCTTGATGTGTGACGCCTTGTGTTCTGCTACGAATAGTCTGTATGTCCTAAGCTGTCTGGGAATTAGCGTGGGGTGTTACCGAGCACCATAGCTTGCTGTAGTGCTTTAGAATCTCAGGTTAAAGTGTTGAAGAAGGAGATTCTACTTCTTCAGGAGAAAATAGGAGGCTGAAGCTTCACCTAGATGGGTTTGGGAGTGGGTGTGAGATGGTTGGAGCTGGTAAGGAGGAAAAGGCTACCATCAGTGAGTTGGAGAGGGGCAGCCACTTTAAGTGGCAAGAGGTTCACAATTCAGGAAGAAGGAAGATAAGGAAGGTTAACAGAGAAGATGTGAAGGTAGGAAACTGATTCTCTGTTCTCCAGGACGAGTGTACTTCTGTGGTTAGTGAGGTTAAAGGTACCACTGACTCCCCTGTTAATCAAGGTAAGAACATTCTGATTGTAGGAGACTCTCAGGTAAGATATGTGGACTGTGCTTTTTGTAACAGAGATAGAAAGGCCAGACAAACAGTGTGCCTCCCAGGGGCTGGTGTTGGTGATATAGTCAGCAGGTTGGATAATATTATGTCAGGTAATGGGAACAAGTCCATTATCTGTCTTAGTGCTGGTGGAAATGACATCGGGAAGGGCAGGAGACAGGAGCTGCTGGATAAGTACAGGTCAGCCATAGATGTAGTCACATCTAAGGGAGGGATCCCAATCATATGTAGCATCTTGCCTAGAAGGGGAGTGGGCAATAAATGGATGTCTAGGGCAATTGGTATAAATTGCTGGCTAGAAAGGTACTGCAAGGTACTTGCAATTCTGTTCATTGATAAGTGGGACAGATTCTATGGCAAACGTGATATGTATGCAAGGGATGAGGTTCATCTCTCTGGGGCTGAAGTGGTTGCATTAGCCAGTTCGATTGAGGGGGTCGTTGATGACTTGTCTAGGGCTTTATATTGATAGATTATAGAGGTATGGGTGTCTGTGGGAAACAATCAGGCTGTGGTACTAGGGTTGAAAACAGCAGTTATTACCGGGATACCTCAGGGATATGCTTAAAAGATAATATTCAGAATAAAGTTGCTAGTAAAGGCAAAGCAATTGTTCAACAAACAAAGAAAGATAGTAGAGGGCAACGAGTGACTAGCTCCCTTAAGGTTTACTATACAAATAGTAGAAGTCCAAGAAATAAGATAGATGGGCTAAGATTACCTGCAAGTGCAGATAATATAGAAATTATTGCTATAACAGAGACCTGGTTCAACTTGAAAGTTAGAGAAATGCCTTCTGAAATGTAACATACAGGGTTATAAACTATCCCACACTAATAGAGTCAACAGGAAGGGTGGTGGAGTGGCAATGTATGTCAGAGATAATTTAAATTGTTGTGTTAGACAAGATATAAGATTAGAAACATCAGACACAGACTCTGGCTACAGTTTCTCAAGGGTGGCAAAAAATTAATTTTGGGTGTGATTTACAGGCCCCCAAACCTTGATAGAAAGTGCAGTAAGCTGCTATGGGATGAAATTCATAAGGAATCTGGATATGAAAAATGTTGTGTTAATGCGAGATTTTAACTTTAGACAAATTGATTGGAACAATGTGACAGGAAATCTTGAGTCTAGTGACTTTTTTGATACGGTGCGGGGTTGCTTTTTAAAACAGTTTGTGACAGAACCAACTACAGGAAACAATCTGCTTGACTTGGTTCTTGCCAACAAAAATCACTAGTTAATAACCTTGAGGTTAATGATGAACTTGGGGAAAGTGATCACAAATCACTTAGTTTCAATATATCATGGAATTACCCAGATAACTGCAATCAAGTCTCTGTCCCAGACCACCGCTTGGCCGACTTCATGGGACTAAGAAATTACCTGGGTGGGCTAAATTGAGATGACCTGACTATGGGTCAGGTAGGTGGTGTTGGTTGCCAATATGACGTATTTCAGAGCATAGTTCTAGCTGCCCAAACACCTTTTGTTCCTAGTAGGGAAATTAGATCTAACAAAAATGATCCCACATGGATAAACAATAGATTAAAACATCTTATCCATCAAAAGAGAGGCAAATATAAACGTATCAAAATAGGGGATTGGCAGTTAACAAGAGATATAAAAAAAAAGGAATAAGAAAAGCATAAACGGGTTATGAGGCTAAAGTCGCAAGGGATTCGAAGACTAACGCAAAAGGGTTCTTTCAGGTATACAGAAGTAAAATTTGGGACAAGATTGGCCCACTTAAGAATAACTCAGGTCAAATCACTGACAGTGATCAGGAAATGTGTGAACTTTTCAATACTTACTTCCTCTCAGTTTTTACTCAGGAAGATAATGGCAAAATTCCAGAAATAATAAATTATGTAGAACAGGACGATAATAAACTATGCACGATTGGGGTAACTAGTGACATGGTCCTCAGACAAATAGAGAATTTAAAACTTAAGAAATCCACAGGCACTGATGAACTGTTTGCAAGGATGTTAAAGGAATGTAAAGAGGAACTTAGCAAACCTTTGGCTAATCTTTTCAATATAACACTACGAACTGGTATAGTGCCAGACAAGTGGAAAATGGCAAATGTAATATCTGTTTACAAGGCAGGTGACAGGTCCTTAGCTTCGAACTATAGACCAATAAGCCTTACCTCCATAGTGGGAAAATTTATGGAATCAATAATTGACGAGGCAATTCGTAGCCATCTTGAAAGGCATAAATTGATTAATGGATCTCAGCACGGCTTTACAAAAAGGGGTTCCTGTCTTACGAATTCACCAACTTTTTTCACTAAGGTATTTGAGGAGGTAAATCATGGTATTGAATATGATATTGTGTATAAGGACTTCAGTAAGGCTTTGGATAAAGTTTCACATCAGAGGCTATTGAGGAAACTTAAGGCACACGGAATAGGAGAATTTTTTTCCTGGGTAGAGGCATGGCTGACAAATAGGCAGCAGAGAGTTGGCATAAATGGGGAGAAATCAGAACGGGGGCACATCACAAGCGGTGTGTACAGGGGTCAGTGTTGGGCCCCTTGTTGTTCACAATTTACATAAACGACATAGATGAGGGAATAAATAGCTACATAAGCAAATTTGCTGATAACACCAAAATAGGCCGTCCAATTCATTCTAATGAGGACATTAAAACACTCCAGGATGATTTGAATAGACTGGTGCAGTGGTCGGAGAAGTGGCAGATGCACTTTAAAATAGACAAATGCAAGTTCTAAATGTTGGACAGGAAAATAACCATGCCACATATAAACTAAATAATGTAGATCTTAATATTACTGACTGAAAAAAGGATTTAGGAGTTCTGGTTAGCAGTAATCTGAAACCAAGACAACAGTGCATAAGTGTTCGCAATAAAGCTAACAGAAACCTTGGCTTCTTATCAAAAAGTATAAATAATAGAAGTCGTCAGATTGTTTTTCAACTCTATATACCTTTGGTTAGGCCTCATTTAGATTATGCTGCACAGTTCTGGTTACCGTATTACAGAATGGATATAATTACACTGGAAAACGTTCAAAGGAGGATGACAAAGTTGATCCCATGTATCAGAAATCTTCCCTATGAGGATAGACTAAGAGCCCTGAATCTGCACTCTCTAGAAAGGCGTATAATCAGGGGGGATATGATTGAGGTGTATAAATGGAAGACAGGAATAAATAAAGGAGATGTAAATAGCGTGCTAAAAATATCTAGCCTAGACATGACTCACAGCAATGGATTTGAATTGGAAAAATTCAGATTCAGGAAGGATATAGGAAAGCACTGATTTGGTAACAGAGTTGTGGAAGAATGGAACAAACTCCCAAGTACCGTCATAGAAGCTAAAACGTTGTGTAGTTTTAAAAATAGGTTAGATAAATACATGAGAGTCTGGGTGGGTGTGAGATGGACCTGACTAGCTTGTGCTACTAGGTCAGATGCCGTGCTCCTTCCTTAAGTGAATGTGACCTGACCTGACTAGGTTAGGGGTTGGCTTAAGCCGGTAGGAGAATTGGACCTGCCTCGCGTGGGCCAGTAGGCCTGCTACAGTGTTCCCTCTTTATGTTCTTATGTATGGGCTGTATGTAGAGTGCACGTTAGTGTTGATGGTTAGTGTTGATGGATGGTGTTGATGGTTGGTGTTGATGGTACGTTGATGGTTGGTGTTGATGGTTGGTGTTGATGGTTGGTGTTGATGGTTGGTGTTGATGGTTAGTGTTGATGGTTGGTGTTGATGGTTAGTGTTGATGGTTGGTGTTGATGGTTAGTGTTGATGGTTGGTGTTGATGGTTAGTGTTGATGGTTAGTGTTGATGGTTGGTGTTGATGGTTAGTGTTGATGGTTGGTGTTGATGGTTGGTGTTGATGGTTGGTGTTGATGGTTGGTGTTGATGGTTGGTGTTGATGGTTAGTGTTGATGGTTGGTGTTGATGGTTGGTGTTGATGGTTGGTGTTGATGGTTAGTGTTGATGGTTAGTGTTGATGGTTAGTGTTGATGGTTGGTGTTGATGGTTAGTGTTGATGGTTGGTGTTGATGGTTGGTGTTGATGGTTAGTGTTGATGGTTGGTGTTGATGGTTGGTGTTGATGGTTAGTGTTGATGGTTAGTGTTGATGGTTAGTGTTGATGGTTGGTGTTGATGGTTAGTGTTGATGGTTAGTGTTGATGGTTGGTGTTGATGGTTAGTGTTGATGGTTGGTGTTGATGGTTGGTGTTGATGGTTAGTGTTGATGGTTGGTGTTGATGGTTGGTGTTGATGGTTGGTGTTGATGGTTGGTGTTGATGGTTAGTGTTGATGGTTGGTGTTGATGGTTAGTGTTGATGGTTGGTGTTGATGGTTAGTGTTGATGGTTAGTGTTGATGGTTGGTGTTGATGGTTGTGTTGATGGTTGGTGTTGATGGTTAGTGTTGATGGTTAGTGTTGATGGTTGGTGTTGATGGTTAGTGTTGATGGTTGGTGTTGATGGTTGGTGTTGATGGTTAGTGTTGATGGTTGGTGTTGATGGTTAGAGTTGATGGTTAGTGTTGATGGTTAGTGTTGATGGTTAGTGTTGATGGTTGGTGTTGATGGTTAGTGTTGATGGTTGGTGTTGATGGTTGGTGTTGATGGTTGGTGTTGATGGTTGGTGTTGATGGTTAGTGTTGATGGTTGGTGTTGATGGTTGGTGTTGATGGTTGGTGTTGATGGTTGGTGTTGATGGTTAGTGTTGATGGTTGGTGTTGATGGTTGGTGTTGATGGTTGGTGTTGATGGTTGGTGTTGATGGTTAGTGTTGATGGTTGGTGTTGATGGTTGGTGTTGATGGTTAGTGTTGATGGTTGGTGTTGATGGTTGGTGTTGATGGTTGGTGTTGATGGTTAGTGTTGATGGTTGGTGTTGATGGTTAGTGTAGATGGTTAGTGTTGATGGTTGGTGTTGATGGTTGGTGTTGATGGTTGGTGTTGATGGTTGGTGTTGATGGTTGGTGTTGATGGTTGGTGTTGATGGTTGGTGTTGATGGTTGGTGTTGATGGTTGGTGTTGATGGTTGGTGTTGATGGTTGGTGTTGATGGTTAGTGTTGATGGTTGGTGTTGATGGTTGGTGTTGATGGTTGGTGTTGATGGTTGGTGTTGATGGTTAGTGTTGATGGTTGGTGTTGATGGTTGGTGTTGATGGTTGGTGTTGATGGTTGGTGTTGATGGTTGGTGTTGATGGTTAGTGTTGATGGTTAGTGTTGATGGTTGGTGTTGATGGTTAGTGTTGATGGTTGGTGTTGATGGTTAGTGTTGATGGTTGGTGTTGATGGTTAGTGTTGATGGTTGGTGTTGATGGTTGGTGTTGATGGTTGGTGTTGATGGTTAGTGTTGATGGTTGGTGTTGATGGTTAGTGTTGATGGTTGGTGTTGATGGTTGGTGTTGATGGTTAGTGTTGATGGTTGGTGTTGATGGTTGGTGTTGATGGTTGGTGTTGATGGTTGGTGTTGATGGTTGGTGTTGACGGTTAGTGTTGATGGTTAGTGTTGATGGTTGGTGTTGATGGTTGGTGTTGATGGTTGGTGTTGATGGTTGGTGTTGATGGTTAGTGTTGATGGTTGGTGTTGATGGTTAGTGTTGATGGTTAGTGTTGATGGTTAGTGTTGATGGTTGGTGTTGATGGTTGGTGTTGATGGTTAGTGTTGATGGTTAGTGTTGATGGTTGGTGTTGATGGTTGGTGTTGATGGTTAGTGTTGATGGTTGGTGTTGATGGTTAGTGTTGATGGTTAGTGTTGATGGTTAGTGTTGATGGTTAGTGTTGATGGTTAGTGTTGATGGTTAGTGTTGATGGTTGGTGTTGATGGTTAGTGTTGATGGTTAGTGTTGATGGTTGGTGTTGATGGTTAGTGTTGATGGTTGGTGTTGATGGTTGGTGTGGATGGTTGGTGTTGATGGTTGGTGTTGATGGTTGGTGTTGATGGTTGGTGTTGATGGTTAGTGTTGATGGTTGGTGTTGATGGTTAGTGTTGATGGTTAGTGTTGATGGTTGGTGTTGATGGTTAGTGTTGATGGTTAGTGTTGATGGTTAGTGTTGATGGTTGGTGTTGATGGTTAGTGTTGATGGTTGGTGTTGATGGTTGGTGTTGATGGTTGGTGCTGATGGTTAGTGTTGATGGTTGGTGTTGATGGTTAGTGTTGGTGGTTGGTGTTGATGGTTAGTGTTGATGGTTGGTGTTGATGGTTGGTGTTGATGGTTGGTGTTGATGGTTGGTGTTGATGGTTGGTGTTGATGGTTGGTGCTGATGGTTAGTGTTGATGGTTGGTGTTGATGGTTAGTGTTGATGGTTGGTGTTGATGGTTAGTGTTGATGGTTGGTGTTGATGGTTAGTGTTGATGGTTGGTGTTGATGGTTGGTGTTGATGGTTGGTGTTGATGGTTGGTGTTGATGGTTGGTGTTGATGGTTGGTGTTGATGGTTAGTGTTGATGGTTGGTGCTGATGGTTGGTGTTGATGGTTAGTGTTGATGGTTAGTGTTGATGGTTAGTGTTGATGGTTGGTGTTGATGGTTGGTGTTGATGGTTGGTGTTGATGGTTGGTGCTGATGGTTGGTGTTGATGGTTGGTGCTGATGGTTGGTGTTGGTGGTTGGTGTTGATGGTTAGTGTTGATGGTTGGTGTTGATGGTTGGTGTTGATGGTTGGTGTTGATGGTTGGTGTTGATGGTTGGTGTTGATGGTTAGTGTTGATGGTTGGTGTTGATGGTTGCTGTTGATGGTTGGTGTTGATGGTTGGTGCTGATGGTTGGTGTTGATGGTTGGTGCTGATGGTTGGTGTTGGTGGTTGGTGTTGATGGTTAGTGTTGATGGTTGGTGTTGATGGTTGGTGTTGATGGTTGGTGTTGATGGTTGGTGTTGATGGTTAGTGTTGATGGTTGGTGTTGATGGTTGGTGTTGATGGTTGGTGTTGATGGTTGGTGTTGATGGTTAGTGTTGATGGTTGGTGTTGATGGTTGGTGTTGATGGTTAGTGTTGATGGATTGTGTTGATGGTTGGTGTTGATGGTTAGTGTTGATGGTTAGTGTTGATGGTTGGTGTTGATGGTTAGTGTTGATGGTTAGTGTTGATGGTTGGTGTTGATGGTTGGTGTTGATGGTATGTTGATGGTTGGTGTTGATGGTTGGTGTTGATGGTTAGTGTTGATGGTTAGTATTGATGGTTGGTGTTGATGGTTAGTGTTGATGGTTGGTGTTGATGGTTAGTGTTGATGGTTGGTGTTGATGGTTGGTGTTGATGGTTAGTGTTGATGGTTGGTGTTGATGGTTGGTGTTGATGGTTGGTGTTGATGGTTGGTGTTGATGGTTAGTGTTGATGGTTGGTGTTGATGGTTAGTGTTGATGGTTGGTGTTAATGGTTGGTGTTGATGGTTAGTGTTGATGGTTAGTGTTGATGGTTGGTGTTGATGGCTGGTGTTGATGGTTGGTGTTGATGGTTGGTGTTGATGGTTGGTGTTGATGGTTGGTGTTGATGGTTAGTGTTGATGGTTGGTGTTGATGGTTAGTGTTGATGGTTGGTGTTGATGGTTGGTGTTGATGGTTAGTGTTGATGGTTGGTGTTGATGGTTGGTGTTGATGGTTGGTGTTGATGGTTGGTGTTGATGGTTGGTGTTGATGGTTAGTGTTGATGGTTGGTGTTGATGGTTGGTGTTGATGGTTGGTGTTGATGGTTAGTGTTGATGGTTGGTGTTGATGGTTGGTGTTGATGGTTAGTGTTGATGGTTGGTGTTGATGGTTGGTGTTGATGGTTAGTGTTGATGGTTAGTGTTGATGGTTAGTGTTGATGGTTGGTGTTGATGGTTGGTGTTGATGGTTGGTGTTGATGGTTGGTGTTGATGGTTGGTGTTGATGGTTAGTGTTGACGGTTGGTGTTGATGGTTGGTGTTGATGGTTAGTGTTGATGGTTGGTGTTGATGGTTAGTGTTGATGGTTGGTGTTGATGGTTGGTGTTGATGGTTAGTGTTGATGGTTGGTGTTGATGGTTGGTGTTGATGGTTGGTGTTGATGGTTGGTGTTGATGGTTGGTGTTGATGGTTGGTGTTGATGGTTAGTGTTGATGGTTGGTGTTGATGGTTGGTGTTGATGGTTGGTGTTGATGGTTGGTGTTGATGGTTGGTGTTGATGGTTGGTGCTGATGGTTAGTGTTGATGGTTGGTGTTGATGGTTGGTGTTGATGGTTAGTGTTGATGGTTGGTGTTGATGGTTGGTGTTGATGGTTGGTGTTGATGGTTGGTGTTGATGGTTGGTGTTGATGGTTGGTGCTGATGGTTAGTGCTGATGGTTGGTGTTGATGGTTAGTGTTGATGGTTGGTGTTGATGGTTGGTGTTGATGGTTGGTGTTGATGGTTGGTGTTGATGGTTGGTGTTGATGGTTGGTGCTGATGGTTAGTGTTGATGGTTGGTGTTGATGGTTGGTGTTGATGGTTGGTGTTGATGGTTGGTGTTGATGGTTGGTGTTGATGGTTGGTGTTGATGGTTAGTGTTGATGGTTGGTGTTGATGGTTAGTGTTGATGTTTGGTGTTGATGGTTGGTGTTGATGGTTGGTGCTGATGGTTAGTGTTGATGGTTGGTGTTGATGGTTGGTGTTGATGGTTAGTGTTGATGGTTGGTGTTGATGGTTGGTGTTGATGGTTGGTGTTGATGGTTGGTGCTGATGGTTAGTGTTGATGGTTGGTGTTGATGGTTGGTGTTGATGGTTAGTGTTGATGGTTAGTGTTGGTGGTTGGTGTTGATGGTTAGTGTTGATGGTTGGTGTTGATGGTTGGTGTTGATGGTTAGTGTTGATGGTTGGTGTTGATGGTTGGTGTTGATGGTTAGTGTTGATGGTTAGTGTTGATGGTTGGTGTTGATGGTTGGAGTTGATGGTTGGTGTTGATGGTTGGTGTTGATGGTTGATGTTGGAGTTGATGGTTGGTGTTATAGTTAGTATTGATGGTTAGTGTTCGGTAATAGTATTAGCAGCAGCAGTAGTAGCAGTGTACTAGTAACAGCAGGAACAGTAATAGCAGTGTACTAATAACAGCAGGAGCAGTAATAGCAGTGCACTAGTAACAGCACCAGCAGTAGCAGCAGTTGAGATATAGTTCTGGAGTGGTTAGTGTTTTTATTTAATAAATATATGGAAGAGAGTAAGGTACCTTGGGACTGGCAGAGAGCATGCATAGTTCATACATAGGGGACAAAAGAGAGTGTAAAAATTATAGGGGACTAAGTCTGTTGAGTATACCTGGTAAATTGTATGGTAGAGTTATTGAAAGAATTAAGAGCAAGAAAGAATTAAGAGCAAGATGGAGAGTATGATAGCAGATGAACAAGGAGGCTTTAGGAAGGGTAGGGGGTGTGTAGACCAAGTGTTTACAGTGAAACATATAGGTGACCAGTATTTAGATAAGGATAAAGAGGTTTTTGTGGCATTTATGGATTTGGAAAAGGCGTATGACAGGGTGGATAGGGGGGCAATGTGGCAGATGTTGCAGGTGTATGGTGTAGGAGGTAGGTTACTGAAAGCAGTGAAGAGTTTTTACGAGATAGTGAGGCTCAGGAGGAGAGAGGGAGATTATTTTCCAGTAAAAGTAGGCCTTAGACAAAGATGTGTGATGTCACTGTGGTTGCTCAATATATTTATAGATGGGGTTGTAAGAGAAGTGAATGCGAGGGTGTTGGCAAGAGGTGTGGGGCTCAAAGATAAAGAATCTAGTAGTAGTTATAGTAGTAATAAAAGTAGTAGTCCAGAGTACATGTTGTTGAACGAGTTTAGAGTTCGTAAAATAGCTATATAGTTAGTGAAGTTAGTTATGTTAGAGTGTACTCCAGGTTTGCCTGGGTGAACTATTATTGTGAGCACCGTGCACTGTGCACCTCCCTCTATCATTAAGCTTGGAGTGAGCACAACAGTGTTGTAGACGTGAGCGCGGCGGCGCTCTTGGGGCTCGGCGGCGCTCTTGGGGCTCTCATTAGCGTTGTTTTTAAAGTTCTTTTGGTCGGACTTGACGTTTTTCTTCCTTCAAACATTTCTCTTCGTTTTGCTGATTTGTTGGCTACGATCTATAGCTGAATTGAGGGGTCATCGCCCCCGCGCTTCTGTCTCATGCCAGGCCTCTCCAAGTGATGACCTAATCAATCAGACTGTTTGTGCTAGGAGCACGCACTCCGACACGGACACCACAGCCAGGCTGATAAGAACATAAGACAGAAGGAACACTGCAGCAGGCCTACTGACCCATGCGAAGCAGGTCCATGTCAAACCCCGGTTTAGACCAATGACCCACCTAGTCAGGTCACTTCCACTGACTAGTACAAGCTAGTCAGGTCTAACTCGCACACACCCACACCCACTCATGTATTTATCTAACCTATTTTTAAAACTACACAACGTTTTAGCTTCTATATCTGTACTCGGGAGTTTATTCCACTCATCCACAACTCTATTACCAAACCAGTGCTTTTCTATATCCTTCCTGAATCTGATTTTTTCCAATTTGAAACCATTGCTGCGAGTCCTGTCTTGGCTAGATATTTATAGCACACTATTTACATCTCCTTTATTTATTCCTGTTTTCCATTTATACACCTCAATCATATCCCCCCTAATTCTACGCCTTTCCAGAGAGTGCAGATTCAGGGCCCTGTCTATCCTCATAGGGAAGATTTCTGATACTTGAGGAATCTGCCTCTTAAAAACATTCAGAACTGATTGAGGATGCTGATAAATCTTGGTCACCTTACACTTATTAAGTTGATTTTTAATGTACTCGTTGCATCTCTGTGTTTCATAGGACGGGCGGGGGGGGGGAGGGGGATTTTGCGCTGTCTGCCGGACTTCTTAACCTGGTAGGGAGTGATTTCGATGTGCAGATTTAGTGCCAATTCACTTAGCATTTTTCGGTATAAATTATGCTGCGTATTTCTGATCTGTGCACCAGGAAGCAGAGGTTAAGGGACATGACGTGTTTTCAGTAATTTAGGTGCTGGAGTGAACTTTTAGCTTACAACGATGAGTCAGTATAGAGAAATATTTAAGTCTAGAGACAATAAGTGTCATCACTGGCTTGGTGGTCTCTCTCTTTCTCTCTTGTCTTGAAGGATCTGGTTATCAGTCCTCTTGCAACAAGTCTAACTATCCTACCCTTAGTATCATTAAAAGTAGCACTCTTCCTCAGCATCAACACACAAGTCAGTGTGTGGGGACACAACAACACTCTGGTCAGCAGGTACAGCAACACAAGTCAGCAGTGTTTGCACTCTGTGTGTACAACAGCTGACGATATTCCCATCTGCCTGGTGTCAGATAGCCCGGGCTGACACATCACCTCATGTATACAATACAACCTATGAAGCTATATGACTGGGAAACACATACATGGGTGCCAACAACACTAACACAGACACACACACGCCTAGTGTCTAATCGACATGTGCCTACGACAAAATAGTCACACACACACACACACACACACACACACACACACACACACACACACACACAAAGTAGTAGCACTCAGTGAAGAGGCGGGGCCAGGAGCTGAGTCTCGACCCCTGCAACCACAATTAGGTAAATTAGGTGAGTACACACACACACACACACACACACACACACACACACACACACACACACACACACACACACACACACACGAGGGGAGGTGACAACCTACCAGCGCCACCAGTACCAAAATAGTGACATGGCTCTGTGCCATCTAAGCTCCCCCACACCTCCCCACCCATACCCCGGCAATCCCCACCAATCCCAGCACTCCCCACCCCACCCCAGCACTCCCAACCCCTCCCCAGAACTCCCCACCCCTTTCCAGCACTCCCCATCCCTCCCCAACATTCCCCACCCTTCCCCAGCCCTTCCCAGCACTCCCACCCCACCCCACCCCACCCCAAGACTTCCCACCCCTCCCCAGTTCTCCTTACCCCTCCCCAGCTCTCCCCACCCCTCCCCAACTAACCTATGAAAGACACATATGCAACAGTTAGACAACTTTATTCCGAAACGTTTCGGAATAAAGTTGTCTAACTGTTGCATATGTGTCTTACCTAACAACCTGTCGGTATTGTATACCATTTTGATGTTAACCTAGGAAACAATAACAAGTGTTCAACTTGACACACCACTAAGTGGCCACCACTTGGATGGGACAACTTGACACACCACTAAGTGGCCTCCACTTGGATGGGACAACTTGACACACCACTAAGTGGCCACCACTTGGATGGGACAACTTGACACACCACTAAGTGGCCTCCACTTGGATGGGACAACTTGACACACCACTAAGTGGCCACCACTTGGATGGGACAACTTGACACACCACTAAGTGGCCTCCACTTGGATGGGACAACTTGACACACCACTAAGTGGCCACCACTTGGATGGGACAACTTGACACACCACTAAGTGGCCTCCACTTGGATGGGACAACTTGACACACCACTAAGTGGCCACCACTTGGATGGGACAACTTGACACACCACTAAGTGGCCTCCACTTGGATGGGACAACTTGACACACCACTAAGTGGCCACCACTTGGATGGGACAACTTGACACACCACTAAGTGGCCTCCACTTGGATGGGACAACTTGACACACCACTAAGTGGCCTCCACTTGGATGGGACAACTTGACACACCACTAAGTGGCCTCCACTTGGATGGGACAAATTGACACACCACTAAGTGGCCTCCACTTGGATGGGACAACTTGACACACCACTAAGTGGCCTCCACTTGGATGGGACAACTTGACACACCACTAAGTGGCCTCCACTTGGATGGGACAAATTGACACACCACTAAGTGGCCACCACTTGGATGGGACAAATTGACACACCACTAAGTGGCCTCCACTTGGATGGGACAAATTGACACACCACTAAGTGGCCTCCACTTGGATGGGACAAATTGACACACCACTAAGTGGCCTCCACTTGGATGGGACAACTTGACACACCACTAAGTGGCCACCACTTGGATGGGACAAATTGACACACCACTAAGTGGCCTCCACTTGGATGGGACAACTTGACACACCACTAAGTGGCCTCCACTTGGATGGGACAACTTGACACACCACTAAGTGGCCTCCACTTGGATGGGACAACTTGACACACCACTAAGTGGCCTCCACTTGGATGGGACAACTTGACACACCACTAAGTGGCCTCCACTTGGATGGGACAAATTGACACACCACTATGTGGCCTCCACTTGGATGGGACAACTTGACACACCACTAAGTGGCCTCCACTTGGATGGGACAACTTGACACACCACTAAGTGGCCTCCACTTGGATGGGACAACTTGACACACCACTAAGTGGCCTCCACTTGGATGGGACAACTTGACACACCACTAAGTGGCCTCCACTTGGATGGGACAACTTGACACACCACTAAGTGGCCTCCACTTGGATGGGACAAATTGACACACCACTATGTGGCCTCCACTTGGATGGGACAACTTGACACACCACTATGTGGCCTCCACTTGGATGGGACAACTTGACACACCACTAAGTGGCCTCCACTTGGATGGGACAACTTGACACACCACTAAGTGGCCTCCACTTGGATGGGACAACTTGACACACCACTAAGTGGCCTCCACTTGGATGGGACAACTTGACACACCACTAAGTGGCCTCCACTTGGATGGGACAACTTGACACACCACTAAGTGGCCTCCACTTGGATGGGACAACTTGACACACCACTAAGTGGCCTCCACTTGGATGGGACGCACCTTGACACACGTCCCAGCTGTCCTTGCTGATACTCCCCCACTCCCCCCTCCCTCACTCCGTCCCCCTCCCTCCCCCACACCCCCACCCTCACCCTCCACCTCCCCATCCATCTTCCTCTGTGTGAACCCGTCATACATGTTCCTACCATGTATGACACAGCCAGGAACAGGCACACAGCCATGTGCCACTGCCCATGTGCAGGCTGGTACCCCGTGCATTACACGTGTGTAGACATGTATGTATGTATATATGTGTGTGCGCAATTGTTTATACTTAAATACTAATCTACGAGGCCTGGTCACAGACCGGACCGCGGGGGCGTTGACCCCCGAAACCATCTCCAGGTATGAAGGTAGGTGAGTACGTTTGTGGAGCAACTTGCAATGTAAATACTGATGTTGTAGTAGCCTGGCTTAGTCTTGAGTACAAGTAATGACTGATAATGTAGCCTGGCTTAGTCTTGAGTACAAGTAATGACTGATAATGTAGCCTGGCTTAGTCTTGAGTACAAGTAATGACTGATAATGTAGCCTGGCTTAGTCTTGAGTACAAGTAATGACTGATAATGTAGCCTGGCTTAGTCTTGAGTACAAGTAATGACTGATAATGTAGCTTGGCTTAGTCTTGAGTACAAGTAATGACTGATAATGTAGCCTGGCTTATTCTTGAGTACAAGTAATGACTGATAATGTAGCCTGGCTCAGTCTTGAGTACAAGTAATGACTGATAATGTAGCCTGGCTTAGTCTTGAGTACAAGTAATGACTGATAATGTAGTCTGGCTTAGTCTTGAGTACAAGTAATGACTGACAATGTAGCCTGGCTTAGTCTTGAGTACAAGTAATGACTGATAATGTAGCCTGGCTTAGTCTTGAGTAAAAGTAATGACTGATAATGTAGCCTGGCTTAGTCTTGAGTACAAGTAATGACTGATAATGTAGCCTGGCTTAGTCTTGAGTACAAGTAATAACTAATAATGTAGCCTGGCTTAGTCTTGAGTACAAGTAATGACTGATAATGTAGCCTGGCTTAGTCTTGAGTACAAGTAATGACTGATAATGTAGCCTGGCTTAGTCTTGAGTACAAGTAATGACTGATAATGTAGCCTGGCTTAGTTTTGAGTACAAGCAATGACTGATAATGTAGTACCCTTACTTAGTCTTGAGTACAAGTAATGACTGATAATGTAGTACCCTTACTTAGTCTTGAGTACAAGTAATGACTGATAATGTAGCCTGGCTTAGTCTTGAGTACAAGTAATGACTGATAATGTAGCCTGGCTTAGTCTTGAGTACAAGTAATGACTGATAATGTAGCCTGGCTTAGTCTTGAGTACAAGTAATGACTGATAATATAGCCTGGCTTAGTCTTGAGTACAAGCAATGACTGATAACGTAGCCTGACTTAGTCTTGAGTACAAGTAATGACTGATAATGTAGCCTGGCTTAGTTTTGAGTACAAGTAATGACTGATAATGTAGCCTGGCTTAGTCTTGAGTACAAGTAATGACTGATAATGTAGCCTGGCTTAGTCTTGAGTACAAGTAATGACTGATAATGTAGCCTGGCTTAGTCTTGAGTACAAGCAATGACTGATAATGTAGCCTGGCTTAGTCTTGAGTACAAGCAATGACTGATAATGTAGCCTGGCTTAGTCTTGAGTACAAGCAATGACTGATAATGTAGCCTGGCTTAGTCTTGAGTACAAGCAATGACTGATAATGTAGCCTGGCTTAGTCTTGAGTACAAGTAATGACTGATAATGTAGCCTGGCTTAGTCTTGAGTACAAGTAATGACTGATAATGTAGCCTGGCTTAGTCTTGAGTACAAGCAATGACTGATAATGTAGCCTGGCTTAGTCTTGAGTACAAGTAATGACTGATAATGTAGCCTGGCTTAGTCTTGAGTACAAGTAATGACTGATAATGTAGCCTGGCTTAGTCTTGAATACAAGTAATGACTGATAATGTAGCCTGGCTTAGTCTTACCTGGAGAGGGTTTCGGGGGCCAACGACCCAGCGGCTTGGTCTGTGACCAGGCCTCACGGTGGATCATAAACTGATCAACCAGGCTGTTACTGCTGGCCGCACGTAGACTGACGTACGAACCACAGCCCAGCTGGTCAGGTACGGACTTTAGGTGCCTGTCCAGTACCTTCTTGAAGACAGTCAGGGGTCTATTGGTAATCCCCCTTATGTATACTGGGAGGCAGTTGAACAGTCTTGGGCCCCTTACACTTATCGTGTTGTCTCTTAGCATACTCGTGGCGCCCCTACTTTTCATTGGGGGAATGTTGCATCTCCTGCCGAGACTTTTGCTTTCGTAGGGAGTGATTTTCGTGTGCAAATTTAGTACTAATCCCTCCAGGATTTTCCAGGTGTATATTATCACATATCTTTCTCGCCTGCGTTCCAAGGAATACAGATCAAGGACCTTCAACCGTTCCCAGTAATTTAGGTGTTTTATCGTACTTATGTGTGCCGTGAAACGTCTTTGTACGCTCTCCAAGTCAGCAATTTCACCTGCCTTGAAGGTGAAATTGCTGTGTACAATAGTATTCCAGCCTAGAGAGCACAAGCGATTTGAAGAGAATCATGGGCTTGGCATCCCTAGTTTTGAAGGTTCTCATTATCCATCTCATCATTTTTCTAGCAGATGCGGTGGATACATTGTTAGTAAGTAAGTAAGTCAGTAAGTAAGTAAGTTTATTCAGGTATACACAAATACAGTTACATAGAATTATCATATATAGCAGCATATGTGTAGAGAACCTGGGATAACCCAAAAAAGTCAGACAGAGTGACTTATTTCCATTGGGGTCCTTTTACCTTATTATTATAATATAAAGGTTATAATATTTTCTTATTATTCTACAATGAAGATAACATCTTATTATCATACTAAAAAGACTATCTACTACACGAGGGTCATTAAGACTGTCTACAATACGAGGGTCATTACTAGGAATAAGGTAAAATTTACACGTATGTTAGCTAAAAAATAGAAAATCATTCCCCTCCCTTTCTGTAGCTACATTCATCAGACACTTTTTGGCAGTCTTCTTGAACTGGTTCATGCTATGACTGGCTTTGACATGTGCGGGTAGTCTGTTCCATTCCTTTATTGCTGTACAATAAAAGGTGTTTGAAGCCTGGCCACTGACTGTGGGTACTACAAAGTTGTGCTCTCTCCCCCTAGTACTATGATTGCTTTGGTTCCCAACCTTGACAAAACTGACAGCAAGATATTCTGGACATTGTTTGTGAGCAATTTTATAAACATGATTTAGCTTCAGTTGTTTTACTCTGTCTTCAACATTCAGCATATCCAACTGCTGTAATTCATCCTGGCCTACATGTTCTCTTGGTCCCAGCCCCAGGATGAATCTTACCATTTTGTTCTGGGTGATTTGCAGTCTATCTTTCAGTTTTTTTGTCAAGGCAGAGTACCAAGAAGAGCAAGCGTAATCCATATGGCATTGTATAAGGGCTAGACATAGGGTCCTGTGAGCCTCAGTAGGTAGACTCTGTGCTTGTCTATACAGGAACTTCAGTCTGGCATTCGCTTTCTTTACTACACTGTTCCCTATCAATTCTCCTGACATGCATGGGTCAAAGGGGATTCCCAAATATTTTACTGATGAAACCAAAGTGATGGACTCCCCATTACATTGAACATTAAAATTATTCACCCTTCTCAGTTTATGTTTCGTGCCAAAGAGAATGGCTTCAGTTTTCCCTAGGTGTAATGATAGTTTGTTGTCTACTAACCATTTGCTGCAGGACTCCAGTTCCAGTGTTAAAACATTAGCAATATCTTGTGGGTCTTTACCTGACACTAACAGAGCACTGTCATCTGCATACAGTAGGAGTTTGCACTTGACACTGATAGGCATATCATTGACATAACATAAGAATAATAAGGGACCCAGAATACTACATTGGGGAACTCCACATGTTATCGGCAGGGGTTCTGATTCTGTTTTGTTGATTTTGACTATTTGTCTCCTGTTGCTAAGGTAGGACTTAAACCAGTCTACAGAACCTATACCGATAGCTTGAAGTTTATTACATAATATATTGTGGTTGACAGTATCGAAGGTCTTTTGCAGGTCTAAGGTTACCATACCTATGAGGTTCCCCTTTGACATTTCAGTTCTCAGGTAATCCATCAGATTAATAAGGGAGGTGTCGGTTGAGTAAGATCTTCTAAAGCCCGATTGATAGCTATGGAGAATGTTGTTGTCATTAAGGTACTTAACTACTTGAGAATACACCGCCCTCTCTAGAATTTTGGATATTATACTGAGTATACTAACAGGCCTATAGTTGCTGACA